>NC_081408.1:227062300-227421671 GCF_030272615.1 Cryptomeria japonica
TCTTCACTTAGAGTTCCATCACAACATTGAATTCCCATAACAATCTCATTTACCCTTTCCATGAATGCAGTAATCCTTTAATCTTCTTCCATCTTCAAGTTTTCATATCTCATCCAGTAACCATCAAGTTTAGAAATCTTCACAGTAAGGCCACCTTCATTAAGAGTCTCCAACTTATCCCATATAACCTTTGCGGATGATTTTTGAGTTAATCCAATTATTTGCTAATCAGAAAGTGCACACAAGAGGGCTTCTCTTTCTCTACAATCATTATCAAGCTCTTTATGCAAGTTTTCCGGAGGAGGATTGCCAGATGCCAAATTATAAGGTGTAACACCATTCTATGTGATCTCCCAAATCTGCTTACCAAGATATCTCAGATGAGTCTCCATTCGAATCTTCTATACTATGTAAATTGTTCCATCAAGCCTAGGAATATCTCTCTGAAAGATACCTCCAGATGAAATTGAATTGTTAGTCACCATAGGATCTTCCTCAAGTAGTTAAGCTTTCTGCAGAGAGGACCATGGCTCTGATACCAATTGTTAGACAATTCAAATAACCGGAAGACAACTGAGAGGGGGGGAGGAGTGAATCAGTTGTCTTAGATTACCATAACATTTAACAATTAAAACTTTAATACTGGAACCCAAAAAATTAATACCAGAATGCTTAAACCAAATACCGGAATAATAGATAAACCAATTAAGCATAAACAATAATTAGAGAATAAATACCATCCACATGACACCAAGATTTATACGTGGAAAACCTGGTAAAGGGAAAAACCATGGTGGGAAGCTTACCCATAGTCAAATAATACTTCTGCAGTATGTGAATTACAATTGAGGGGTCTGCACTTGCAGGAAGGCCAACAACCTAGAGCGCACTGCTCATCACAAAAGGAGTCTCACTGACTACATAGAAATCCAGACTACAATCTAGAAAAATGAATGAACTGCAAAGATAACATCTCCTATGCCTGAATACAGTTCCGGTTAAGCTCAATACCAGAGGACTAAATCCTCTCACATAAACCCAATTCGATCTCCAATGATCAACCAAATCCTCCACCTGAATGATATTAAATTATTTGCACATTACATATTCATATCCCTTTCCTATGACCATGATGATCTACAATGAGATCTTACATCATATATATACAAACCCTCGACCATAAACAATCGGGTCGGCCACAAGACAATAAACCAATTACATAATTACAAAACATGTCGGCCTTAGACCAAACAAATAATATCCAACCCATAAGACATGCCAAAAACACATCGAGAGGTCCAATCCACATGCTACATTAAGTCGGTCCATAACCTAGATCAATCGGGACCCAATATAGGTCCACACGCTAAAGCAATAATCCCAATTCGCCAAGTCTCGAATATGATCACCATCAACATCCTAAAAATCCAACAGAAGAAACACCAACGCCACTTATGCAATTCATGAAAGATCTTCATCAAAGCTCTGCCGGTGAAACCCTTGCTGAAACCACAAACCAAACTTCCAAGCAAACAGGATAGCATTCGATCACCAGATCAAAACCAATTGACTAAATATGAACATGAGTAAGCCAATTCCATAACACAAACATACCAGAGCATACCGGATCATGCCAGATCCAAACCAATCAGAAACCAAAACCTACCGGGACCAAAAGGGTTTTGGTAAAGCATCCAAAAAAGCTAGTGTTGACATCAATGACAAAACATCATTGCAAGCCATGGCCAAATGGCCAACACATTCAACAGTGTAAATTGTCTAGGAATTTATTGTAATGATCTGTAATGTATTTTGGTGGATTGTTTTTCTGTGGTTGATGTAAATTCAATGTATTTTGAATTTGGTTAGGGTTATCTAACCGATCTAATTGTAAAGTGTATTTAGGTCTAGTTTGAGAAGGGTTTTTGTGTTGGTGGTCAGAGAAGAAGAGCGTGTCAAACCAGATTGAGGTGTCTACATGTGAGAAGAAAATTGGAGCTGAAAAGGATTTGTACTAGCAAGCAGAGAGTGCTTTGATCAGATCATTTACTTGTTGTTCCCTAACAATTACAACAATATTAAAATCCGTTAATCGGGTAGGTCCTAATAGGCCTGATGTTGTAAATCCCTTCATCGAGTGGCTCATTAGTTTGAGTTGAATATCCTCTAGCAAGGTTACTCCTAACATGATAGAGATCCTAACACAGATGAGGTTGAAAACCCTTCACTGGGTGACTCCTAACAAGGTCTGCTTTTATACAAGCATTATTGTAAATATCTTGACCAGGCTAGGACTTTAACAAGGCACATTCCAAAAGAGTGCAAATATTTTGTAGGTGCTAATTCCCACCGTGGTTTTTCCCATTTGGGTTTTCACGTGAAAAATATCAGTGTTCATATGGTGGTTGATTTGTTTATGTATGGATTTGATATCATTACATTGCTTACATGTTGATGAACACATGAATGATTAGTTTGGTTAAGCTACTTTAAGTGTTTGATTGAGTAGTTACCGGTACTAGTTTTGAAGTGTTTTTGAGAAGTATTTGTAGATTGATGAAAGATTGCAGTTTACTGTTATTACTAATTCACCCCCCCCCTCTCAGTAATAACCGAATCCTCATGATAACATGGAGGATATGTTACACCCCTCTATATGACACTAGAAATACTTTTTATTTACATGGTATTATATGATTAATTTATATGTGGATTTGGTTTACATCAAATGGATGTTTTTTAATTAAACATATGTGTATGTAGTGCTTATCATTCATTTTCAATGGTATAAGATTACTTTTTTCTATTTTGATGTATGTAATGATGATTAAATGTTATGGGATAACTACAGTTGTGGTTCCTAAGATGGATGCAGGATGATCCACCTTGTCATGGATAGAGAGGGAGAGAGTGATTGGGGAGAGGGATACAAACACAAAAATAGGCAAGTGATACCATCTGAGTCTCCACACATGTACATGAAGGTTTAAGTTTTCTTGTGGTCATGTTTAGATTATTTCACCTTGTCTCACTTAGTTAAGTGTTGGTTTGACCTATTTTGACAACATGTGTCAAGACCTTGACCTACGCATTGGTTAGATTCAACTTTGACAAGTTTGATGTTCTTGTAGTATATTATTTATATTAAAAAAAATGATATCTCTATTATTATTACTATCATAAATACATGTGTATTTACATGTATAAGTGTGGATAATTGTATATATGTATGTATTAGTATATATGAAAATATATATGTGTATATATATATGCTATTGGATATTTATACGTATGTGTATATATATATGCAATGGACATTTTTCATAACCGTTCTTGGTGGATAAGATATGCTTTTGGAGGTTCAATATTTATTCTATTTATTTTGGCTTGGTGAGTTCATAATGGTGAGATTTTGGAAAAAGAACTTGGAGTTTATGGTTTCTGCGATAGGAGCTCCAGGAGCTCAAGGCATACAATAATGTGTAAGCCGATAATGTAACTTCTTTTGCATTTGATAAGACAAGAGAGGAATTTATAAACCAATATTGTTTTCTATATTCACTTGTATTGGCAAAGGAAATATTATAGAGAGAGAGAGAGAATTTGTTGCAGCAATATAATCTTTTATTTGGTTTCACTGAGCGGAGCTTGAAAGTGTTAAAGAGCTTGTCTATTTTCTATTTTTTATAAAGAAAGTTGTGGAGCTCGGTTTATTAGAAAATAGAATCTTATTTTGGTTCTTTTTAGAAGGCTCCTGAGTTTGAAATATTTATAAGGAGACAGTGAAGTATTTTTCAGTTGCATGTATAGGAGTAGTCTTGAAGAGAACTTGCAGTCTTCAATCTATTGTCGACTTTGACTACTAATCTACAGGCACACCACCTTTATTTTAAAATTAGGCGCTCTCTTTTTTTTAAGTAATTTGTAGCTTGAATGGAACCTTACTACACTTAGAAGAATGAATTTAGAAAATAAATGGGCTATAATTTACTTAAATTCAATTTGTGAGATCCGGAATAAGCAAAGTGAGGAAAACCGTCTCTTCCATGAAAGAGTTTAGTCTGTAATGAAGGGAAATGTAGTTTCCTTTATTCCTATATATATAATAAAAGATAAAGACTCTTCCATAATGTTGTTATGTGAGAAATAAGGGTTATACCTTATATTGGGTTTATTAAGAACAATGGAATTATATATTATTTTATTATTTAATTTTGTAGATGGGTGTTAAAATATTTAATCTTGCAATAAATAAGGAAAGTGATATTCTTAAGCTTGCATGCATGCATAGAGGTACAAGGGTATTGTACATTTATGTATACAAATGGGAGTAGGGAAACTATTGAATTTCTTTATGTGCACCACACTTGTTAAGACACTAGAAATTAGATTGAAATCATTTAAGTACAACGAGAAAGATGAGTTATATTCGATTCTCTTTATATTAAGAGTATTTTTTTGCTAATAAATCTGAAACCAAGTTATAATATAGACTAAAAACTTGGTCAATTAAGGTCATTGGAAATTTGATGGGTTAAACAAAAAGTCATATGCTCTCTAGATGCTTTATAATCTTAACAACTCATGTGTGTGAAGGGTGATAATTTGCATGGTACTCAATTTGAATACATGCATGCTATTGGGATGAGATTACATCTCCCTTTTATGTTGGTTATCTGTTGTCATGAGAATTAGCGGTAGTTGCTAGGGTTTGTGAATGCGAGTACACATGAACAAAGATTCCATGTCAACCTTGTTTATTTGAGTCTATGAGTTGAAATTATAGGATGTAACATGAAGTAATCAAGTTGATTAAGGGTGTGTGGAATTTTGATTGTACTTCTTGTTAAGTGATATTTATATAAATATTTGGCCAAATTGACACAAAGGTTTGATGAAATAGGGCATACAACTGAGAGTAAGGGGGGGGGGGGTAAATCAGTTGTCACCAAAAACCTACACAATTTGAACTTTTTCTTAGATCTGATAAATAAACATGAAAGCATAAATCAACAACACATCATAAACACACATAAAACCAAGATTTTTGATGGGGATGTTGTAATTTGGCATAAATGATGTAGATGATGATGCAGGTGATGGAGTTGAAGGATAATTACTGAACCGGTAGAGGATAAAAGACTGAGATTTTGTGGTTAGATGACATGATTAGTTATTTGTGTTGTCATTGATGGATACTGATGTAAAATGATGTTTGATGATGTTCACTGATGTTTTCTGATGTTTAGTTTGTCATCTAAGTGATTTGGTTTACCAGAGACATGGTTTATCGACAGAGAACTAAAGTCTATGAAATTAGTATTTAACCGGTAAAACTAAAATGTTTTGCTTGAATCGGGCGATCGGTAATATCTGGTGATTTGAGGTTTGAATGGTGAACTTTTCTCATGGAAAGGAGTATTTGACCGGAACTGCATCTTGTGATGATTACCATAAGACATGTTTCAAATTTCTAACGAAGTTTTGTTAAGATTTTAGTAGGGTTTAAGGACCAGTGAAAATATCATCAAACCGATAATGATTTATGTTATGGTAGTGATTGACGACAAGTCTACATGAAGGAGGTAACACGACACAACCCACGTGAGAAGATTTGAATGTTTTTTTGGCACGAATTAAGGAAGAATTTCTTGGGAATCTGCAAAATGCTTAGTAAAGTGTTTTACGGTTTGACTTTGGTACATATCGGATTTTTGTGATGAGTTACGATCAACCAATGGTTGATATTGCATTGTAATTTGATGTAATGATCTATATGATTGATCAGAGATGATCTCTTATGATTTGTATGGTAATTCATGATGTAATTTAGGGTTTAGTGGTCGACCTAGTTGAGATGGCTATTTATGTTGACACAGTTGATTTTCATTGTGTTGGTGGTCTTAGAGACTGTGTTGAGCCATCGAAGTGAAGTGTGAGATCCACCTAAGAGTTACATAGTGTTGAGCATAACTAGATTTGATTTAGCAAGTAGAGAAGTGCAAGTAACAAATCATTTTGTTACTGTTGTTCCCTAACAGTTGCAACAGGTTAAATCCCTTAACCGGGTAGGTCCTAAAAAGCCTTAAATATTTAAGTCCCCTAACAGGGCAACTCTCAAAAGAGTGTTAAATCCTCTCACAAGGTTGATCCTAACACGTCATCAAGCTCCTAACTGAGCTGCTAGGCAAATCCCTTAACCGAGTGACTCCTAACAGGGTCTGCTCCTAATAGGGTGTATTGTAAGCTCCTAACAGGGCATTCTTCAAAAGAGTACAAATACTTGTGGGTACCAAGTCCCAGCGTGGTTTTTCCCATTTGGGTTTCCAAGTCAAAAACTTATGGTGTTCATGTGATGTTCTTGTTTATGTTTCATTTCATGCATTATTTCTGAGACATCGGTTATGTTGTTTTATTAGAGGTTACCGATACTGATAAGAAGTTGTTAAAGAAATTATATGATCAAATTGATATGATTGCTTAAGTGGTGAAAGTATTGATAGTTGTGATAAATAATTTGATAAATGTGTTAAGCAAATCTGATCAAGAGGTTGTTAGATCTGATTAAAGAAGTTGAGATTTTTGTTAAATGGTTTCAGATCTGATATAAGTTTGGTTTTGATTTAAAGTTTCAATTTGTCTTAACATTGATTCAACCCCCCCTCTCTATATTAACCAGATCCTCATAGGATTAATAGGGGAAACCCAGTTAAGGGAAAAACCACGGTGGGGATGAACCCACAAAATAGGTATACTTTGTTAGAACTATTATAATGGGAAATGCACATGCATTCAAGCACACTGCCTAGAGCTCACTGCTCAAAATAGGAAGGGCTAAAACCCATGGAAGGATCACTACCTTACAAACAATCACAAATTACTTTAGGAAATCATGAACTGAGAAATAACATCCTTAGTGTCTGGTTACAGTTCTAGTTAAGCACATAACAAATTTCATTTTATTCTTCACACTTCTTCTTTTCTTCTCAAAGATCAATACATTATTCGCTCACATGCATCCACTCTTTATACCTCATATAAGATTATTACATTTATTTATACATGACATCAACCTTGGAAAGATCAACAAGGTTGTCTCAACACATATAAAACAATTACAATGATATAGCTATTGATCAGATACAAATTATCACATATAGACCAAATCAATGTCAGTTAAGACATAGCATGGACCTAAATCATCACCTTGACTATGAAACACCTCCAAGAATTATGCCTCGAACATCCACAACTGTTAGGGTTTCTAGCAGATCCAAAGCAAATATGAACTAACAATTATATGCAGATTCAAATACAAAAGATAAAGAAATAAAATAGGACACAGATAACACAAAGATTTAACGTGGTTCACCCAGAATGGGTTACATCCACCATACATAGCCGTCCAATCTTTCTTATTATCCAGCAAAAATAGTACATCAACCTTCCCATGCCTTAAGCATCCCAGCCACTTATAACATGCGTTTTTAGGGCAACAAACAAAGTCAACCTTTTTAGGGTTTTATTACAATGTCGGTTTTCATCAACAAAAAAAATGACAATTTTTTTTTTCTCGGGGGCTACCGCCCCCAAACCCCCATAGTGGGTTTCGCCCGCTTTAGGGGCTGCCACCCCCAAACCCCCACCCGGGGCCCACCCTGGCCTCAGACTCTGGCAAGGATATGTGCTGAGTGTACATTACTTTGCTAATCATTCGCCACATTTCAACAATCTCCCACTTAGAGACTGATCAGGCTCCACACCAAACAATCTCCCACTTGGAGACTGATACTGCATGACACCACTGTACATGCAACATCCCCTGGATAAAACACTAGGACTCGACTGGTATAAATTCCACAATTATCAATCAAGAAGACCAACAAAAACTGATGAAGAAATCAACTTCTCCTGTGGAACTGCCTTCGTGAACATATCGGCAAGATTCTCACTTGTGTGAATCTTCTCAAGCCGTAACTGACCCTCCTGCAAAATAGTCCGGATGAAGTAGTACCTGATCTGGATGTGCTTTGTTCTTGAATTAAAATCAGAGTTCTTCGCAAGATGAATGACACTCTGGCTATCAGTATACAATGGGCGATCCTCCTGTGTTTGACCCAATTCCTCTAGAAAACATTGTAACCAAATCATCTCCTTGCTCGCTTCTGTAGCAACAACATACTCAACTTCAGTGGTTGAAAGTGCAACAACCTTTTGTAGCCTAGAAATCCAACTGACTGTAGTTCCCCCGATAGTAAAAACATACCCTGTAGTACTCCTCTATGAATCAATATCGCCTACCAGATCAGAGTCAACAAATCCACTCAGAGCAGCATTAGATCCTTTGAAACATAATGCTTTCGTAGTGGTTCCTTTCAAATACCAAAGGATCCATTTCACAACATTCCAATGTTCCATACCTGGATTACTCATAAACCTGCTCACAACTCCCACTGCATGTGCAATATCTGGCCTTGTGCATACCATTGCATACATCAGACTACCAACAGCTGATGAATACGGGATGCTAGACATTTTCTTTACCTCTTCCTGTGCCTTTGGGCACATCTCCTTAGTCAATTTGAAATGACTAGCCAAAGGTGTACTAACTGCTTTTGCATCCTGCATGTTAAATCTTTTCAACACCTTCTTTATATACTCACTTTGGGACAAATTCAAGGTTCTATTTTTTCTGTCCCGTGTAATCCTCATACCCAGAATTTGCTTAGCTGCATCCAAATCCTTCATAGCAAATGACCTGGCTAATTTCTATTTAAGATCATTTATGTGTTCCATGTTAGACCCAGCAACAAGCATATCATCAACATAAAGCAACAGGATAATATAACTGCCATTATCCAATCTCTTAAAATATACACAATGATCAGAATGACATCTATGATAACCGTGTTCAGCCATGAAACTATAAAATTTTAAATACCATTGTCGGGATGCTTGCTTTAGGCCATACAGACTTTTCTTCAACCTGCACACCAAGTTCTCCTTACCTTTGACCTCATATCCCTGTTGTTGCAACATGTAAATTTCCTCCTCCAAATCTCCATGGAGAAAAGTTGTTTTCACATCTAATTGTTCAAGATGTAAATCATCTATAGACACAAGACTAAGTACAGTTCTAATTGAAGTCATTTTTACAACTGGAGAAAATATTTCATCATAATCTATACCCTTTTTCTGTGCAAAACCTTTTACCATAAGTCTGGCCTTATATCTTTTCTGACCTCCTTCCTCCTCCTTCAGCCGATAAACCCATTTGTTAGGCAAGGCTCTTTTTTTTGCAGGTAAAGGGACTAAGTCCCAAGTCTTATTTTTCATCAAGGAGTCCATCTCCTCTTTCATGCCTAGCTCCCACTATTGTTTGGCATCCACCTGCATTGCTTCTTCATATTCTTCTGGTTCACCAGAATCAGTTAATAATATAGAATACAAAGAAGGAGAAAATCTTTCAGAGGGTCTACTTGACCTCGTAGAACATCTAACACTTACAGGAGTTTGTGGGACATTTTGTTGTTGCTGAGCATCAGGTACCTGTGGCATTTTATTTTCAGGAATCTCATCCAACACCACATATTCTTGTTTGTCCCGTTCATGCTTCTTTTCCTGCATCTGTTCTTAATACATAACCTTCTCATTGAATTAAACATCTCTACTAGTTATTTTCTCATTTTCAAAATCCCATAACCGATAGCCATATTCATCTATCCCATATCCAATGAAGGTACATTTTTGAGATTTAGCATCAAGCTTGGTTCTATTTTCTTTATCAACATGGACAAAAGCTTCACAACCAAAGGTTTTCAGAAAAAAATAGTTTACCTTTTTACCAGTCCATGCCTCCTCTGGAATACCACCATCCAAAGGCGTTGAAGGTCCTTTATTTATCAAATAGACAACAATATGTACAACATCTGCCCAAAAATGTAAGGGCAATCCAACATGCAATCTCATGCTCCTCGCGCGTTCCATGATAGTCCTATTCATTCTCTCTGACACACCATTTTCCCGTGGAGTTCCTGGAACTATCTTCTACTTTCTAATCCCATTTAAGGAACAATAATCTTCAAATGCCTTGCTGCAATACTCACCTTCATTATCCGATCTGAGACACTTCAACTTTTTTTCTGTCTCATTCTCAACCAAAGCTTTCCATTTCTTAAAAGTTTAAAAAACATCTAATTTTTGTTTTAGAAAATATACCCATGTTTTTCTAGTTGAGTCATCAATAAAAATAACATAATAGCAAGAGCCACCAAGAGATGATACCTGAGCCGGTCCCCATACATCTGAATGCACAATCTCTAACCTCTCACTCTTCTTCTCTTTCCCAACCTTGAGAAATCTGACTCTTTTCTGTTTGCCATAAACACAGTTTTCATAGAACTCTAAATCAATCTTCTTTAGTCCTGGCAATAGATTTTTGGAGTGAAGGATTTTCATCTCTTTTTCACTCATGTGCCCAAGCCTATGGTGCCACATTATCGAATATGTTCTTGCAACATCTATTGTTGTTGTCCCTGCAGTAACTTTATCTATAGCAGCTAAGGTAGAGTAAGTGTTACCAGTACATAGATATAATGTGCCTACCTTCTCACCTTTAGCTACTACTAATGATCCTTTCCTGACCTTCCAGATATTGTCTGAGAAGGTAACTATGCAACCTTCACTACCTAGTTGCCCTACAGAAATTAAATTTCTTCTTAAGTTAGGAACATGTCTTACCTCCTGCAGAAACCAGTCATTTCAATTTTGCAACTTGATCTTTATCTTTCCTTTTCCAACAATTTGATAGGGCTCATCATCACCCAAATATACTTGTCCAAAATCACCTTGAACATACTCTAGAAAATATTTTCTATGGGGTGTAGCATGAAATGAAGCCCCAGAATCTATTACCCAGGAATCATTAACATTATCCAAACATAAGATTAAAGCATCTTGTAAAGTATTAATTGCAATATTAGCTTCCTTACTGTCATTTTCATTTTTGTCTCCTTCTTTGTTTTTCCGAGACCAACAGTCTTTCTTTAGATGACCAGACTTTCCGCAGTACGAGCAATCTTTCTTTCCTCTAGATTGAGAGCATCCTTTCTTTGACTTCCCTCATAACTTCTCATTCCAAGGGCCTTTTCCTCTTTCCTTTGATCTTTCTCTTTTCTCCTCACTCAAAACACTACTTGATGATGTTGGAGTCTCACTTATGCTTTTCCTTCACATTTCCTCGCTTAGGATAACGCCAACAATATCATCAAATACCAAAGTATTTTTACCAAAGACAGAGTTACTTACAACCATAACTAAGCTATTCCAGCTTTCTGGCAAAGAACATAAAATCAAGAGAGCCCTAACCTCTTCTGCAAAGGTAATTTTTACCGAAGACAATTGACTGGTAATTGTATTAAATTAATTTAAGTGCTCCGCTACAGATCCTCCCTCACTCATTTTCAAATTAAACAAACGCTTCATAAGAAATACCTTATTTGAAGCCGAGGGTTTCTCATACAACTTAGCCAATGTTGCCATCAAATCTACAACTATTTTTGCTTCTGTTATATTGAATGCCATAGACGACGCAAGGCACAATCGAATGGATCCTAGTGCCTTTCTATCTAAAATGTCCCACTCTTCATCTGATATTGCAGTCGCTTTCTTTGCCTTTCCTTCCAATGGCTGCCACAAATCCTTTTGATACAGGTAATCCTCCATCTGCATTTTCCATAACTAATAATTCTATCCGTTAAACTTTTTGACCTTGAATTTGGAATCCTCCATTGCTCCCACTCAAAACTGAAAGTCCTGCCAATTTATAGAAAACTTTGCTTTGATACCAATTGTTAGGGTTTCTAGCAGATCCGAAGCAAATATGAACTAACAATTATATGGAGATTTAAATACAAAAGATAAAGAAATAAAACCGGACACAGATAACACAGAGATTTAACGTGGTTCACCTAGAATGGGTTATGTCGACCATACACAACCGTCCAATCTTTCTTATTATCCAGCAAAAATAGTACATCAAACTTCCCATGCCTTAAGCATCCCAATCGCTTATAACATGTGTTTTTAGGGCAACAAACAAAGTCGGCCTTTTTAGGGTTTTATTGCAATGTCAGTTTTCATCAACAAAAAAAATGGCTGAGTGTACAGTACTTTGCTGATTAGTCGCCACATTTCAACAAAAACATGATACAATCATCGAGTAGGCCAAGAACATGAAAAATACCAATGTACCAAAGAAAATAATCAATTACGAGCTCAACGATCAATGCGGACCACCAGCATAGAAGGAATATGCTCGAGAAACATCCAAAAATATCATGAATTACCATAGCAACATCCACACAAACCCAAATTACTAGAATCATTAGCATCATCATACTGAACCTCAGGAACATTAACTGCAACAACTGTCAACCTTGAAAAATCAATTGTGGACCTCCAAATCACAAACCACTAGAATTGAGGACATACACCAACGTCCCAACCACACCACCAAATCCATAGAACAAGATATTACAATGTGGAGAAAAATAATAAACACCGACATCAGTAAACAACTAAAAAATTAGTCACAACACAGATACCCATAACTCAATCAAATCTTCATGTGGACCTTTGAGGCTTGAACTGAATCAACAATAGATGACCATCTACAAATTCTTTAATCTTCAAACTCTGATCTTCAACATGCTAAACAAACTAACCCATTGAACTTCACCGCATCACTATCTCAGACAGAGAAATATGTTGACATCAATGATAACACATCTCTCAAATGTCTCTTAAGCACATATTTGCAACATTCTTCCAACAATCTCCCCCTTTGGCATTGATGGCAACATATGATGTGAAAAATATTCGATGACAAAGAAAAATAATTAATATCTCGCATTACTTTCTCCCCCTAAACTCTTCATAGTTTTTCACATGATTCTCTCTCTCCCTTTGACATCAATACTAAATACACATATTTGTAATCAAAGCACAAGATTTACTCACAAAACTAAATCTAAATATTTGACTCACACAACTGACTACTCCTCCTGAGTAGCAACCTCCAATCATAAATTCGGATCACAAAATATGACTATGAAATGCACCAGACTGATGCAAACCAAATACATCTTAGTTCTGCTCAAGAGGGACAATCACCCCTAACTTCCCTATGAGACACTCAAAAGTGTCCTTAGGCAAAGGCTTCATGAAGATGTTTGCAATTTGTTCCTTAGTAGACACATACTCCAATTTGACTTCCTTCTCATTTACCTTTTCTCTCAAAAAGTGAAACTTGATGGATATATGTTTAGTCTTTGAATGCAACACCAAATTCTTAGAAATGTTAATTGCACTTGAATTGTCACACTAGATAGAAGTAGGCTTATCATACACTACTTTGATATTTTTTAACATTTGTTTCATACTTATTGCTTGAGTACAATTGTTTACATCAACAATATATTCTACCTTTGCAATAGATAGAGAAATAGAATTATGCTTTTTGCTCTACCATGAAACCAATCTTTTTCCCAATGAAAAATGCACCACCATTGGTACTCTTCTGGTCATCAACATTTCCTACCCAATCAACATCAGTAAAAGAACTTAAAGTAAAATAATCATCTTTAGGATACCATAGACCAAAATCAACTGTTCCTTTCGAATATCTGAAAATTCTTTTGACAACTACAACATGAGATTCCTTAGGTTCGACTTGAAATCTAGCAACAATACAAACGAGATTCATGATATCAGGTCCGGTTTGAGTCAAATAGAGAAATCCACCAATTGTAGATCTGTATCTAGTCTGATTTTCCTTAGGAGAATCATTATCTTTAGTCAGCTTACATCTAGTCACCATAGGACTACCAACTAGCTTTGAATCTTCCAAACCAAACTTTTTCAATAACACTTTCACATAATTGGACTGAGATAGAAAAATGCCTATATCTATCAAAGTAATTTGTAAACCCAAAAATAATTTCATCTCTCCAATGATAGACATCTCAAACTCATTCTACATCTCATCAACAAACTTTTTACATACTCTTATTTTCACCAAAAATAATATCATCAACAAAAAATTCAACAATCAGAATGTCATCATTATAAATCTTAAAGTGTAGATTACTATCACCGGTACCTTTGTTGAATCCTAACTTCAACAAATACTTATCCAATCTGGTATACCATGCTCTTGGGGCTTTCTTGAGTCCACACAATTCTTTCTTCAACCGACAAACCATATCACCTTGATCAGACTATTGGCATTATGTGAACTGGTATGAAGACATGATGACATTGTTTGTTGTCATTGATGTCAATATGCTGAAAAGTGAACCGATATATTGAAGTTTTCAATTGGCAAGAGAACCAGTATGATTGTAAACTAGTATATGTGTTAAGGAGAACTAGTATATGTGTTAAGGAGAACTGGTATATTGAGATGTGAACCGGTACATGGAATGTGATGACTACCGGTTGGTAGTCTCAGCTTCATGGTTTCCGGTTGAAGTATTCCAAGCCTATGTGACTCAACCGATGACATTTTGTGATGAGTTAGCATTGTAATGAAGAATAGATCATGTTGCCACATCGGCCTTGTGCACATGAAGGATCTTGCATGAAGGTGATTGCTCCTATCTACCTCGGGAGTGTGCGAAGTCTATAAATGGTGAAAACACGTGATGGGTTATCAGCCGCCATGGATGCGGTGGAGAACGAATGATGGAGAATGTCTTAAGATCAAATCATGTGTGGTGATTTTCATGTGATGGTTTAAGTGATTTGTGTCTGAAGGTAAATCATGCTGAACTAGCTATTATTATATTTCTGATGATTGATTACCTATTCATGCATAAGGGTGAAATGGAAGTGTAGTACTAGGATGAGTGGAAAGCTAAGTGATTAACCGATTAATGCTTGTCATAGTCATTCTTAGCTTTACTGGTTGTACTCTATTTCAGACTGGTGTTACTATTTTCCAGTCATTAGTAGTGTTTGCTGTCTAACCGGTTTCAGGAAAGTGTTTTTGCCTGTACTAATTCACCCCCCCCTCTCACTACCGGTTTGGTACTCATCGTTCCTCATTGAGTTATCAATTGGAATAAAAGCTTCCTCCAGGTCCTCTATGTTGTAAGCTTAACCACTTGAGGCAAAGATCCTATAGTAATGATGAAGAGGGAAGGTCCAAAGTTTAACAGAGATAACTTTAATATATTGAAGGATAAAATGAAGATATACATCAGAACCATGGGTGCGCAACACTGGAGCTATGTTGAGAATGCTTATGTTATCCCCACCAATATTCTCACTGATGATCAAAAGAGAGAGATTCAAGAGAATAGGCAATTCATGGAAGCCCTAATCAATAGTTTATTTGATATTGAGTTTATTGATGTTCAGGATAAAGAAAATCCCAAAAAAGTATGGGATACTCTTGAGAATATCTATGGCGGTGATGAGCATGTAAAATAAGCTAAGGAAGAAAGCCTTAGAGGAAAGTTTGAAGACATGCAGATGGTTGAAGGTGAGACCATTCAACAATATGGAATAAGAATCAAGACTGTTGCTGGAGACATCAAGAGTGCAGGTGGTAAAATAGATGATGCCACTGTTGTTAGCAAAGTCTTAAGATCCTTATTACCGGTCTATGCAATAAGGGTTGCAACTATTCAGGAGTTGAGGTCAATAGACAAGACTAAAGTATCCCTAGACTCCATTATTGCAAAGTTGACTGCTTATGAGTTAAACAGTTTTGATGGAAGTGTTTAGAAGATTGAATCAACCTTTAGAGCATCAGTTGCACCATCTAGAAAAGGCAAAGAAGCAAGTACCAGCAGTGAACCAAGACAAAGCAGATAAATGGATGATGAGGAGATCCTGATGGAATTTGAAGCTCTACTTGCCAAAAGACTTCCTAAGGGAACTGGTAAATATAGAGGTAAACTTTCTTTGAAATGCTTTTCTTGTAACTGGATAGGACACATTGCTGTAAACTGTCCTAATGGTGATAGCAAGGACAAACCAAAAAAGTTCAAGAAGTTCAAAGGAGGAAACTAGAGAAACTATTTTGTGGTAGTTGATGAAGGTGTCATTGATGAGGAATCAAAAGATGAAGAAAATGAAGACATTGTGTTTGTTGCAATCAAGGAAGATGTGTTTGACAAGAAGGCTCTTGTCTCCCGCTTTGATAATTCCAATGAGTGGATTATTGATAGTGGCTATTCTCACCATATGACTGGTGACCGAAGCAAGTTTCTATCTTTGGAAGAGTATGATGGTGGTGTGGTTTGCTTTGGCAATGATGCACCATGTATGGTCAAGGGCATAGGGTCCATCTCTCTGAATGGAAAGAGTAGTGCTGACAATGTGTATTGGGTTGATGGTCTCAAACACAACCTTTTGAGTGTTGCCTAGCTGAATGATAGTGGACTCACTCTAGAATTCAAGGATGGAGTGTGCAGAATCAAAGGAAAGAATGGTGAATTGATGACCACCAGTATGCAAACCAAAGGTAACCTATTTCAGCTGAATGCAAATATCAGTACCTATCTTATGGCTAAGTTTGATGATAGCTTGATATAGCATAGGAGACTCTGCCATGTAAACTTTGATAACATTGTGAAGGCTAGTAAGATCAAGGCAGTTAGAGGATTGCCAGTGCTGAGAAAACCTGAAAATCCTCTGTGTAAAGAATGTCAATTGGGAAAAATGTCTTCCTCAACCTTCAAAGGTAAATCTTTCACTATAGGTAATTTACCTGATCTTGTGCATACTGATTTGTGTGGTCCTATGAAAACTAGGAGTGTGCAGGGAGAGAGGTATTTTATGATTCTAATAGATGATTGCTCAAGAATGATGTGGGTCACATTCTTGAAGGACAAATCTGAAGCTTTTGGAAAGTTCAAAGCCTTCAGAGTACTGGTTGAAAAAGAAAGTGGTAAGAGGATTAAGTGCTTAAGAACTGATCAAGGAGGGGAATTCACTTTCGGTGAATTCAACAAATATTGTGAAGAGAATGGCATCAAGAGGCAATTGTCTGCCCCCTGGACTCCACAATAGAATGGCTTAGCAGAGAGGAACAACTGGACTATGATTGAAGCGGCTAGAACTATGTTGATCTACGGAAAAGTCGCTCACACGTTTTGGAGAGAAGCGGTGAGCACTGCAGTCTACACAATGAACTGGGTACTCATCAAGAAAGGTAAGGATAAGACTACTTATGAGTATTGGACCGGTAAGACACCAGTGGTAAGCTAATTTAGAGTGTTTGGTAGCAAATGTTATATCAAGAGGAGTGAACATCAGAGCAAGTTTGATGCAAAATGTGATGAGGGAATATTCCTAGGATATTCCACCAAGAGTAAAGCTCTCAAATTTTTCAACAATAGGACTTAGAGAATTTTTGAAAGCATCAATGTAAGGGTTGATGAAAACTCTGAGAAACCAGAGGAAATCGACAATGAGCAAGTAGGAGATGAACCGGTAGTAACCTTCTGGGAACCGGTTGCAAATCAGCCCAGTACCAGTAACTGTGCTCCTACACCGGTTGATGTTGATGCTGATGAAGATGAAGATGAAGGAGAAAAGCAAGAGGAAGCTATTAAGAACATACCTAGGTATGTCAAACTCAATCATGATCCAAAGCAGATCATAGGAGACAAGGATGCAGGAATTCTTACAAGAAGAAATATCAGAGAAAACTCATGTATGATCTCTAAATTTGAGCCTAAATCATTCAAAGAGACACATAAAGATGAAGACTGGATCAAGGCAATGGAAGAGGAACATGATCAAATAGAAAAGAATGGTACATGGTCCATGGTACCCAAACCGGAGCATAAAAATGTCATTGGAACTAAATGGGTTTTTAGAAATAAGCTGAATGAGAATGGCACAATGGTAAGGAATAAAGCTAGACTAGTATGTAAAGGATATGCCCAAGAAGAAGGAGAAGACTATGGAGAAACCTTTTCTCCAGTAGAAAGATTGGAAGGAGTTCATATGCTTCTTGCATATGCAACTTTTAAAGGATTCAAAGTATACCAAATGGATGTAAAATTTGCATTCCTAAATGGAGTACTTGAAGAGGAGGTGTATATAGAGCAACCAGATGGGTTTTCCCTATCTGAAGACAGTGACATGGTGTGTAGGCTACATAAAGATTTGTATGATCTAACGTAGGCACCTAGAGCATGGTATGAACGCCTACATTCCCATCTTGTGAAGATTGGATTTGAAAGAACAAGTGAAGCTAGCAATATCTACTTGAAATCTGAAGGAGATCAGATTTTGATCTATGAAGTATTTGTTGATGAAATAATCTTTGGAGGAGATGACAAGATAAGTCATGATTTTGCAGATGAGATGAAAAAGGAATTTGAAATGTCACTCATAGGGGAGATTAATTTCTTCATTGGACTACAGATTCAACAAATGAAAGATGGAATTTTTATTACTCAGTCCAAATATGTCAAAGAGGTGTTGAAGATCTTTGGCATGGAAGATAGCAAACCGGTTGGTACACCGATGGTGATCGGTTGTAAATTATCCAAAGAGGATGACTCAGCCTTTGTGGATGAGAAGGAATACCGATCAATGATTGGTAAGTTGCATTATGTAGTGCACAACAAACTAGATATTGCACATGCAGTTGGCATTACTGCAAGGTTCTAGAAAAGCCCAAGAGAATCCCACTTGGTTGTAGTCAAGTAGATTCTTAGATATCTAAAGGGAACTGTTGACTATGGATTGTGGTATCCTTATAGCAATGATTTCAACTTGAAAGTATTCATAGATGCTGATTGGGCTGGTAATGTGGATGACTGGAAGAGCACAACCGATGGTGCAATCTTTCTCGGTGGTAGACTAGTCTCATGGATGAGTAAGAAGTAGAGTTGTATCTCTCAGTCTATAGTAGAAGTGGAGTATGTTGCAACTTTTATGAACTGCACCCAGACTATTTGGATGAAGCATGTATTGAATGGATTCAAAGTTCCTGTCTCTAGACCGGTAAGCATATTTTGTGATAACAAAAGTGCTATCAATATTTCCAAGAATCCATTTTTGCATTCTAGAACCAAGCACTTTGAGCTTAAGTATCATTTCTTGAGAGTTAAGGTTTAGAACAAAGAGATTGCACTGGAACATGTTTCCAGTAAGGAGTAGTTAGTAGACATATTCACCAAGTCTCTTCCAAAGGCTACATTTACCTACTTAAGAGGTGAATTAGGGGTGCTCCCCCTTTAGGAGGTGAACTAAGGTATGAACTCCACATCAGTCAAGTATTGCATTGTCAAATCTTTTCAGGATTGGTGTGTTGAAGGATGCTACTCATCAGGGGGAGCAGCATAATGGATCAGGGAAGCTTGTGTCTCCACTTTGGCATTGTTGTCAAAGGGGGAGAAGATATAAAGCGATGAAGATATCTGCAGAAATTGGGGAGAAGATGTGAAGCGGAGAGATATCTTTGTATATTGCCATCAATTCCAAAGGGGGAGATTGTTGGCATTATGTGAACCGGTATGAAGACATGATGACATTGTATGTTGTCATTGATGTCAATATGATGAAAAGTGAACTAGTATATTGAAGTTTTCAATTGGCAAGAGAACCGGTATGATTGTAAACCATTATATGTGTTAAGGAGAACTGGTATGTTGAGATGTGAAATGGTACATGGAATGTGATATGACTACCTATTGGTAGTCTCAGCTTTAGGGTTTTCGGTTGAAGTATTCCAAGCCTATGTGACTCAACCAATGACATTTTGTGATGAGTTAGCCATGAACAATCTTTTTCCCAATGAAAAATGCACCACCATTGGTACTCTTCTGGTCATCAACATTTCCTGCCCAATCAATATCAGTAAAAGAACTTAAAGTAAAATAATCATCTTTAGGATACCATAGACAAAAATCAACTGTTCCTTTTGAATATCTAAAAATTCTTTTGACAACTACAACATGAGATTCCTTAGGATCGACTTGAAATCTAGCAACAATACAAACGAGATTCATGATATCAGGTCCGGTTTGAGTCAAATAGAGAAATCCACCAATTGTAGATCTGTATCTAGTCTAATTTTCCTTAGGAGAATAATCATCTTTAGTCAGCTTGCATTTGGTCACCATAGGACTACCAACTGGCTTTGAATCTTCCAAACCAAACTTTTTCAACAACTCTTTCACATAATTGGACTGAGATAGAAAAATACCTATATCTAACAAAGTAATTTGCAAACCCAAAAAGAATTTCATTTGTCCAATCATAGACATCTCAAACTCATTCTACATTTCATCAACAAACTTTTTACATACTCTTATTTTCACCAAAAAATAATATCATCAACAAAAACTTCAACAATCAGAATGTCATCATTATCAATCTTAAAGTGTAGATTACTATCACCGGTACCTTTGTTGAATCCTAGCTTCAACAAATACTTATCCAATCTGGCATACCATTCTCTTGGGGCTTTCTTGAGTCCATACAATTCTTTCTTCAACTGACAAACCATATCACCTTGATTAGACTATTGGCATTATGTGAACCGGTATGAAGACATGATGACATTGTATGTTGTCATTGATGTCAATATGCTAAAAAGTGAACTGGTATGATTGTAAACCGGTATATGTGTTAAGGAGAACTGGTATATGTGTTAAGGAGAACTGGTATGTTGAGATGTGAACCAGTACATGGAATGCGATATGACTACCGGTTGGTAGTCTCAGCTTCAGGGTTTGCGGTTGAAGTATTCCAAGCCTATGTGACTCAACCGATGATATTTTGTGATGAGTTAGCATTGTAACGAAGAACAGATCATGTTGCCACATCAGCTTTATGCGTGTGAAGGATCTTGCATGAAGGTGATTACTCCTGTCTACCTTGGGAGTGTGCAAAGTCTGTAAACAGTGAAAATGCGTGATGGGTTATCAGCCGCCATGGATGCAGTGGAGAATTAACAATGGAGGATGTCTTGAGATCGGTTCAAGACTATTGCATTTAATGCAATATGCTCAACGGTCAGGATTGAACTGTTTGAATTGCTTAACCTAAAAATTTTAAGGTTTAGGGTTTATGCTACCAACCTATCTGTTTCCTATAAGGTCGATGTTGTCCTTCTTTTTGAAGTTGTTGGCAAATGTGGTATGTGTATCTAAGTGCAGAGATACATGATTCTTGCTAGACCCGATAAGAGGATCGATACCTATAGAGTGTGAGTGCAGAAGGAGAAGATGAACTAAAGTGGATTTGCATTGGCATTGAGTGCTGTTACTAGATCATTATAATACCTATTGATCTCTAACCACCTCAACAGTTGGAAAATCCCTTAACAGGGTAGCTCTAACCAGCTTACTATAAATCCTTTAATAGGGTGACTCAAATTCATTGATTTCTTGAAAACCTCTAACAAGGTAACCTTTAACAGGGTTTAACCCTTAACTGGGTATTTTAGCCATCCCTTAACTAGGTGATCCCTAGCAGGATCGGTTCCTAACAGAACCTGTTGTAATAAGTCTTTAACTGGACTAGGCTCCTAACAGAGTGGACTTCTAAAGAGCTCAAAGAAACTTGTGGGTATTCATCCCCACCGTGGTTTTTCCCAGTTGGGTTTCCACGTGAGAAATCTATGTGTTATGTGTGGTGATTTTCATGTGATGGTTTAAGTGATTTGTGTCTGAAGGTAAATCATGCTAGACTAGCTATTATTATATTTCTAATGACTGATTACCTATTCATGCATAAGGGTGAAATGGAAGTGTAGTACTAGGATGAGTGGAAAGCTAAGTGATTAACCGGTTAATGCTTGTCACAATCATTCTTAGCTTTATCGGTTATACTCTGTTTCAGACCGGTGTTACTATTTTCCAGTCATTTGCAGTGTTTGCTGTCTAACCGGTTTCAGGAAAGTGTTTTTGCCTGTATTGATTCACCCCCCCCTCTCAGTACCGGTTTGGTACTCACCATTCCTATTTGCCAGTCATTTCACCAAAAATAATATCATCAACAAAAACTTCAACAATCAGAATGTCATCATTATCAATCTTAAAGTGCAGATTACTATCACCGGTACCTTTGTTGAATCTTAGCTTCAAAAAAATACTTATCCAATCTAGCATACCATGCTCTTGGGGCTTTCTTGAGTCCATACAATGCTTTCTTCAACTGACAAACCATATCACCTTGATCAGACAACTGGAATCCATCTGATTGCTTAATGTACACCTCTTCTTCTAATTCAACATTTAGGAATGCTGACCTAACATCCATCTGATAGACTTTGAAATTCTTGTAAGAAGCATAAGCAAGAAATAATCTTACAATTTCAATTCTTGCCACAGGAGAAAAAGTTTCTTCAAAATAAATTCCTTCCATTTGTGAATATCCTTTACAAACAAGTCTTGCTTTGTTTCTAACAACTTCACTTTTCTCATTCAATTTGTCTCGAAAGACCCATTTGGTTCCAGTTACATTTTTATCCTAAGGTATGGGAACAAGATCCCATGTATTATTCTTTTCAATCTGCATCAATTCTTCTTCCATTGCTTTTACCTAATGTTTATCTTTACATGGTTCATTTACATCCTTAGGTTCAATCTTTGAAATCAAATAATACTCAACTTGATCTTCCAAAAATCTTCTTCTTATTTGAACACCTTTGTTTCTATCTCCTATGATCTAATTGTTGGCAGTGGGCCAACATCCCTCGCAGGGATTTGCGATATGGTTTAACAACCTCATGTGGATTCTACAAGTCTAGTGGTTGTATCAGGAATTGAAAGGTCAATCTTTTGGTAGAACGACAACCCTAGCTTGTAACAAGTGGTATCAGAGATTGGTCATAGTTTTGAATCACATAGACCACGATGAGTGACGCTGGGAGGGGGGTTGTTGGCAGTGGGTCAGCGTCCCTTGCGGGGATTTGTGACATGGTTTAACAACCTCTTGTGGATTATATAATTCTAGTGGTTGTATCAGGCATTGAAAGGTCAATCTTTTGGTGCAACAACAACCCTAGCTTGTAACACTTATTTTTTAGAATGATTCAATCTTACATACTTGGGAGTTTTAGGATTTTCTTGAACTTCAGCTTCTTGAATTCTTTCTTCAACAACTGCACTTGTTCCTACTTCTAGAATGATCTACACTTGGTTTTGAGTTCGAGTTTGCTTCCCTTTATTTGAGCTATCATTCTAATCATCTGAATCATATTTAGAGGAATTGAATTGTCTCTCATTTCTTTCATCAACCTTGATATATGCAGTCTCAAATTTCTTTCTCAGTCTCTTATTATAGCACCGATAGGCCTTGCTTTTGGTAGAATAACCAAGAAATATTCCTTCATCACATATAGCATCAAACTTACCTAGATCTTCATCCCTCTTAATATAACATTTACTTCCAAAATTTTTAAAATATTTAATAGTAGGAGCATGACCAAATCATAGTTCAAAAGGAGTCTTACCAGTATCACCTCCGATATGTACCCGATTAAGAGTGTAAAAAATAGTATTCACAACTTCTCTCCAATAGACAAGCATAACATTCCTTCCAACATCATTGTTCTAGCAACTTCTTGGATGGTTCTATTCTTCCTCTCCATAACTCCATTTTGCTAAGGAGTTCTAGGAGCAGACAACTATCTCTTTGCCCCATGTTCTTCACAAAATGCATTAAAATCACTGGAAGTGAATTCACCACCTTTGTCATATTTCAAACACTTCAACTTCAAACCCGTTTCTATCTCAACCATATCTTTGAAAATATTGAACTTATCTAGACCTTCAAACTTCTCCCTCAAGAAAGTAACCCACATCATTCTAGACTAATCATCAATCAACAACATGAAATATCTATCTCCCTGCAAGCTTCCGACTCTAGAAGGACCACATAAATCAATATGTACAAGATCCAACAATCCATTTTAACAATGCTTCTTTCTCTTGAAAGTAATTCTGCTTTGTTTTCCTAATTGACATTCCTTCAACATAGGGTTAGTAGGTTTCATCAACCTAGGAAGATCTCTCACTACTTAAGTAGAACTTATCTTGATAATATTATCAAAATTCACATGATACATCCTTCTATGCCACAACCAACTCTCATCAATTTGATAAATCAAACAACTTTTACCAACAACATTTAAGTGAAAGATATTACCTTTAGTCTTTGTACCTGATGCAATCTCAATTCTGGAACTACCCAAGATTATACACTTCCCATTATTGAATTCAAGATCATAGCCCTTGTCAACCATCTATCCAACACTCAAAAGATTATTCTTTATACCTTCTACATACAAGACATCATCAGTATTGTGCTTACCATTAAGAGAAATGGATCTTCTACGATGAATTATACTAGCTTTATCATCACCAAACCTTACACTGCCACCTTCATATTTTTCCAAACTCACAAACTTACTTTTATCATCTATCATATGGTGAGAGAATCCATTGTTAATCACCCATTCATCTTTCTCTTCAACTTGTGTAGCCAAGACACTTTCCAAATTCATGCAGCTAGTAGAATCATTAGGCTTTGGATAATCATCCTTGATAGCAATAAACACCCATTCATTATCACTTGAACCTCCTTTATCAGATTCATCATCTATCACACCCTCATCAACAACATAATAACATCTGTTTTTGAATCTAGGTTTCCTAGGTCTTGGCTTAGGAACTCTTTTGGGACACCTTGAGGCAAAATGACCTATCTTATTGTAAGAGAAACATTTAAGAGGGAATTTCCCTTCATACTTACTGGCTCCTTTGGGTAATCTCTTGGAAATAGGGGCTTCAAGCTCCTCAAGTTCTCTCTCTTCTTCTTCAATTTCCTTCATATCCTTCTCATATTTGGATATATTCTCCTTGAATAAATTTCTCCCGAATCATATCTTTGCTAACCCTTTTAAAAAAAATTGGCCTTGAATGTAGATTATGTCTTAGGAAGAGAGTCACCAAACTCACTCAATTCAAAGGCTGAAAGCTTACTAATCAACATGTCTCTAGTCACTTTAGTCACAATCTAGATCTCCTTAATAGCAACAACTTTGTGTTTGTATGATGCAGGTAAGGATCTGCACAATTTAGTAACAATATCTAATTCTTCCAATATTCCACTAGTACATCTAATATTACACACAAGTTCATTCACTTTCTACATGAAGGTAGTGATATTCCATTTTTGCTCATATTCAATATCTCATATTTACCCTTAAGGCTCTACAACTTGGCAATCTTCACATAATTGTCACCTTCATACAAAGTTTCTAACTTCTTCCTGATCTCATGAGCAATCTTCAATTCCATAATGTTTACCATCTCAAAATCAGTTAGAGTACTCAACAATGCTTCCTTAGCCCTGATATTGTCTTCAAATTCCTTTATCTTATCTGAAGTTGAAGGACCACTTGCAGGAATAGTATACTTGTCTTTGGTAATTGTTTGGTGAGATTCACCAATGCATTTAAGTGACACTCCATGAAATTATTCCAAAGAGAGTAGTTAGTACCATCAAATCTTGGACTATCCTTCTTGTAGGTTTCCATCTTGGATCACCTCAAGCGGTCAAGCTTCTTCAGAGGAACCTTCTCTAATACCAATTGATGAAATAGGGCAAACAACTGAGGGGGGGGATGAATCAAATGTCACCAAATACCTACACAACTTGAACTTTTTCTCAGATAATAAATAAAAATGAAAGAATAAATCAACAACACAACATAAACACACATAACACCAATATTTTTGACGGGGAAACCTGGTTAAGGAAAAAACCACAATGGGGATGAACCCACAAAATAGGTATACTCTATTAGAAGTATTACAATGGGGAATGCACATGCATTCAGACACATTGCCTAGAGCTCACTGCTCAAAATAGGAAGGGATACAACCTAGGGAAGGCTCACTACCTTACAAACAATCACGGATTGCATTCAGAAATCATGAATTGAGAAATAACATCCTTAATACCTGGTTACAATTCTAGTTAAGCACATAAAAAAATTCATTTTCTTCTTCACACTTCTTCTCTGCTTCCAAAAGATCAATACATTATTTTCTCACATACATCCACTCTTCATACCTCACACAAGATAATTATATTTATTTATACATGACATCAACCTTGGAAAGATCAACAAGGTTGACTCAACACAGATAAAACAATTACAATGATATAACTGTTGATCAAATAAAAATGATCACATACGGACCAAAGAAATGTCGGCTAAGACATAACATGGAGGTAAATCATCACCTTGAAAATAAACACCTCCAAGAACTATGCCTCGAACATCCGCAACATGCTACAATCATCGAGTAGGCCAAGAACATGAAAAACACCAATATACCGAAGAAAATCATCAATTATGAGCTCAATGATCAATGCGGACCACCAAAATAGAAGGAACATGATCTAGAAACATCCACAAGCATCATGAATTACCATAAAAACATCCACAAGCATCATGAATTACCATAGCAACATCTAAACCAACACAAATTACTAGAATCACTAGTATCATTATATCGAATCTCAGGAACACTAATTGCAGTGACTGTCAACATTGAAAAATAAATTGCGAACATCCAAACCATGAACTACTAGAATTAAGGACACACACCAATGTCCCAAACATACCACCAAATCCACATAACAAGATATTACAATGTAGAGAAAAATACTAAATACTAACATCACTGAACAACTGAAAAATCAGCCACAACACAGATACCCAGAACTCAATCAAATCTTCATGCAAACCTCTGAGACTTGAACTGAATCAACAATAGACAACCATATACAAACCCTTTAATCCAAAAACTCTGATCTTAAACATACTGAACAAACTAACTCATTGAATTTCATTACATCACTATCTCAAACAAATAAATATGTTGACTTCAATGACAACACATCTCTCAAATATCTCTTAAGCACATATTTGCAACATTCTTCCAACAAGGTTTGCTCATGTCTAGTCAGTTCAATGTGTCCAATTGTATAGTCTAGTTAGTTGGTCATGCATAGTTAGAAGGAAGTCTATAGTTGTATATGTAGGATACCATACTAGATTTAGATGGAAAGCCTTGACCAGTTATCTTGTTTGTAGCTTGTTGAAGGGTAGGACCACTTCCAATGGGAAGTTGTGCAAGAGACCACCAAGTTTGTGGTTGGAGGAAAAGAACTTGAGTGATACTCTCCCTCTTGAAAATATACTCCGAGGTTTGAGATACAGATCAACTAATCCATATACTAGTAGATTCCAAACTTTCTATTCCTTGCTATGTTATTTCATTTACTTAATTTGAAATGTATGATATCATAAAAATGAAAAGAACATGTTGAAATTCAAGATGAGTTTTTCTTAAGCAATGCATTGAATTATATATTTACATGTTGAAAACATAATTCAAATGTTAGAAATTTTTCATATGCATTTTACTTGCATTCTTTTACTTTATCTTCTGGTAAAATATAGTTAACTTACATGTAAGTAGAATTAAGATGTTACAAAGATGAACATCTACTTAATGTGGTATAACCTTTTCCTAAACTAGATAAACCTAAATTCACCAATACATTTGGTCTATAATTCTGATGGAGAAGGTATATTGTGACCAAATTTGATTTTTTTTTTGAAAAAATACCTGAATTCGTCGGAATTCTGACGGTAATTTCACATTTGGTTTCGACAGAGAAGGCATTAGCAATAATTTTTTTTTTTTTTTCAAAAAAGTGCCCATGTTCGTCGAAATTTCGACGACAATGAGCATTACTTAAAAACAAAAACAAAAGAGGGCAAGTCATTTGTGCATTCAATCCCGCGCAGGCTTCCACGTTGACTTCAACGCTTGGCAAGATCAAACGACACACTCAACATTCGAGGTATAATCTTCACCTTAATTTTAGATTTGCATAATGAGGAATTTCTAAATCTTATCCTTCATTCATTGAATCTTTGGATTTGCATTATATTTGCATGAGAAATTTTTAATTTGCATAATATTTGCATAATATTTGCATAATATGAGGAATTGCTTGGGTAGAATCTTCACCATTCGAGGTAGCTGAATTGCCTGTAGGATCCCTCTGATTTCTTGTTGAACCATAGCCTATTTCAAATCCAATTGTTGAACCTATTGATTCACAACTACCCATGCTTTTCCATTCCTAGGTCATGCACTAGAAAAAGAAAACCTTCAAGATTGTTTTAGCATTCCAGAAAAAGCAAACCTTCAAGATCGTTTTAGTGTTCCAAATATTAAAACATTGAAAAGAAGACTGATAGGAAGGGACCATATCAATACCAAATTAAAAAAAGTAGTTCCCATCCTTTGATAAAGCCCATACCAATTTGTCCTTAGCTTCCATTATGAAAACCTTAAGTTATTCAAAATACTAAGAATTTCATCAACTATAATTATGTGTGGAGGTTCATGTTGATGGTCAAAATGGTACAAACAACACAAGCCTAGGATTACTATCGGAATTCTCTTGAAAGAGGTGGGGATGAGGAATCATGACCTCCCAAGGTCTCTTAAGATTATTATCAACTATACTGGGATGGCTAAGTGTTGGTCTCTTAAGCTGATTATCAACTATACCGCTTGTTGAAATCCCTCTCAACTATACTCTAACAAGAAAGATAGAGTAGGGAGCAAGAAAAAACAAATAACTAGCACATATTCTAAGCATACATTATCAACATGGTTAGTTTTCAGATCTATTTGACATGCTAAATTAATCAAATCTAGCAAATAAATGAAGTAACCACAAATATTTTTAGATCATTCTTAAATCATGGAAGATGTAGACACTAGAAAACTACCAAAAACTCAATGAGACAATGAATCGACAACAACTTGATATATTAACCATGTACTAGAAAATCACTATCACTTGAGTCCACTATCTTCATAAAATACATCACGAAACAAAGAGAATAAAGAGCCGCAAAAATTGAAATAAACTATGCTAGAGGCCTCAAATCATCAATTTTCCAACCTTTAAAATATCTTGAAAACATCAATTTATAGGAGGAAACCTCCTTAATTCTATTAAATAACTTGCCCAAAATTACCTAACCTCTAGGAAGTCCAGCCAACATGCAAGTTGCTAACTTTTCTCACTCTAGTCCAATAACCTCAGAATAGTAAGTATGATATGCCAAATAAGAGAAAGTGAGTAATTACTAGCCCGAACTAGAGTGGACAACTCACACTTTCCTTTAAACTTTGTGTACATTGAAGTTGGATTTCATGTATGTAGAGGAAGAAGTTGAAATGCTTGTAGAAAGAAGGAAAGTTTCTAATTTGGGTGCAGTTCACTAATAGTATTTGAATGGGCCCTTACTTAAATAAAGATAATCTTGCTAGGTCATCACTTTGAATTAACTAAGAATCCATTATTTTCCATCTACTTGATCAAAATTTGAAACAAATCAATTCGGACTTGGATTTCTTGTGGAGGAAGCCTTCTTTTGCCTTTCCTTATACTCCTTATAATTATACAAATATTAGCCTAAAGATATTTCATTTGGCCCATCTATCCATTTGATTCGAAAGTCAACAACTCTAACAACTTTATTTAGGTTGGTAATGGAATTCTCTAAGGCTTTTACCACATTGGCAACATGAGATGTAGCCACAATTAACCCCATACATTCATTCAAGACTCGTTCATCAAATTTACTATTTGGCCCAAACTTCCCTTCCACCTTCTTATCCCATTTAGACAAAATAACTTATATAGTGTCAAACCAATCCTTATCTGATCTAAAGGGATGAGCCCCCAAATCGATTGCTATGTATTCATCATAATCTCGATAGTCAGTTAACATGGGATAATGGCACTTTACCATCTTAGTTATTTTTCCTTCTGTGATTTCTAGCTTGAATATTAGCTCATCTACACTAAACTGAATGGAGCCATTATCTTCATCTCTCAATGCATCAACTTCTTTGATTTTATTTTCACTCAACATTTTAATTTCACTTCCTCGCATCTTTCTCTCATTGATTAGCACAGGCTGACATTATTAATTCCAACTTACTGGCTTCATCATAAACATTGTAGAACTTAGCAAAGAAGGTTCTGATGTGATTTATTTGCTCCATAACCCATGTATCCATCATTGTAGCTTTACCCTTCATAGCATACAAATATTCCATTTCTTTTTTAGGAAGAAAAGTAGACATCAGTATCCCTAAAACTTGAGAAGCTCAAGGGGCATCAATATCTTTAAAGAGTTGTTCATGTACTATGATACTAAATAGCCTTCCTTTCTTGTTTAGATTGGTATCATTTTTGTATCCTTACCTTTATAGTCTCAGTAGTTGCATCTAAAGTTGCTACTTCTCCCCATTTAGTTTATTTTCTAAATTTCACTTGAGTTCCGTAATGATCAAAAGGATCCATTTCTCAGTCATCCTTATTTGGCATTGGGATAGAGATGTTTGCAACTATCTCTCCTTTTGTATAGTTTTAAGTGGCATAAAAGGTTATTGCCTTCTTTGGCTTCTTTGCGACCTCAACCTCAACGATCATCTTTTGCAAACTTACTTTCTTCAATACTCTCTTCTTTATCCTTTCAAATTTGAATTGTAGCCACTTAGGAACATCTATATTCTCATCACTTTGGATGGATGGATTCATGGTAGTTACAACCTAATTTGGCCTTTGTTCTTCATCTTGTTTCTTGTGCACCTAAGTTTAAAATTTTGGAGGAGTCATCTTGGGGGTGGGGGCCTAGATAGATCCTCTTTTTCTTGTTCTCCATGCTTCTTTGACTCCATGTTTCTTCTCTCTTCATTTTGTTTGGCCTTAGTCTCTAAAAATAAATTTTATTGGTCTTCTATTGTCATGATAATTCTTGAGTTGTCTTGGTCCACACCCATTTCTGTTTCTTCTTGTGTTTGCATTTGGGTAGGAGTAACCATAGGTGTATCATGCTAACTTGGGTATCATGCTATGTATCATATTATGTTGTGTGCAGGGCTCCAAATTAGATTTGGTACGTGTTTGGGCATGAGGACAGTCTGATATCTCTGTATCAGATAGTAAAAGGCAGTAAGAGTGAAGAATTTGGTGGGAAGACCAAGCGATTGGTATTTTGAAGTGGTTTATGATAGAGAGAGGGGTGAGGGGACCCTATGAAACCTTTGGAAGGGTTTGTGGATCAGAACCAAATGAAATAGATTAAATTTCTATGACTGTCCTAAGGGTATTAATTGTCATAGTCATAGTTTTACTAGTGATATTATTTTTGTTTTGACAGAGTTGTGTTTGTAAACCCAAGTGTGGATATCTAATGGAGTCATGAGATGTATTAAGACTACATCAATACTTAACAACAACATAGTGTGTAGGCACATAAAATATGAAAGGACTACATATTGGAAGGAGACAATCATCCTTACTTATCACAAGCTTCTGCAGCTCATGTAGACGCAAGGTTAGTTACAAAATGAACATCAATGAGTGTGAACCCTGTCTTCACAAATTATGATCAGTGGCCATGATACTTGACCCTATCCTCATGGTGTTGGCTCAATTCATATTAGTTTTCCCAAGCCTAGGAGCCAATTAATGTATCCAAGAGTGTCTAGAAGAATGGACTATATGATCATTGACTTTGTATGTTGAAACTATTATACATGCCCCTACCTCTACATCACACACATGAGTCAAGGATGATAGTGTGGGGAACAAAAATCCTATATGGATAGGACATAAGAAACTGTACCAGATAGTGCTAGGTGAAATGTATTTAATATATTAGACTTACATGGACATATGGGGAAGTTTGCACTTGTGATGATTCCATGAAAGGTCTGATATTCCTATGTATTAGAGTGAGAAAACTAGTGAAACAAAAAAAAATGCATTGAGAAGGCAAAAGGTTGAATTTACTAATGTTTGGTGTTGAAGTGATGTGTGGGGACCCTGCCAAGTCAAATACCTTGTTGTAGCTTCAAAGGGTGGAAAAAGAATAAGCATTTTATTTACTGTCCTAATAGACCATCCATCATAAGAATGATTACCATTGATGTGTGCATTGCAAACAAAATTCTAGAGGAAGGCTCTTTCTATTGTAATACCAAGTGAGTGTTCATAGACCTTGTGTAGGGTCCTCCAAGCCTAGAGTAAGGAGTTCGAATCCTAGATACATTGATTTGGCCTTGTGGCCATCAATGAGTGTTGACCCAATAGGAGAAGTCTTGAGACTGACAATTTTGGAAGTGTGGCATTGTTGAGAGCCAACACTTAGGTGTGAACCCTTTCTTCATGTATTATGATTAGTTGCCATGATACTTGACCCTATCCTCATGGTATTAGATCAATTTATATTAATTTTCCCAAGCCTAGAACCCAAGTAATGTATCAAAGGGTGTTTAGAAGAATGGACTGTATGATTATTGACTTTTTATGTTTAAACCATTATACATGCCCCTCCATTGAGGGTATTGAGGAAGATTGGGATTGAAATAGTGTGTTTTGTTGAAGAAACATGATGTGAGAAGTTTGATGCAGAGGCAAGGGTAAAACTCAGTATTTTATATTAGGAAAACAATCACATTGATTAGGCAAGTCAAATAAGGTCTCTCCAATGTTTAGGATACACAAGGGAAACATTAGTCATGTAAGTATGCATGAGCATGTGAATGGATAGTTACTTTCCTTTTAGACTGATTTGGACAGTATTGAGAGGATCCTATATCAATGACTATCACCATACTCTTGATGACTTCACAACATTGATAATGAATTCACATTAGACACTCATGGATTACCCCAATTAGACATTAGTCAACTTAAGATATGATACAAGGATTGGATTCCACAAAGCCATTAGCATATCACCTGCTCTAAATCACCACAAAGCAATTATATATGTTTTGAGATGAAAAAGAAGAGTTAAATGGTTTTGGTTCAATTTGCATAATTTCTATGTTCAAGTAATTTAATTTGGTATATTATACTAAAATTTGATTTCATAAATAACATTTCAACTTCAATATAACTAGTTATATAGCTTGATTTTTTTGCCTATGAAGAAAGACCATGTCAGACAATATCAATGAACAACAAAATAAGGAGACAATTGCTAGATTGTGGTCTAACTTGAAAAGAAAAGGTGATGGAAAATGTTATTGTCCTTGCAAAATTTGTAAGGGGTTAAAGAATAGAAGACTTCTAATCAAAACAACTAAGAAACATTGTAGGCTGCATGGTCACATTGAAGGGGGACATGATTATCGTCCATTGGTAAGTTTTTCATTATATCATTTTAACAATTTATATACATAAGCAATCACTTGATGATGAGATCATGATCATGGTTTATTTATGTTTATCAATTTTATATAGGTCGAGCACCCCAGAGCACATGATATGGATCAACACAACCCAGAGAATATGGTTTTTGAAGTGGAGGAACATGGAGGTGTGAATATCGAAGCTGAAGATAATGATCCCATAGAAGATGACAATCATGAGCCACAAAACATAATTGAAGATGATGGTACAAATACATTGATCATCCATGACACATTTAGTATTGACGTAGCTGATCATGATGATGAAGATGACCTTGATGTTGTTCATGATTTACCTCTACTTGAGAAGGAATCTAAGGCCCTTTACAAAGGCTCCCAGACAACTCTTCTCTCCATTGTATTGTTGTTGGTAAACTTGAAGGTAATGAATGGTTTATCCAACATAACAATCTCACGTATGTTAAGGTATGTCATATATGTCATTATAGTTAATAAATGGTGAATCATGTACCATTAATATTCTTTATATTAACAAATTATATTTTTTTCCTGTAGATTGATAGGTGAGTTTTTGTTACCACCATCAAATATTCTACCTCGCTCATACCAAGAATTATCTGCCATTATGAAAGATATTGAAATGGAGTATCAAGCAATAGATGCTTGTCCTAATGATCATATTATATATCACAAACAACATGAATTTTAAACTGAATGCTCTGAATGTCATATCAGTAGATATCGAACAAATCAAATAACAAAAAGGATGCCTCGCAAGGTTCTTCGTTATATTTCCATTATTCCACGTATGCAATGATTATTCAAGTGCACTATCTTGGCACAATTTATGGATTACCATGCACACAATAGAAGTTGAGATGACATTATTTGAATGCCTGCGGATGGTTCAACATTTATGGACATAGAGGAAAAGTGACTACATTTTAAAGAAGAACCTCATAATCTTAGGCTTTCATTGGCAGCAGACGGTGTCAATCCATTTGGAGAGCTAAGATCTATTTACTTAGTGTGGCCTGTTTTTGTTATCAACAATAACATTCATCCATGGATGTCAATAAAGAGGGAGCACATAATGTTGGCAAAGATTGTTCCAAGTATTTAATCATTTAATAGTCATCTACATTTAATTATAAATATTGCAGTAAAATGGTCATAATAATTATGTAATGTTTTTGTTTATTCGATTAGGTATGTACCAAGTTAAAGATATGAATGTATATATTGAGCCTCTTATCGACAAGTTGCTGGAGTTATGGAATGGTTTCACTATTTATGATGTCTCTAGACCAATAGGACAAAGACAATTTCAATTCTATGCGATGCTTATATGGACAATACATGATGCCCCAAGGCTAACACATTTTTGTGGTATGTTATAGTGTTCAAGTTGCGCATGATAATTATAATTAAAAAAATCAATATATTTAATCCAATTATACATTATCTTGTAGGTCTTCAAACAAAGGGAAAAATTGCATGTCTAGTTTGTGGTCTAAAGATGAAATATCATCATTCAAAAAGTTTAGGAAAGTAGGAGTTTGATGAGTATAGGCACTTTCTCCACAAAAATCATAAGTATCGAAATACTGAAAAACATCTTTTCAATGGGAAAGAAGAGAATACATCAAAGCCATGAAGAATGACACCTCACCTGTGGAAGTTGGAATATAATAGAATTAATCGTCAAGGTAATGCAATTACATCCAATGGTTTATGTCATAAAACATCTTTTCTATTGTGTTTTGTTTACTAATGATGTGATTGATGATCATGAAGGTCGTCAAGGCATTAATGACCACTTTCCTAAGGGACTAAAAAGTTATCCCCGACAATTTAGTAGGTTTCCCTACTACGAGCAGTTACAAATTGTAAATTTGTTTGAAACTATGCATATTGGAAAGAATATAACAGAGACATTATGAAAAATATTGCATGGAAGGCGCAACAAAGAAAAAATTGTCAAAATTTGTAGTGACATTTAGGAATCCAATCATGTAATGAAAAATGTCATTCAATCAAATAGCCATGGAGACCAAATTAATATAAGTGACCTTCCTTGGTTATTAATGGACTAAAAAAGCAATGCTATAAAATAAGTCATACGAAAAATTTGATTTCCCACAAGATTTGCTACGAACATAAACAATCTCATATCAAAGAAAAGTGAATTTGGGCCAAGGATGAAAACGCATGATTGACATACCTTCATTAAGGTAATTCATATTCTTGTGTATTTACTATATATTTGTATACTGTGCATGTACTTTTCATTGTATTATGTTAGAAAAAAATGAAAAGATAATTTTATAATTGTTGCAGACGTTCTACCTCTATCTCTCCCAGACCACTTCGACAATAATGTCAAGCAATTAATATATGATCTTGGAAAATACATGAGGTAAGCAGTGATATTTGTTCAGTTTGTTGCATAGATATTATATTTGTGATTTGTTTTACTTGTTATGTAATATATTTTTTTGGGTCTTGAAAATCTTGTAGGTGGTTGTCATGTAAATAAATCCATAAAGAAGATATAAAATATTGGAAGAGAAAAATTCCTCATCTAATGTGTGAAATGCAAAAGTGTCTACCTTCAGCTTTTTTCAATGCACAAGAGCACTACCTCATACACCAAGTTGAGGAGATTGAATTGTGTGGACCTGTACACACTAGGTAAATGTGGATGGTTGAGAGGCACTTGAAATTTTTGTAGGCTTTGGTTCTACAAAGAGCACATCCTGAGGGTTCTATGGTGGAGGGATATATGGTATACCAGACTATGGTGTACATTTCTGAATATCTTCCTAAGTTTGCAGCAAAGATCCATGTGGATCGAATTTGGTATCCCAACCCCATTAACAAATTCAAAGGGGAGTACTTGACGGGGAAAGGTAGATTGAAGAAAGTGAGAGGTAATTATAAGATGTTATTGTAGTTAATTAATTCTTAATCTTCAAAATAAATCTGTTGTAAGACATCTATTTATTTTTTGTATAGTTGGTCGAGAGTGGGATGCATTACACTTGTATATTGTAAACAATCTTGATTGAATGACGGTATGGATTGAACGTTGTCAATATTGTGGTTGCACATTAACATGGGAAGGTGTGGCTTCCTTGGTTAAAGAAGCTCATTGTAATGGAGATTCCAATGTTACACAAAGCGAAATTGATTTATCATATGGTTTAAGAGATAAATAGGTATGTATAAATTTATTAATCACCCATATGTTTATCAACTCACGATGCAATAATTTTTACATGTTTGACGTATTGCAGGTCAAACACCACAACACCATGTGCTGCAATGGTCATAAATTTCACATCAAAAAGTTGGATTACACGAAGAAAGCATGTGATTATGGGATAACTGCAGTCTTTGAGGCGACAAATATTTCATCGAGAAACGACATACATCCTCAAGAGTCTCAAAATTGATACTATGGCATTTTGGATGATATACTTGAGTGTGACTTTAATTACTTCAAATTAGTTTTGTTCGTCGTCAAATAGTACATGCTACGATTGAATAAAAATGACCATGATAGAACTATTATTGAACATGATAATGGTTTTATAATGGTTAATACAAGGTCATTTGAACTAGTTGGGGATGAGCCCTATGTTCTCCCAAGCCAATGTGATCAAGTATTTTACTCAGAGGTTCCACATAAACTGGGTTGGTCATTTGTTGTTAGACATGATCCAAGAGGAAGGTCGATAAACTATAATGTGATGGAAGAAAAAGATACCGAAGAAGTAGAAGATGATCACGATCGATAGTTACTTGATGATGATGAAGAAGAAGAAGCTACTGATGATGATAATGATGATGATGATGATGGTGATGGTGTTGGTGATGGTGATGGTGATGGTGATGGTGATGGTGGCGATAATGATCATGATGGTCATGATGATGAGTTGGATGAAGAAGAAGATCAATGACATGAATGAAATGTATGAGGTATGCGATTAGTATATTATGTATTTAATATTGATTTCTTGATAGAAATTTATTTGAATTATATGGTTACATAATTAATTCATTATTTTTTGAATTCTAATGCCATTACATAATTAATCCATGATGCAACTTTTAATGTTTTTAATTCATGATCCACCTCTAGCAGGTCCTAGTAGTAGAACTATGCCACCTCAAGGAGATGGAGATAGGGAGAGTGACTATTTATGTGACATTTTATAAACTTTGTGTTTATTTATGGAATTTAGATTGTTTATTTGCTATGTGATGGATGTTGATTTAAAATACATATGTGATGGATTACATGTTTATGATGATACATGTGACATTTTTTGAACTTTGTGTTTATTTATAGAATGTGGATTGTTTATTACCTATGTGATGGATGGTGATTTATGATACTGTAGACACCTAAAATTGTCATGTCTAATTAAATAAATATTTTATTTATTTAATTATCTAAGCTTAATTCTTCTATTAATTAAATAAATCTTTATTTATTTAATTAATTCATTTATCCTCTTCTAGCCTTATTTCTCATTTAAATAAATACATTTATTTATTTAAATTATCATTTTCCTAAATTAAATAAATATCTTATTTATTTAATTGATCCTACTTCTTCTATTAATTAAATAAATCTTTATTTATTTAATTAATTCATTAGCCTTTTCTACCCATGACACATGTCATTCATCTCTTAATTCATACACTACCTACCCCTCTCATTATTTTATTATTTCTTTTACCTACCCTCTAATCATAGCCGACCTCCTTTTACACCTCTCAATCTTATCCCTCCATTTCATATAGTGTCTTCTATATAAGGAGATGCTTCCTTCATTATCAAACCCTAATCAATCATTCCTAATCATTCATGCTAATCAATCATTCTAATCAATCATTCTAATCAATCATTTCTAATCAATCATCCTAATGAGCTAATGACTTGATCAATTGACTACACTACGATCCTACTTGCAACCACATTCCGTTCTTTGTTGAGCTCTTGTGCATATAAAATCTGAGAGCAAATATATCAAGCAAGATCAATGGAGATAGGAAGAATGGAGATCAAAACCCTATTGGACATGTGATGGTATAATCTTTGTGATTTCATTTGATTTGCATTGTCTTAGGTAATCTTCATATGTTATGGTGGATCTTTGTTGATTTTTAGGCTAGGGTTTGGTGGTTGAATTCATTTAGCCTTTCAATATTGTCATTATTGTTATCCATTTTCACCATATACATTTTGGCACGCCCGGTGGGACTCTTGTCCCTTTTGCATTTAACCTTTTGTTGTAGATTTCGTGTTTGAAGTTGCAGATCTGGCATTTCCGACAACATTTTTGACATTTTCGCGTCTGCATACTTTTGGATCGCGTTTTTAATTTTCTGGCGCGTCTGTGACATCCGGAATTGCGTCTGTCTTTTCGACAAAATTTTATTTTGCAGGTTTCCGAAAGGCGCGTCTATGTTACAGAAATGCGTCTGTGTCATTTTTATCTGTGTCTGTGGTTTTTATCCGCTTCTGTGTCTAGCAAAATCATGTTTGTGTCGCAGAGTCGCGTCTGTGTCGAGGGTAATCGCGTCTGTGTATTACCAATTTCAAAATTTTGAAGTTCTATTGATTCAGTTTTTGGATTTTGCATTTAAGTTTTCAGATCTGGTTTATTTCTGGACTAACATTTTTAGATCTAGCTAACAAAATTGGTGCAGCTTGTCTTGGAAGCAAAATCATTTGGTTGAAGGCCCCTATTTTCACAAAGTCTTTAGGGTTTTAAAATTTACCTAACTTGTGTGCTTGCAGGAAGGGGTGATCATTTGAAACAACCCAAACTACTAACAAATCTTTGGTGTAGGTCCTTGGCGAGGGTTTTGGATTTTTATTGTGTGCCTTGTTTTCATAGACTAGCAAACACTTCCATTGGTGCACTAAAATTGAATCATTGTCTTTTGTGTCTTGAGCAATAGGCTCTTTTTCTTTAATCTTTAGAGGGCCTGTCTTCCCGTGTGGTCATTAGGACTACTAGTGAGAAGAGAACGACCCAAGTGGTAGCAAAAGAAAAGCCATCTTCTTCCGAACCACTATAAATAAATGTATTCATGGTGAAAACTATGAATAACGTGTGCTGATTAGTTCATACTGACACTATGTCTCCCCATAAACCCGTTTGATCAAATTTATTTGATCAGTTGTAGGGCGTAACCCCTACCGGCTAGGAGCCTTCTGTATTTACAGAGCTGAAAGTGCCGCATGTATGGCCACACGAGCGGATGCCCTTACTAGCACCTTTTTGTTTTAGAGGCCCAAATCCTTCTAGTTGTTGGGGCAGGCGGTCAGACCTCTGGTAGCGGCCCACACACATACGGTTCTTAGTAGAGATACAAAGTTCGCCATGGGGAGTTTTCATGGGGACTGATGCTTGGCTGACCCGAGAAGTGAGTGCCGAGGGTGGAGCCAGTGAGGTCAAGCATCTAAGTATCCGCTCTGAATAGCGTAGCCTCGGGGGTAAAACCCCATGTGGGATCAACAACTATTGTCTTGGCCAGCCATAAGAATTGTGCTTGACTTATTTTAAACATTCAAAACATTCAAGACCAAACAACAAAACATTGTGTCTTTTGTGTTTTCAACTGTATGCAAAACATTTTTACATCAAACAACATACTTTTCTTGGAGTCATTTTGAGTCTAGACACTTGCAAACATTGAGTCCTTATCAACACTGTGTCCTCTTGTCACGAAAATCAGTCAAACAGTCAGATTTGGTCACAACAAAACAACTTCACAGATTGGAAAAATTGCACAAAATTTGCAGAAATGTGTTTGTGTTGGGCATAATAATGTCTGTGTTGTCTAGCCGCATCTATGAAGGACAGAATCACGTCTGTGTTCCAACAGTCAACATTGCATTTGGCAAGTAAAAAAATCTCAGAAGTGCGTATGCGTTAAATAGAGCCACATCTGTGTCGGGAAACCATGTCTGTGTCGGGAAACCGCGTCTGTGAAGTGTACAGGCGCGTCTGTGTCCAGAATTGAAAAACTGTTACAGTCCAGCCAACATAAAGCAAAAAAAATCTCAGAAGCGCGTGTGTTAAACAGAGTCGTGTCTGTGTCGGTAAACCGCGTCTGTGAAGTATACAGGCGCATCTGTGTCCAGAATTAAAAAACTGTTACAGTCCAGCAAACAACAGTCAGTTTCGGAATTCTTGAGCTTCCTAGGTCATCTCGCTAGGGTTTCATTTAGCATTCAACCTGTCCTTGGGTCTCACAAAATCCATCATTGCTTTACAACTTACATTACATTCACATTTGTCTAAACTTGAGTCAAAAGGTCACTTGCTTGTCCTCATCATATTTTGTCAACACACTACATACAACAACACTTTGCTAAGTGGTCCCTCATCAAGGTTTCTTACCTTTGGGTCTCATTTGGTTTTACTTAGAGTCAAGGTCAACTTACCTCATCAAGAGAAACTATCCTCTCTTTGGAAGTCACACCTACTCTACTACATACATACTTGGTCTTACACTTTGGACATTGCAAGTACACTTCAGACTCATTTACATTCCATCCAACTCTTGGTCTTCCATACTCTTTCCATTTTTCATCTAGTCTCACACATCTTGGTCAATACCTAGTTCATGGTTGAAACCCGTCTTCAAAAATCTAGGAGAGAAACTAAAGAGGCTCAAGAGTCCGCAAACATGAGTTCTTATGAGTATGACAATGATATCTTTTTCAATTCTGATCATACTACATTACCTGACATGGATGTCTATAGAAACATTCCAAATGTTGAGAAAATGGACACTATAAACAACAATGCTACACACAATGACAATGTGGACAACTTTTCAATACATTCAACAGATGTGAAAGAATCCATTATGAATCCCCATTTCAATCGATTGGTTGAGGAAATAATGAGGAGGGATAGACAATAATTCTTACAAATGATGGCACAAAGTGGAGCCAAGATACCTTATGATTTTGACATGTCTCAAATAATGGAACATAGACCTTTGCAACAACCTCACTCCAATATGGATCAAAGGAGACCTAATAGTGGAGGAAATAGAGGACCACATATGGTACCTGAATCACCATCAGTGTTGCTTCAAAAACCAGAGGTCCCACATACACATGGTCAAACATATGATACTTACCTTCGTAGACCATTATGGAAGTCTTATGCAGACAAATATGCTCAATCACATACTAATGCTAAGGATCAACCACCAAAACAATTGGATGTTCAAAGGCATGCTCAAAATTTGGACACAAGGAAACCTCATGTCAAATTTGGGGGCAACACATTGGAACATGACATGCCTATAGAGTATGGTATACATGCACAAAATAGATATGGGATTCCTCAACATGAATCTATACCAAGTGGTCCATATACACAACATCATTATAGACCTCCTCCATATGAACATGTGTATGATAAATATCATCCATATATGCAACATGCTCCTCCTCCAATGGGTACCTCAAACATAGGATATGGTCCAAGAAGTCAATCTCCACCTAAGAGCAATTTGGAGCAACAAATCAGGGAATTACAAAAGAAAATGGAGGACATAAATGCACCAAAACCAACATACACAATGAGAGACATGTGTCCTTATCCATTTGACAAGAGCATTCCAATGCCTCCTTTTCCTACACACTTTGTGACGCCTAAATTTGATAAGTATAGAGGAAAAGGGGATCCTAAGGCACACATAAGACAATTTTTCATAGCTTGCATTGAGGTAGTAGCAGAAGAGACATATTTGATGAGATTATTCCCACAAAGCTTAGGTGATCAAGCTATGGAATGGTTCTCCCAACTTCCACCTGGAATTAAGTCATGGGGTGACTTAGCAGAGGCATTTATTCAACACTTCTCCTACAACATAGAGACAGACATATCAGTCACTACTTTGTGCAATACTAAGCAAAAAGAGGGAGAATATTTTGCATCATTTTTACAAAGATGGAGAAATCTAGCCAGCAGATGCTCTTGTGAAATTCCACAAAAACAAATGGTAGAAATGTTCAACCAAAATGTTAACAAAGAGATTGGTTATGACTTAAGGAAAGCTTGTTTGTCCACCTTCAAGGACGTCATTGAAAAAGGCTTAGCGATAGAAAAGGTCCTAATTGAACAAGGAGTCATTAAAATATTCAAGGAAAACAAAGATGACTTTAAAGGAAAAGACAAGCCGAGATTTTGGAATAAAAACAAGAATACGGTCAATGATGGTGTTGTCGATGCCAACACAGTGCGACCCAAAGTCATCTTTTCAGGATCAAGTTCTACAAACAATCAAGTGAATACTCAAACAACTTCCAGATCACGAAGGAAGTACACTCCATTGGGAGAACCACTTGAGTCAGTTTTCAAGAAGTTAGTGGCAAACAAGGTGATCACAATTCCAGATTTCCTGCCATATGAACCAAAGGTCAAACCAAATTGGTGGAATGATGATGAGTATTGTGAATTTCATAAGAGCAAGGGTCATAAGACAAGAAATTGTCATCGATTGAAGAACATCATACAAGATCTCATTGATAGAGCTGACATTGAGATTGAGGGACATTCGTCCAATCAAGAACATGAGATGTTTAAGGAACCATTCCCAAAACATGACAAAGGAAAAGCTAAAGCCACAGAGGATCAAACCAACTATACCAGAGCATCCTACAACTATGATTCAACTATCAATCACATCTTGATGGACAATTATGTCTCTACCATTATCATCAAGGACAAAACATCTGAGAATTCTACCCAGAGACCCAAGATTGTCCTAAAAGGCGTTGGATCTTCTTCCGAACCTACCTCTGAATGTCATGTTACAACCCACCGAGGTAAAATCACTTTGCAAGGTGCTCCAGCCAAGAACACTGCCTCCTCATCAACCAAACCTGAGTATGACCTTGTAGAACAGTTAGGGAAGACACTCGCGCTAATCTCCATCCTTGAGCTCTTACGCATATCCCCCGCACATAAATCCATTCTTGACAAAATCTTGAGAGACACTGTTGTCCCTACTAATCTGAACGTGGACCAGTTTCAAGCCATGGTAGGATACCTTTCCATTCCACACTCCCTTATATTCACAGAAGCCGATGACACCTCCGTAAGTTAGCCACATAATGCACCACTACACATTGAAGCCTTCATACACAAACATAGAATCAAACGAGTCCTGATAGATGGAGGAGCAAGTCTAAACATTTGTACATTGAGAACTATTAAACAATTGGGATATTCTGATAAATTTGTGAATTCCACAAACAAAATCACCATCAAGGCATATGATGATGAAGAGCGTTCATCCAAAGGCACAGTCACCTTACCTCTTAGAGTTGGGCCAGTTACAAAGGATGTGGTTTTCCAAGTACTTGATCTGGATCTCACATACAACATATTGCTAGGACATCCTTGGATTCATGAAATGAGAGCAGTCCCGTCTACATATCACCAATGCATTAAGTTTCCTCACAATGGACTTGAAATAACAGTTAATGCTGACCCAAATCCATTCATGTATTGCAACAATCTACGACCTAGATCAGAAATAATAATTCCAGTCAATCGAGAAGCTATTCCTTCATCAGCATATGTGGATCCAGAATCATTGAAAGCTTCTACATCCAAACAATCAGAGCTGAAAGAAAAAATCAAGATTAAAGACATGGGATGTGGTGAGTATATTTTTCATGTTGATCAACTCCCACTATCTCCTAAGGTATTCAGTCAACAAGAACAACCTACAAGCAATTTGCAATGCCAAGGAATTGGGTTTGAACCACCTAGTGTTGTGGCTACTAAGCCTGAATGCAAATCTCCTCTAGTGGTGCAAGCAACTCTTGATATCAATAGTCCTAAGAGTGGTTCCAACAAAGAATCTATTGAGTCTATCACCAACCCTCTTGATAACTCACATAGCCTTACAATTTCATCCACTCATTCCATTTCCACTCCACTTCCAGACTTGGATCAACAAGAATTACAAAAGCCCTTACTAATTAGGGATCAAAAAACAAGCTTTGAAAAGAAAAATCTAAAAGTCAAAACTAAAGAAAAGTGCTTTAGTCCAAATCAAAATCAAAAGCTATTGGACTCCACAAAAATCAAAGTCAAGGATAAAAATCCTATGAAGCAAAAAGAACAAGAGTTGATCTCCCCTAATACCAAAATAACTGGGGGCAAAAGTTCTAAAATTTCAAGCCAAAAAGCACACTTGTTGATCTTAAGTCTCCATCATGCTATCCTACTTTCACTTCTTTTCGCAATCATAAGCCTTCATCACTCATCCACTTGCTCTGCACATCCTTTCCCTTCTGGCGATACATCATGGACCTTTAATGGAGCTTCCTTGAAGGACTTTGTTATCAGGGATGCCCAAACTTCTTTAGGTGACACGCATACGGGCCTGTGTAGTCCACACACTAGTAATTCTATCTCAGTTCCTTCATCAAGGAAGACAGTCACTCAAGCTACACATCATTCAGTCAAGGAACATCACAGTTACAATCACAAAGTCAAGCCTCACACATTTGAGGTAGGGGATTTGGTTCTCAGAGAAAATCCCAAAAATCAGCAAGACAGAGAGAAGAAGGGCAAGTTCGAACCAAATTGGCTTGGTCCTTACATCATTACAGCAGCATATGGATCTGGTGCATATCAGCTTTCAACTACAGAAGGTGAACCTTTAGACGATCCTATCAAAAACATGCACCTTCGCGGGTTCTACACATAGCTCTTCAGAGTATCCTAATTCAAAAATACAAAAAAAAAATCAAAAAATTCAAAAATACAAAAAAAAATTCAAAAAATTCAAAAATACAAAAAAAAATCAAAAAATTCAAAAATACAAAAAAAATTATAAAACAAAAAATCATCACTTGGTGAAAACCTAGCAAACAGGCGCCTTGTGACACAAAAAACATTGAAAAATCAGAAAAAGTAAAGAGAAATAATTTCGTCCAATGGTGAAAACCACTTCGGTGGCGCCTTGGGCAAGTACCATGGTGAAAACTCGGTCACCAGCGCCATGCATAGAGACATTGCTCCTCCCTCCTTCAGGATTCTCTTTCATCACTTCACTTTGCACACACTCACGACCAATTCGTTCATAATAAACTTACCCATTCCCATCATGGCTTGTTATTGATCTACCCAAGATTGGTTAGCCATTCATAATAAACATTCCTTTTCATCCCTTTCCATCCATAATAAATCAGATCCTATCTGTGGCTAAGGCAAAATCCTACATCTAGTAATGGGTGTAGAACTGAGAACATCACATGTTTCGAGGAGTACAGTTTCTTCCAGCTTTCTTCAGTTTATCCGCGCACAATCCGCAATAAAGCAACATTTGCATCACAGATCCGCAATAAAGTTTCGTCTTCTCCGCAATAAAGTATCAGTTTCATGGATTCAGTCAGTTTTAGATGAGACACAACAGCAACAATGGGCTTCAACAAATCAAATCTTTCAACAGACTCAGACAACATTATGGTTCAGTGCTATCTATCCTTTCTGTGAAAGTAAACATTGTGACCACAATCAATTAAGACTTATACAAGTGACAAGAGACACTAAACTTGAGGACTACAGTGGATGTTGGTGTCGAGTCTTGGTTTTCTTTTGATTTTATCTTTCTAGTGACATGTCTTTTAGCTTTTCCAGGATGTCTTTGACTAGAGATTCTATCTCCAGGATGTCTTTGACTAGAAAGGCGGGGATGGGGTATCGTCACCTATTTGTATTTTCTGTCTGTGGATTGTCTCTTAGTAATGCTATGACTTGTCCAAGGATATGAGGACACTGTGAGTCTAGTATGAATTGGGGCATTCCTTGTTTGTGACTGTCTTATCTCCATGCAAATAGGTACAATGACTTTCTGGGTCGAACATATGCCTCGATTTTCATAACCTATTTTGCCATAATAAAGCTCAATGATGATAACGCACAAGAAGCTCTTTCACTTTCATATCTTTTGTCTTCCATCCCCCTTTCTTGATTGACTTCCATCGTCCTTCTCAAATCCGCGTAGCCTGCTATCACATGACTGAGTATAATGACATACCAAAACATTTGCATTTCATGTAGTTGCACCTGCATTACCACATATAAGCATTTCATACATACATATAGATATCACAACTGCATCACATCCTGCACGCAACACATATTAGCACATTTTACATTTTCATCATGTAAATAATTATTTGCATTATCATATTCATTTGCATTTCATACATTCACATTTGCATTGGCATAACATATAAAACATAAAAGAACAAAAAAAAAATATATTACATTGTATCATATACATATTTGCATCCATATCATAAGCATCACATAGAAACATACATCACATAGGTACACATGCATATAGCTGCCGCAAAGATGAATCATCTCATATATATAATCAAAAAGTGTCATGATACAATGATGTCAAAATCATATGGCTACAAAAGCACTCGCAGGTGTCTACAATACAAAAATGGTACAAAACTGATACAAAGGGAAGCCCTCTATGGCTATGATGAACTCCCTCCCTCGGAGCTGCCTGGCCTTGGTGGAATCTGAACCCCTGAAGGACCCGCCCCAGGATCATCCCTCCTGTCTCCTCTATCTGGTGGTGGTGGAGGACCCATGACCCCACCACTCGATGCCTGTCTCCTCCAACTCCCTCCCGTAGCTGTCACTGTACGCGACGGTCTATGGAAGCTCCTCGCCCACTGATCTGCTGGCACTACACCATAGTAGAGGTCTCTCCAGTAGGCTATCTCCTCTCCTGCCCGTAGGACATAAGCCTATCCGGCCCCTGTGTCCTCTGCTGCCTGCCTCCCAGCCCTCAGTGCTGTCTCAGCCTCTGTGTAGCGCTAGATAGCCTGATCCCGCTCTCACTCAGTATCCCTGAGCCTAGTCCTGAGCCGATCCCTCTCCCTCTCCAGATCTTGGATCTCATCTACCTGGCCCTGGCAGATCTCCCTCAGATCCAGCAACTCAGCCTCCACTGGATCAACCCCCTCTGCCTCTGCCCCTGCCTGTGGCCCCTCCTCTGCGGGTGCCTGCCCCTGTGCCTGTACTGGTACCTATACTGGTACCTATCTCTGTCCCTATCCCTGTATCTGCACCTGCCTGGGACCCTGTACTACTGGCGCCTTTAAAGACAATCCACCGCGACCCCTCACCACCCGAGCCTGCCTCTCCTCTCCACCCTCCCTCCGAGGTGCAACTCGCCTCTCTCCAACTACTCCCCTCCTCCTTCATTGGCCTCGGCCCCCCTCGCCTCCACCATCATCCTCGTCACCACCACCATCTCCCTCTAGTGCCTCTCCTGGATCTGTCAATCGGGGGAATGGATGCTCTGCCCAATATGCTATATACTCAGCATCCATCTTGACGTCCTTGATCTCAGGCCACATGTCCCAAGGTAGAGGTATCATCTCCACCAGCTGAGTCACTGCCTGATCATATGACAGTAGCAGCCCAAACTGTGCCTGATCTCTGATTGTGCAGGCATACATGCCTGATCCCCGGGGCATCCTCTGAATCCGGCCAAACTGTCAGCCAATCCTATCTACCAGCTGCCTCTCCAGTACATAGGGCATCTGCCCAATCAAATACCTGCTCCGGAAGGTGTACGGTAGCTCGACTACATCATCCTCCCACTGCTTGCAGGCCAGATATGGTCGCCATATGACCTCATCAATGTCATCAATCACCCACCGCCAATACTCTAGCCTGCCAATCCGTGGCTGTGATATGATCATGTCATATAAATGCACAAAGCTATGTCCATGACCTCTGCCCTTGAAGTGTATCAGTCGGGTAACCGGCAGATGCTCGTAGGCCCATACCTGCAGCAATGTAACTCCGCGGCCCAATCCCATTGATCCATGATAAACAAACTAATGAAGCTCATAATACAGGTGGGCCAGCACACATGGTCCCCAGGCATATCTGGTATGCTGTGTCACCAGCATCTCCAGTGCTCCTCCCCAGCCCACAACCAAACCCCGTGTCGCCCTGTCTGGACACAGGAAACCACTGATAGCTCCTCCGATCACTGCCGACAATGCTAACCCTGTGGCTATCATGGTGTCCCATGCCACGTGTCCTACCATCATCTCTAATCTAGGGTCCTGAAATACCCGTCTCAATGCCTCCCTGTCTCCATCTCGATTGTATGGGATCAGCTCCCCATCGATCGACACCCGCAGAATCCTGTATACATCCTCTAGGGTGACTATCATCTCACCCATCGGCAGATGAAAAGTGCACGTCTCAGAGTGCCATCTCTCAGCCAGCGCAGTCAGCAAACCCATGTTTGCCCAAAACTCAGGCACATACAGCACATGTCTCAAACCCATCTCCTCGATGGTAGCTCTGTCCTCGAGCGACAACTCAGGTCGCAACCTCTGTGTCGATGGGAATCTCTCCCGTGACTCTAGCATCGACAAATACTCCTGCAGTCAAACAACTCAATCATGTCAGTTATAGTGGCATTCACTGTTTATCACAAAATGCTACTCGCTATCTAAATGCATATGGCTATCTACCCTAGTGACACTCACTATTCATCACAAAGTGTTGCTATTTATCCTAGTGGTACTCACTGTTCATCACAAAGTACTACGTGTGTGACACTCCCTATTCATCACAAAGTGTTACTCACATTTGCACTCCCTGTTCATCACAAAGTGCTGCTCATATTTCAGTACTCCCTGTTCATCACACAGTGTTGCTCATATTTCAGTACTCCCTGTTCATCACAAAGTACTCTATCTTGGTACTCACTGTTCATCACAAAGTGCCTTGATCTATCCTAATCTTCCTAGAGGACCTGCTTGAGTGTATCCTCTCAGCAGCTTATCCAATCGACAGCATATGTTCATCACAGAACTGCCGATTTGACCTAGAAGATGCAAATTCATACTTTTCAAACGCAAACGTGCTTACATGACATAAACGCGCTCAAAGACTGCATAGATGCGCCTGAAAAACACAGACGCGCCCTCTTGACACAGACGTGCCTATGCTCTGCACAGACACGCCTGGACGTTTTTTGGACATTTTTTGGACCCTAGTCTAAGCGCATTTATTACCCTATTCGACATGCATTAATGACAAAATTAAATGCACCAAAGTACGAGGAGGTTTGGTGGTACTTACCGGCTCTCCTGCCTCTGTTGGCCTCTGAAATCGACGAACGCGGTCGAATCTATGAACCAAAGCCATCGCTGCTGACTGCTCCTGCTCTATTTTCGCTCTGCAATATGCTCTTGTGGATGTGTAGATGACAATGAGGATGTATTTTCCCTCGTGGTCTATCTTATAGACTACCCCTAGCCTTCATTTCCCGAGTCAGTCTTCGTTATCCCGTGACTTTGTCACTTTATCCGGTCAATCCATTCTATCTTGTCTTTCTTATCGAGAGATTGTCTGCAATCTTTTCAGACATTTTCATCCAATCTCTTGAGGGGGCATATCATTCCCATTTTGGGGCAACTCTGTATCAATTCATCTTATCTTCTTTGAAACAATGCGACAAGCCGCATTGTCTCAAAGAGGGGCAAAATGTAGACACCTAAAATTGTCATGTCTAATTAAATAAATATTTTATTTATTTAATTATCTAAGCTTAATTCTTCTATTAATTAAATAAATCTTTATTTATTTAATTAATTCATTTATCCTCTTCTAGCCTTATTTCTCATTTAAATAAATACATTTATTTATTTAAATTATCATTTTCCTAAATTAAATAAATATCTTATTTATTTAATTGATCCTACTTCTTCTATTAATTAAATAAATCTTTATTTATTTAATTAATTCATTAGCCTTTTCTACCCATGACACATGTCATTCATCTCTTAATTCATACACTACCTACCCCTCTCATTATTTTATTATTTCTTTTACCTACCCTCTAATCATAGCCGACCTCCTTTTACACCTCTCAATCTTATCCCTCCATTTCATATAGTGTCTTCTATATAAGGAGATGCTTCCTTCATTATCAAACCCTAATCAATCATTCCTAATCAATCATCCTAATCATTCATGCTAATCAATCATTCTAATCAATCATTCCTAATCAATCATCCTAATGAGCTAATGACTTGATCAATTGACTACACTACGATCCTACTTGCAACCGCATTCCGTTCTTTGTTAAGCTCTTGTGCATATAAAATCTGAGAGCAAATATATCAAGCAAGATCAATGGAGATAGGAAGAATGGAGATCAAAACCCTATTGGACATGTGATGGTATAATCTTTGTGATTTCATTTGATTTGCATTGTCTTAGGTAATCTTCATATGTTATGGTGGATCTTTGTTGATTGTTAGGCTAGGGTTTGGTGGTTGAATTCATTTAGCCTTTCAATATTGTCATTATTGTTATCCATTTTCACCATATACAGATACATATATGATGGATTACATGTTTATGATGACACATATGTGATTCTTATGTTGCTCAATTACATATATGATGATACATATGTGATGCTTGTGATACATATGTATTTATTGTTTATCAACTTACAAATTTAATGCTTATGATGCTCAATTGATGGTGCTGATTTCATGTATATATTTTGTGTGATGCTATCACCCTTGGTGGGAACAGTCATTGACTACAAACATCGTCAACCCTTTAGTTGAGGATCTTGCATAGTCTGCATAAACTAAAGGTAAGGAATTAAAATTTTTACAATGATTATGATGACAACATATTTTTTTATTTAATACTATTTTGTCTACAAAGTTCATGTTGTTCATGTTGTGTACTATGTAATTTTTAGCTTACATAAGATAATTTAATTACATGTGCAAGAACCTGAACCCCTTTGACGAGGATCGTGCATAGTCTCATGGATCGACAGGTATAAGTCAATACACCCTATAGAAACAATTTATTTTTTAAAAATTACTTGGAAAACAAACTTCCTCAGTTTTTCAAACCTCGACATTAGCAACAAATATAATATAGTTATCAACACTTGAGGGCCTGGTTAGAATTATTCAAATTTTAATCTCAACATCAACTTTAGGGCTGACTTCTTCATCAACATTACCCTCATTTGCAAAATATCTCTCATTACCAACTAACTCTCTCATTTGATGGAGTGCAGGTACCACCAAATAGGTATTTGTTAGATGTGTCTTCCTCGAGTGAGGGAAATGTAGGAATAGAAAAAAAAAGTGAGACATGTAGTAGGTCTATAATAGGGAGATAAACTAGAGGTTAAAATATTAGAAGAAAATTCAATAAACGCATGAAATTTTTCCTTTCTCAAGGGGGGTCATGTTCTTATGATGATGAGACCAAAGGTGACATTGAGGTGCCCTTGAGGTACAAACATCTACAGAAACAATGGGTACCCAAGGAACTTCCTCCAATAAACACCAATTTTTGTGTTAATGATAAGATATATTGCATAACACCTTCGTGTTTGGGCCTATTTTCCATGGAGAACATAAAGGTTTATTACAACAAAGTTGCTGAATTGATGGAGTTTGTCGGACCTTGTTACAATTACAATAATTGGATGCAGATTGTTCAATATAAAAAAAGTATGCATAGGTATGCACTATAAGCAAATTATATACAATAGAAAGATAATGATCAAAGTAAACGAGCGGCTGTATACATTGATGGAAGGCCAAAAGCAACAGGGAATATTACATGTTTTATAAATAGTATGCGACTTGGGTCAACTAATAAACAACCCAATTGCATATTTGAGGTGTGCGAGGGAAATCATGTATTCGTATGTGCAATAAAATCAATAAGTGAAGGGGAAGAGCTGCTAATTGATTACAATTTGAATCGTATAGATACAAACAAAGTTACTATCATGGGGGTGGTATGTACTAGATACCATTTAAATTAACCAACCTCCAATTATTGACTCCAATATACCATTTTATTATGAAGTTTTTTTTTTAAGTCTATTGGTTTCATTTCGCTAACGTTTTTATATTTTTTCTTTGTCATAGGGTGACATGGATCCATCACATAGCACAAACATAGATGTAGGTAGTGTCACTTCTACCGAGCAGGTAAACCTCATTGTAATTATACAAATTAGATAGAAGCAAACTGTTACATTATTATGTTCTTTTTTTGAGTGTTTTAGAGTAATTTTGTAATTGTTAATGACATTCTTGTCACAGACACATGTTCGGGGAAAGGGAAAGGGAGTTGCAATACCTGAGAACCTCTCTAGGGATGTGTACTCAATAGGATTAAGCGATGATGACCCTGCAAATTCCACAAACCCTATGGAATTGATAAAAAAGTTTATTAGAAAAATTAGTAGAGAGATTGTTGCTTTGGCATCCGTGGAGCCTCAGATTGAAGAGATATGAGTGAGGGTGCAAAAATTGATCGGAACAATAGAAAACTTGCAAGTAAGTAGTAATGGAAGCTTTAATTATAGCAAAAGTTTAATAATGGTTTATATTTTAAATTCTTTTATGTCATTAACTAAAATATGTACATGTTGTTTTTACAACAATTTATGCGTCCTCATCAACTTGGTGGCCATGATCAAGGTGTTGCAGGTAATTCAGATGATGATGATTTTCTTGGCTTATCACTTGCTTGGCTTATCACTTTGAATACCCAAAATACATCATACTTGATACTGTCAATGTTCGTAATTAAAGGTTCATCCTTGTTTACAATTCTTGCACTTTTCATATAGTTAATGTATTATTCTTCAGGTGATGTCAATGTTCCTATGCAAATGCCATCGGTGCCTCATCAGAGGTTAGCCCCACCTGTATTGCCGACTGCAATGTCGACAACATGCAACATGCATAAATCCTCTACTGCACATCATATTGGCTCGCCCACTGTTGGTAGATCCCTCTTTTGCTCTATCTTCTGTTATGTGTTTATTTCCCTTCAAGCGTTCTTTCTTGGGGGCATTTCATAGTGGATTCATTTTCTACAGCAGGAGATGCACATGAGGATGTGCCAGAGGTGACTACTGTTGATAACATACCATCATTTCCTAGATCTTGTTGTATTGCTAGTACGTGAACATTGCAGGACACATTGGTGGTGAGCGACGAAGAAATGATTCCCTTAAAGATACAAAAATTTCCATGTACTTTAAAATTATTATTATATATAGTCTAATTATAATTTACTTTCCGATCACTCATTTTGGACTAATGATTCCATAATTTTTTTGCAGGAAATGATATTTTTTATAAAAATATTAATGACATTGCATTGCAGATATTTGGGCCCACCATACATAAAAGGTGGAACATCACATGTAAACTAACCCTAATCCACTATTTTGATTTCATATCATTGTTAGAATAGTTTTCCTTTGATCCATTTCTTGAACTATAATAAATGTAGCTTCAATTCATTTCTGAATCTAACAGGTTTTTTTTTGCTTTAAAAGGTGGAATGACAAAGAAAAAAGGTTAAAAGATGAATTAACAAACCATATGGTTGAATGGTTTGGAAATGACACATTCGACAAAACCAAGCTCCTTGAAAAAGCTGGCACATATCTAAAGTATGTGAGGGACCAATACAAGACCCATTTAAAGAAGAACGTAAAGTGCGAGCATCCCCCCATGATTCCAGAGAGGGAGTGGAAGGACCCAATTTTGGATGCCAAGGAGAGAATTGAAACGAAAAAAGGAAATACACCACCAGACGCCAAAAGAAGGTATGGGATAGTATTAAGAATGTAATTATGTACTAATTAATTTCTCTTTATATTTATATAATGTAACATATTTCAAAATTTTCATAGACTGAGTGACACGTCAAAGGAAACCAAGGCAAGACAAGAAAAGCACAAGCAACACAAACTCGGCTCTGGTGGTTATATGAAACTTGCTGCATGAATTGTAAGTATCTGTAGATGAAATATCGAATCAAAATATTTATAAATTGCAAATGATTTTTTTTTGATGAAACAATACAAGAAAAATTCACGATACCAAGAAAAAATGTAGGGCTCTGAATTCAATAGAGTGCCCACAGAAGATGACAAGAGAATTGCCTACCAGCAAGGCTATACAACCATGGCTGATTGGCTATGAGAATTGAGTGGGGAAACACAAGATTTTGGTGCATCCGTCACATAGGTAAATAAGCTAAATGAAAATTGTTTCAAATTGAATACTTTGCCAATAATCTAATTGATGTTGAGTTCCAACATAAAGTGACTATATTTGTTTTAAATAAGAAAGCAATGATAACCATGTGCATGACATTGGAATGCAACCTGCTAATCATGAAACACCACCCGCACATGAAGGTTCGGATGTGCATCCTAATAGTGGAGTTATTCATTTTGTATTCAAATTTATCTATGTAATTATTAATACAATTAAACATCTTAATTTGGAATTAGAGTAGTAATTAATGTAACCTTTTTTGTTAATATTTTAGAGCATGTAGTCAGTGGTGACCAAGTGGAGCATGATCCGGGTACACAACATTAGGAATGTGATGTTCCCCAATTAGGTAAAGAGGACCACTTTTATTCTCTTAAAAAAATTTAATTGTAATTGGTGTTCAACATTAATGTAACCTTTAGTATTTCAACTCAAGAGGATCTAGAGGGTGTTCAACATGTTCAGGTTGAGGCTAGATAAAATGATGTGGCCCCATCAGGTAAAGAGCGCAACATATATGTTCTCTAAATTAATGAAATACTTGTAACAATAATAAAAAATGTTTTGAATTTAACCCATTTCTTTGTTATTGCAGAGGACCCCCCTTCGCTTTAATGTCCTCGTCCTTAGTATAGGACTAGGCATACATCAAGATCACAAGTAGAGGACAGAACAACTAAAGAGAGGAGAAATGATGAAGAAAATGATGCTCTACTTAGTCTTTTCATAGCTTCAAAGAAAATAAAATAAAATAAATGATTGTAATCTACCTTATCTGATAATGACTGATTTTTATGTGTTAATGAATGAAATTATGTGCTAATGAATGGTTATGAATGATATGTGTTAATTAATATTGATGAATGTTACGTGTTAATTAATTTTAATCAATGTTATGTGTTAATGAACATTATATGATATTAATGAATGAATGTTATATTTTATTAATGGTAGAAAGAATGAATGAATGCTAGATGTTAACAGGGAATTTAGAGTGCTATTAGGGGGGGGATGGGCGAAATGAGCTTCCACCTTCACGTGGTTGGCCCTGTTAAGTAGAGAATATTAAAATATTCTTGAAACCAAGAGAAGCTCAATAAGATAACACACATTTCAATATTTCATTATGGTGCACAATTAATCTTATTGAAAAATGTATATTGAATCTTAATTGCAAGGTCCAATAGAGCCAACACAAACAACAACACCACAAGTTGCTGGGTATAATGAACTCCCATATTGTATTGTATGTACACTAATAATATGAGTTTCTTCTAGTGTTGATATCCATGGTGGGACTGTAAAAGTTATGAATATGCCTCATCCTTGTAATTTTTTTTATTACTTGACATTTTCTTTAGCATTTTTAAAAATCTCTTATCATTTTAAGTCTAACCACTTTTATATGGAATTTATTGTTCTAGTTTCTTACTATCTGCCATACATTATTGATACAAGGACTTGCATTGCATCCATTTTTTCAATAAGGTATTATAAAGGGTAGGTTGTATTTGTAAATGTCTTTTTGAGTTCATCCAAATTTAATAATTGTTACCTCACATCTTGTTATTGCTTCATATCTCTATGTTCTATGAGGAGAACACTTATGTTTTTCTTTACCAATCCTCTAAGATAGTTTATGACTACTAATAACTATATATTTTGATCATTTTATAATTGTCTCAGACCCATGATAATAGTGATCTTTTTTGCCCTTATCAGTGTATTTGTTATAAGGTTATGGACTATCCATGAAGAATTGTTGTAGCAGTATTTCATTATTCACTGTGTTGAACTTTGAACTATATATAAATTCCATGGTTGCAAACTGTCCTTAGATTGCTAATCCTATGTTGAAGCTGCTCCTTTGAAGGCATTTGGATTGAAATTATTATCATGATCACTATTCTACTACAATAAAACACCATGACAAACTCTTTGATGGCTATCAATACATTATTCATTCTTGTTATATCATATGATTGTGAAGGATACCTCCATGATGGTGACTTCTAATCAGTTATAATGCTATAAATTCCAATGTACTCATTAATATCAAGATTCCTTTCTAAGACTGTATTTTTCATTGTATTTACTTTGATGCCACTATCTTGATGAATGGAAGACTGTGCTTTGCATCTTAAGTCACTATTTCTCTCTTGGTTGTTTTTCAGTGAATGGACTTTGACTTTTTGTATAGTGATCATGATAATGGTGTTTGCACCTGATCCTCTATACATTAGTGATCTTCTGGTTTTGGGACCCTTAACCACTGTAACTATTGCTTTTATGCTTTTGATGTACCTGACTTTGGGACTATCCTTTAACTATTAAGTGTGGGACTTTGTTTTTATCGTTGACTATCAAATGATCTAGACAACATTGTACTTATGATACTACCATGACTAGGCTCTAACCCTGTCTTTTTAAAAAAATACCTTCATGATTGTATTCTACCTCCAATATATGGCTTTTGTGCTTCTCTACAATCTAGATGACCTTTTTGGTGTTTTCTCTCTCCAAGGCACTTATTGTGACTGATAACATTGTATTTTACTTGTGACTTCTAATGCTTGTGACAAATATACACTGTGCGATGATCTTCCTTTATGTTTGGGCTTATACTATCCTTTGTGCCATTGATTTCTATGAATGCTCCTCATGCATGATCTTTTCATTGGCACTGTACTGATACTGGTACATTCATTGTTGCATGCTCTTAATCTAGAATGACTGTCCTATAGCATAATTGGGACTATTATATCTATTTATCTCCTGTAATAATGTATCAATAGAATAGATGGATATAAAGTTCTTATCCTTCTATAATTGTACATTAGACAATGTTCTTTGACTCCATGGTTGCTCTATGTGAGGATTATTATGACTATATGCTGCTATTACTTGGTGATTCATATGGACTATTATTTATGCATTCTCCTTATCACTGTTGTATGATCTGCATGGTTGCTATCTTATATTTGTCAACCATTCTTATATTTGCACTAGATGATCATGTATTTGTTGGTATTATGGATGACTTCATCATGTGTTGCATTGGTTTTGTCATTGATGTCAACACTTATCTTTCTAGAGGTCTACATTGTTGATTTGGCACTCTGGTTATATTGGTTTGTTGTCAAACCAACACATTGTGGTCCCAACATGGATATTGGCTTATGCACAGTCATCGGTATATCATTCACCGAAAACTCAAGAAGTTGATGATGACTTGTTATCATATGGAAATCATTGGGTTATGTCAAAGACATGGATTGGATGTTTACACTTGGTGTTTTCCTTATTGGACTAATCAGGTTCACATATTTTCCTTAACCGACAGATAGGTCTAGGTTATGGACCGGTACAAGATATCATGTTCTAGATCAACACGACACGTTTTGGAAATGGTTTATTGATTGGATAATGTGTAAATGTATTGAGGCCAACATATTGTATTGCATCAAGACTTATTTTGTAATTGTAATACCTTTAGGGAGCCGACCTAATCATGAGGTCTTAGGTTTTGTATAAATAATTGTAAGATGTATGAGTGTAGAAATATATGAGTGTGTGCAAATATTGAAGATCATTGTGAAGAGTGAAAATAAGCAGATCTTTATGCAAATCACATAGATATTATCTGAAGGTTGAAGGAAAGGTTATGGAGGTGTTTGGTACTCATGGTCAAAGCTTAAACCAATACTGAATCCAACATTGTAGATGTTATATTGAAGCAGTACATTGTTATTGGATTTAATCATCTAATTGTAGTCAGTGTGACTCCTATTTTGTGATTGAGCAGTGAGCTCTAGGCGGTTGGGCTTTCTACATTTGCAGACCCCTTATTGTATTCACTTACTATCTGTAGTAGTATCATTTGATTGTGGGTAAGGTTTCCCACTGTGGTTTTTCCCCTTACAGGGTTTCCATGTCAAAATCTCTGTGTCAAGTGTTGTGGATGTGTTTTTCTTTCTGTTTCATGCATTAAGTTATACCGATATTAATATAATTGTTAATTTGTTTTACCGACACTGAGTTTTAAGTTGGAATAATTTGTTTTGGGTTATAATTTATTGACAACTGATTCATACCCCCTCTTAGTTTTCCTTCTTGGTTCCTAACAATTGGTATTAGAGCCTAGTCCTCTTTTTTGCAGAAGCCTAACAACTTGAGGAGATCCTATGGCAACAAATATCTTTAGGAAGGATAGCCCCAAACTTGATGGAACTAACTATGGTATATGAAATATTAGAATGGAAACACATCTGAACTGCATTGGAAGAGATATATGAGATGTTACAAAGAATGGGTATGTTGCTCCTACTTCGAATAACCCTAATCCACCAACCTTGGCTAAAGACTTGGAGAATGATTTCAAAGTAAGAGAAACACTTCTAAGTGCATTATCAGATCAACAAATCATGCTATTATCAAACAGATCTACTGCAAAAGCTATTTGGGATAAATTGGAAACATTGAATGAAGGAGATTCCACTGTCAAAATTTCAAAATTGGAATGTTACTAGGTTAGGTATGAAAATTAAAAAATGGAAGAGGATGAAAGAATTTCTGCATTTATGGAAAGAGTTAATGAAATTGTTTTAGGAATACAATGTTGTGGAGGATCTTTAAGTGAAGATGAAATTGTTTCTAAAGTTTTAAGAGCTTTGCCACTGGCTTACAAAATGAAAGTGACAACTATTAATGAGTTGAGAACAATTCCTAATATATCAGTATCTAGAGATACTTTGGTTGGAAAATTTTTAGCATTTGAGCTTGAAGAATTTGGTCCTGTTGCTACACTCAAGATTGATATAGCCTCCAAAGCATCATCATCATCATCTAACAAATCTGATTGGAAAACACTTTCTGTAAAATAACTTGAAGATATCAAAAGAGAAAATGAAGAACTTGAATAACTTGAAGCACTATTTGCAAGGAAGATGCCTACAGGTCTAGCAGGAAGTAAGTATGAAGGTAAAGCACCTTTCAAATGTTTTAATTACAATAAAGTTGGTCATATGGCATTTAGGTGTCTTGATAGACATTCAAGACTAAGAGAGGAGGAAAAAAGAACTTATAAACCTAACCCTGAATATCAAAGATACAGATTTAAGAAAAATAAAGATAAGTCATGTTACTATGCAGATGAAGGTGCTATAGATGACTTTGATGAAAATCCAACAGATAGTGGATGGGCATTTGATGCAATAAAAGAAGATCAACCGACACCTATTGTCAAATCGGTAGAGTAGGCATTGGAAGCAAAAAATGAAGAAAATAATTAATGGATCATTGATAGTGGTTTCTCGCATCATATGACTGGTGATAAAAGAAAATTCTTATTATTTTGGGAAATTCATGGAGGTCTAGTAAGATTTGGAGATGACAAAGCTTGTTTAATCAAAGGAAGAGGCACTATATCTTTGGATGGTAAGAACAATATTGACAATATTTATTATGTTGAAGGTTTAAAGAATAATCTTTTGAGTGTTGGTCAGTTAGTGGAAAAAGGATTTCAACTACAACTCAAGAATGGAAAATGCAAAATCATGAACAGAACTGGATTGGAGATTGCAACCCATAATCAGAATAAAGGTAATATCTTTTATTTGAATACTAGTGATAAGACATGCTTGATTTCTCAGATTGATGAAAGTTGGTTATGGCATAAAAGACTCTGTCATGTGAATTTTGATTGCATTGTAATGATCAGTTCAACCAAGGTAGTAAGAGATTTACCTAAGATTGTGAAACCTCATAATCCGGTATGTAAGGAATGTCAAATAGGAAAGCAAGTTAGAACAACATTTAAGATCATTTATGAGAAATCTAATAATATTCTTGATTTAATTCATACTGATTTATGTGGTCCAGCAAGAACAAGGAGTCTTCAAGGTGATAGATACTTTATGCTAATAATTGATGATTATTCTAGAATGTGTTGGGTTACTTTTCTCAGGGAGAAATCATAAGCCTTTGAGAGATTCAAGATATACAAGGCAATGATAGAGAATGAAACTGAAAAGAAAATCAAATGTTTGAGATCTGATCAAGGAGGAGAATTTACATCTAGGGAATTCAATGCATACTATGAAGAGAATGGAATCAAAAGACAACTATCAGCACCTCAGACACCCCAGAAGAATGGAGTTGTGGAAAGGAAAAATAGGACTATACTAGATGCCACAAGAACCATGATGATGGAAGCAAATCTACCTCATATGTACTGGAGAGAATAAGTGAATACAATGGTTTATACTTTCAATAGAGTTCACATCAAAGGTGAAACCGGTAAGACCCCTTATGAACTATGGTTTGGTCATATTCCTATTTTTAAATATTTCAAAATATTTGGAAGAAAATGCTATATTAGGAGAGATGAGTCTATTGGAAAATTTGATCCTAGAAGTGATGAAGGAATATTTTTTGGTTATTCAACTAGAAGCAAGACATATAGATGTTATAATAAAAGATTGCAGAGAATCATTGAAAGTACTAATGTGAAGATAGATGAACATTTTAGAGGAGAATCAAGATTTATAGGTTTTGAACCAACAGTAGAAATGATTATAAATGAACCGACACAAATTGCACTAGAACAGAATGAAGAACCAGTCACATCGACATCATCGGAAAACTCAACTGTGATTGAAGAACAATAGCCTGTAAGTGGAAATTAGAATAAACCCAGGTATATAAGATTGAATCATTAGAAAATCAGATAATTGGAAATAAAAATCAAGGTGTTATGACAAGAGGAAGATTGGAAAATGAAGAGGTATGTTTAATTTCTCAAGTTGAACCAACATCAGTTGTTGAAGCATGTCAAGATAAACATTGGATAAAATCAATGGAAGATGAATTAGAACAAATTGAAAAGAATGATACTTGGACATTAGTTAGCCTTTCCTGGACTACACCAATTAGGTTCTGGATTGCTTCTAAGAGGTTTCGGTTTGGGTCAAGTGGTTGTTCGGGAGGAGCCTCTGGATTCACTTTCGGAACCGATTCCTCCCTATCTACCTCTTCGCGTGCTATGCGTACATGCCTAGGACCCCTTCCATGCTTGTGAGCTTGTCACGTAGTCGGAGGCATCCTAAGAGGAAAATAGAATAAAATAAATAAAATAACTAATTTCTTGAAGAAATATTTAATTAATTAAACTTAAATATCCTAGAAAATTAATACAATAAGATTAATTAAACACTTAAAGCAAACATAATGGAGAAAGGTTCCTAGTGTTGGAAACTTGGCTCTGATACCAAAATGTCATGCCCAAAATTTTAGGGCAAGAATGGGATAAATTTTTTTTTTAAAATCACAACTTAAAACATTAAATTGACAAATATAAAATATTATAACATGTTTTGTCTTAACTATGTTTAGAGTTAAACTTTTCTACTAGCTCAAGTAATCAAATAATTAAAATAATATACTGAATTCTTATTGAATAGTTTTATTGTCACATCGCTCTTTAATCAATAATTAAATCAGTTAATTAACGTAGAAAAAGATTAATCTCCAATATCCATTGATTATTCTTAGGATCTAATTAAACCAGTCCTAGCACTTAATTTTATAAGAGCCTTTATTTTACTTAACAATAATTAAGTAGTATATTAAACTAAAATAACTAAAGGGTTGATTATATTCGCAATTGAATATTTTCCTATCAAGTTTAATCATGTGCACCTACGTCTAAGAGAGCTAAAACTTTAAACCCTCTAGTCCAATAATTTACATTTAGAATTTAAATTCCCTAATTGTTTAATTTCAAACATCTAAATTTATTTAATTAAAATTTAATAATAATCCATAGATTTTTAATTCATAAATATCTCAACCCATTTAAATTTAAAATTAAATATTAACTTCATTAATATTTAATTCATATCTCAATCTTTTAAATTTTAAAAAAATATTAACCTCATTAATATTTTATTCATAAACATCTCCACCTATATATATATATATATATATATATATATATATATATATATATATATATATATATATATATATGTTAAATTCCCTAGGGTATTACCCATGCAAACCTTAACCCCCTTTTTTTTAATATAAAATAAGGCTCTCCTTATTTTTTTTTAAAAATTTTCGTTAACACATTTTTTTCCCTAGCCTCTTCTTTTTTGTTTTGTTTGTGTTCTGGGTTTGTGCAGGGGCCGAATGGGTCCACGGGAGTGACGGTCATGGAAAAGGGGCGGGGTTTTGGGGAGACGGCGCTGGCAAAGGCCGCCCACTATGCATTGCACAATGTTCGGCCCCGCCGTCCACTATGCAGTGCATAGTGTGTGGCTCCGCCGCCCACTCTGCAGTGCATAGTGTTTGGCTCTGCCGCCCACTATGCAGTGCACAATGTTCGGCCCGTCGTCCACTGTGCATTGCACAGTGGGTTCGTCCCAGGCCGACCCCCCCCAAAATAAATTTTTTATTTTATAAAAAATTGTTTAATTAATTTTTTTTGTTTGTTTGTTTGTTTATATATATATATGTACTTTCAAAAGTGAAAGACAAATAAACATATATATATATATATATATATATATATATATATATATATATATATATATATATATATATATATATATATATATATATATATATATATATATATATATATATATATATATATATGTACTTTCAAAAGTGAAAGACAAATAAACATATATATATATATATATATATATATATATATTTGTGGCAAAATAAATCTAGAGCAAAGAAAATAAATGTTGATATTTATTTGAAACATTTTTTTTTTTTTTTTTAACAGAATAGTTTAAGTCAGCTAATTTAAATCTATGCATGTATTTTCTTTATTCTAAAATACTTGCTGCTGAAATCACAGATAGACTTATTTCTTTAAATTTATTTTCTACAATGTTTAACTAACATATTTAAATAACTTATCCAACAACTATATAACTATGAAAATTATTTAAATCAAATAACTATTTAATTCTAGATTTCTAATTTCTGCAATTAAGTAATCGACAAAATTCATTAATTTTATCAGCAACTTAATAAAGCTAGAAATTATTAAAATAAAACTATAGGAAAGATTATAATAACTTTAGATCTTATTTCTGTAATTAAATTAAATGACAAAATTAAGTAAAATAAATTTTCTCTTCCATAACAGATCTAATTGTTTAATCTCCAGTCTTTTACATGCATGCTAAACTATTTCTTTGTCTTCCTATTTTATTTCTCAAGGATAAAAGAATAAATTAAACTTCTTGCTTTTCAATATTAAATACTCAACAAAGAGTTAATTTTAAAACTTTAGGAACTAAAACTAGAAATATTCATTTCATTTCTATTTCATCTCTTTAAAGTACTTTAAAAAAAATACAATATAACCATCAATACAAATGGATCTCTCATTTCTATTAAATGAGGATCTTAAATTTTTTAGATACATTGCTTTTCGAAAAATAGATACAACATAGCTTCCCATTACATAGCTGCAATTTTAAAATATAAATTTTCCATTTTGAAATCTTTTCTATAGCAAATAAAAAAAAACAACTTCAACTTGTCCCCCTTTCTTTTTTTTTCCTCCAACAACCTGCAATTAAAACATAGGCTATGACCATGGAGAGCTCACCTCCGAGCCTAGGCTAATTGGTAGCCACCCTCGAGCTCAGAGAACCAAGCCCTATATAGGTAACACACATGCAAACACAAAAGACAAGGGAATACACAAACTCAAACACAACCCCAACCCAGGCTACACTACACCACACATTTGTGATGTCTTTTCAAGGGTGGTAGTGGACCAAGTACCCTGAGGAGACTGCAAGTATGGTAAAACATATAGCCACCTCATGGCAAACCAAATACATCAAGTATAACAACCCCATATTCCTTATGCCCACCAAGGCATTCATGCCTTATTTCCCCCCTTATGACCCCCAATGCATAAACAAGCCATGCAATAAGGGTCACATAAAATCCCTTGTGATCACTCTCATAATGAGAGCCTCTCACTTGAGGACTGTCACTTCTACCACCCACAAGACCATCCTCTCTCCTATGAGTAGGAGGCCTTGTTTACTCCCCAAAACACATACATTGCATAAGCACAAAACACCAAATAAATTTTCAAGAAAACATGCAAGAAAACTAGTCTTTTGCACAAGCATATCTCTCAATACAACATGCAATAAGAAAACATTACAAGAAAGGTGAAACCAACCTTCAATTGCCCAAGGGTATGCTAGTTTTGTTGAGGATGAGCAGCCCAATTCCACAAGTCTACCCTTTCTACACTTAGCCAAATTCTGAATTCACAATCTCTTTCCTTTCAAATTTTTCCTTGTCTCCAAAAATGGAGAGTGGGTGATTACCCTCAAAATCTCTCATTCTTGCTTAAGAAGACCCTAGTGAGAGTTCTCACAAGATTCTAAAACTGAAATGGAATGGTAGGAGAAAAATGGAAAGGGATCTCACATCCAAAATGAAAGTTTACAACTTAGATGATCCTTCTAATTTCAATTTTCGCACAATTTAGAAAAGTCACTTTTTAAGGTGTCCAAAAGGTCACATGAGAGTTGGTACCTGCCTAAAATTACTCCTAACCCTTAGGTATACCTTATGGGCTTTAGGAAAACCTATTAAACTACCCCTAGGTGTCCATTTAACCCTTTTTAAACCCTTCTGAAGTTAATTTTCGGGTCAAACTTAAGTTGACCATCCCAAAGATTCTTTACCCAAGGCATTTATGGAATCTTATTAAATTAATTGAAAAAGCTATATTTAAACAACTCCCTCCAAGAGACAAATTTAAAAAACTCAAACATAAATCAAAACATGTGTCAAGTGACACAAAGAAAATACTTTTACAAAATTATACATGAAATCTTGTCTCTTGTTGGATTTACACAAATAAACAAAATTCAATTTAACATTCATGCAACAATCACTTTCACGAATAAAATACGATACAAATGGGGTGTTGTCTCTCCAAATAGACAAACCCTGGTTTTTATGAACGCACATAGGTCTAGGTTTGGTTCTCCATAAGTTTCCATGGTCACATGGATAATTTTCCTGCGCATCTCAATTACACATTAGTAATTCCAAATAACCTCATATAATATAAAACACATGAATAAGAATTCACATCAAACACTTCGCGTACAAATTTACATTTAAACAAATCAATATATCTCATATCCAAATAAATCCACATAAACATTTATCATAATCCACATAATTCTGTTTCCTACATAAACATGCATCCTATTTCTATCATCATAGTAAAGTCTTGCAAATCCAATAATGAGATACACTATCACATATTCATCCTATTCTAGAATCATATAGAGTTCTATATCATAAAGCATGTAATTAAAGCATCCACATATATCATTGCTTATCCAAATCATGAAATCATATAAGTTCTAAATCCATAATGCATAAAATAAAGTATCCATAATAGTCTCATCACGAAAAATATTGAAATGGTGGAATGAGTCGGGGTAGGGCCTCACACCCTCCCCCTCTAGGCATGAACTTCCTCCTAGAGTTCATCAAAAAGGTGGGGGTACTCTGATTTCATACGTGCCGTGTCCTCCCATGAAGCCGTAACCTCATTGTAGAAATCCCACTAGACCCTAACCTGGTCCAGCTCTTGACCTCGTAGGGGCAGCATTCGGCGTGCCAAAATGCGAATGGGCTCCAAAGCTAGCTGCCCGTCCGACTCCACCTGCAAGGCATCCCAATCTAAAATGTGAGACTCATCATAGATATACTTCCTCAATACTGATACATGGAACACATCGTAGATGTGTGACAAGCTAGGTGGCAATGCTAAACGGTAGGCAACTGGTCCTATCCTCTCAAGGATCTCAAATGGTCCTACGAAGTGAGGTGCAAGCTTAGAACCCTTTCCATAACGGATTGGACTCTTATGAGGCCGCACTCTCAAGAAGACTCTATCTCCAACCAAGTACCTACGATCTATCCTCTTTGCATCAACATATTTCTTCTATCTATCCTGAGCCTCTCTAAGATGCTGCCTAATCAAATCCACCTACTGTACCATATCCCAAACTATCTCAGGACCAATAGCAACTCTGTCCTCTATGTGGTCCCAACTCAACCGTGTCCTACAAGGCTTGCCGTATAATGCCTGATAGGGTGGCATCCCCAAAGAAGTGTGATGCCCATTGTTATAGGCAAATTCCACTAAGGGAAGGTACTCTTCCCATCTGGTCTAATGATCCATGATGTACATGCGAAGCATATCTTCTAACACCTGGTTAACCCTCTTTGTCTGACCATCCATTTTTTCGGATGATAAGGTGTACTGAATTTGAGCTTAGTGCCCATAGCTGCCTGCAATGCCTTCCAAACGGAAGAAGTAAAGAGGGAATCCCTATCAGAAATAATCTTGCGTGGAACGCCATGAAGTCTGACAATGTCTCGTAAGAACACCTGTGCAACTGCTGGTGCTGTGAAGGTAGTTCGAACTGGTGAAAAGTGGGCCACTTTGGTCAACTTGTCAACTGTCACCAAGATAGCATCATGGCGACAAGAAGACATAGGGAGACCAATGATGAAATCCATGGATATAGTATCCCACTTCCACTTTGGTATACCATGAGACTGGAGCAACCCACCTGGATGGCGGTGCTCTGCCTTGACTCTCTGACACTCGAGGCATCGGGCTACTAACTCAGCAATGAGCTGCCGCATTCCTAGCCAATGATATAACTACCTCAGATCAGCATGCATCTTCTTAACTCTGGGATGCACTGCATAAGGAGCTCTATGAGCCTCCATGACAATGAACTCTTGCAATCCCCCGGAAGAAGGTACATAGATGTGTCCTCTATGGCGTAATAATCCATCAGAATCCAAAGAATAATCCACATATTTACCCTCTAGAGTATCCTGAGATCATATCACCTAACAAACCTTTGAATACCATCCATCCTCTGGCAACTACTGTAGTATATGATCTCTCAAATCCATGCCCATAGATATGGTGTATACCTTGTGACGTCTCCTACTCAAAGCATCTGCAACTATGTTTTCCTTCCCTTTGATGTAGTGAACATCAAAATAATATTCACACAAGAACTCCATTCATCTCCTCTGTTGTGCATTAAGGTTCGGCTGAGTGAAAATGTACTGAAGACTCTGATGGTCTGAATGAAGCTCAAAATGGTGACCCAAAAGGAAGTGTCTCCACCTCACAAGTGCATGCACTACTACTACAAGCTCAAGGTCATGAGTAGGATAATTAAGTTCATGAGTCTTAAGTTTCCTAGACTCAAAAGCTATAGCCCTACCATCCTACATAAGAACTACTCCTAAACCCTCTAGTGAAGCATCTGTACAAACCATGAAGTCTGTTGAGGGATCTGGAACTACAAGGATAGGTGTGCTAGTAAGTGCCTTTTTGAGTTCCTGAAAGGCCCTCTCGCACTTCTCTGTCCACTCAAATTTCTTCCCTTTACGTTGAAGAGAAGTAATAGGATGTGCGACTCTAGAGAATCCCTCAACAAAGCATCGGTAATAACCTACTAAGCCCATGAAGCTCCTGACCTCTATCACATTGGTTGGCGCTAGCCAATCCATAATAGCTCTGATCTTGGATGGGTCTACTAAGATCCCATCACCAGAAATGATGTGCCTAAGGTACTTGACCTCTGATTGAAGGAAAGCACACTTTGACAAACTGCCAAACAATTGATTGTCCCTCAAACACTGCAAAACTTGTCTCAGGTGCTCCTCATGCTCCTTCTCATTCCAAGAATATATCAATATATCATTGAGGAACACAATCACAAAACGGTCAAGAAATGTGTAGAATACCCCATTCATGAGGCTCATGAAAACAATTGGAGCATTCGTAAGCTTGAATGGAACCACGGTGAACTCATAGTGGCCATATCTAGTGCGAAATGCGGTCTTGTGGATATCGCTTTCCACTATCCTCAACTGATGGTATCCTGACTTCAGATCAATTTTGGAAAATACTTTGGCACCCTGAAGTTGGTCGAATAAATCATCAATTCTGGGCAAAGGATATCGGTTCTTGATGGTTACTTTGTTCAACTGACGATAATCCATGCATAATTAGAGGGATCCGTCCTTCTTCTTCACAAAGATGACTGGTGCACCCCAAGGGGATACGCTAGGATGAATGTGACCCTTCTCTAGTAGTTCCTTAAGCTGCATCTTGAGCTCATTAAGCTCATTTATGGTCATCCTATAAGGTGCTCTAGAAACTGGCTTAGCTCCTAGTACAAGGTCTATATGAAAATCAATCTCCCTAAGGGGCGGCATTCTAGGTAGCTCTGAGGGAAACACATCTGAATATCCCTTAAGGATAGGATGGTCATCAATAGATGTTTCTTTTTCATCCTCTTCCTACCTATCACTGATGGTGATGGAAAAAAGTTGACATCCATTCCACATGCTCTGCTTAAGCTGCATTGCGGAAATCATATGGAGAGACACAGGTCTCTGAATCTCGGTGATAACTATGGACGAATCATGATCATCCTCACACTCAATCTTTTTTAGGCGGCAATCCATCTTGGCTCTATGGGCATAAAGCCAATCCATGCCAAGTACGATACCATAAGATCCAAGTGGTGTCACTCTAAGGTCTACTAAAGTGGTGGTCTTGCCAATCTGCAGCTGACATGCCCTAACCTCTGATTCCACTGACACTCTAGCCCCTGAAGCTAACTCCACTTCCCAACTGACACCCTGTCTAGTTGCCACTAGCCCACAATGCTCCACAACCAATGGAGATATAAAGGAGTCAGTAGCTCCTAAATCAAATAAAATAGATACATTGTTACCTCTGATCATACCTGCAGCCTCAATGACTGTGCCCTGGTGCTCAGCCTGGCAGTTGTCCACCACTGCGAAGACTCTATGGGACCTACCCATATCCCCAACTATAGGCTCTGATGTGGCCATCCGCTGACTCCCTGCCATCTGATCTTGAGGACAATCCCTCGCCATATGCCCCATGGCTCCACATGTGAAGCAAGCACCCCGTGCTTGAAACTGGGCGCCCTGAGGCCTAGAAAAAGGCTGTCCCCTTGTCCTGCTAGATCCACTGTACCCACCCCTGGAGGACTGCTGAGTCCTTACCGAAGGTGTGTAAGGAACCTGAGCTCTCTAATCTCACCTCTAACCCTGAGACTACCACTGCTTGGGCTTTGCGCCCTGCTGATACTGTGGAGGCTTCTGCCTCTGGTTCTATTGTGACTATTGCGGAGGATGGGGTTTAGAGAACCCCTGTGAGTTTCTGTTATTACCCTTCCAATGGGTTTTCTAAAATCCATATGTTTGGGGTGTAGGGTTTCGGTTCTGGAACCGATCCCTAGTATCCTGTGGTCTGACCTGAATCTCCTCTGCTATCAGTGCCTTCTCCACGGTAACCCGAAGGCTCCCTGGAGTGGACATCCTCACTAGTCTTGCTATGCTGACATTCAACCCTCTGATGAAATGGTTAACGAGATATTTCTCATCCTTTAGATAGTCCACGTATGGAAAGAGCTCAAAGAATTTGCTCTCGTACTGGGTCACTGAGAGACCCTTTTGCTGGAGGTCATGGAACTCATCTATCCTACGCTGTCTGTAATGTTCTGACAAGTACCTCTCCCTGAACCTCTCTATAAATATCTCCCATGTGAGAGTGTTAGGGACTAGACCACACTTATATTCCTCCTATCTCCACCATGTGGAGGCCGTTCCTCTCAACAGATGGACTGCTACATGTGCCTTTAGTTTGCTCTCGTAAGAGCGCAATGCAAAGCACCTCTCAAGACTCAAAAGCCAAGCCTCAACTTCTACCCCATCGATAGATCCCCCAAAAGATGGTGGCTGGAGGCACATTACCTCCCTGATAAGATCCCCTGGCTCCCGATGAGCTCTCTCATAATACACTGGCTCTGCCACTGGAGGAGATCCTGGTAGATGCACTGACTCTAGCTCATTCCCACTTGACTCTCTACGGGAATAGGAGGTGGACTCCTGCTCCGTTCCCTATTAGCCAATCTATGACTCCCTGAGTTCTAATTTTCAACATGATGATCCCCGGTTGGAAGCCTTTCCTGGACTACACCAATTAGGTTTTGGATTGCTTCTAAGAGGTTTCAGTTTGGGTCAACTGGTTGTTCGGGAGGAGCCTCTAGGTTCACTTCCATAACCGATTCCTCCCTATCTACCTCTTCACGTGCTATGCGTACACGCCTAGGACCCCTTCCGCGCTTGTGAGCTTGTCGAGTAGTTGGAGGCATCCTAAGAGGAAAATAAAATAAAATAAATTAAATAACTAATTTCTTGAAGAAATATTTAATTAATTAAATTTAAATATCCTAGAAAATTAATACAATAAGATTAATTAAAAACTTAAAGCGAAACGTAATGGAGAAAGGTTCCTAGTGTTGGAAACTTGGCTCTGATACCAAAATGTCATGCCCAAAATTTTAGGGCAAGAACGGGATAATTTTTTTTTTTTAAATCACAACTTAAAACATTAAATTGACAAATATAAAATATTATAACATGTTTTGTTTTAACTATGTTTACAGTTAATCTTTTCTACTAGCTCAAGTAATCAAATAATTAAAATAATATATTGAATTCTTATTGAATAGTTTTATTGTCGCATCACTCTTTAATCAATAATTAAATTAGTTAATTAACGTATAAAAAGATTAATCTCCAATATCCATTGATTGTTCTTAGGATCTAATTAAACTAGTCCTAGCACTTAATTTTATAAGAGCCTTTATTTTACTTAACAATAATTAAGTAATAGATTAAACTAAAATAACTAGAGGGTTGATTATATTCACAATTGAATATTTTCCTATCAAGTTTAATCACGTGCACCTACGTCTAGGAGAGCTAAAAATTTAAACCCTCTAGTCCAATAATTTACATTTAGAATTTAAATTCCCTAATCGTTTAATTTCAAACATCTAAATTTATTTAATTAAAATTTAATAATAATCCACAGATTTTTAATTCATAAATATCTCAACCCATTTAAATTTAAAATTAAATATTAACTTCATTAATATTTAATTCATAACATCTCAATCTTTTTAAATTTTAAAAAAATATTAACCTCATTAATATCTTATTCATAAACATCTCCACCTATTTAATTATATATATATATATATATATATGTTAAATTCCCTAGGGTATTACCCATGCAAACCCTAACCCCCCTTTTTTTTTAATATAAAATAAGGCTCTCCTTATTTTTTTTAATTTATTTTCGTTAACACATGTTTTTCCCTAGCCCTAACCGGGCTAGGGTTTTTTTTTTTTTCTTGTTTGTTTGTGTTCTGGGTTTGTGTAGGGGCCGAATGAGTCCATAGGAGTGGTGGTCATGGCAAAGGGGCGGGGTTTTGGGGAGACGGCGCTGGCAAAGGCCGCCCACTGTGCATTGCATAGTGTTGGGCCCCGTCGTCCACTATGAAATGCACAGTGTGCGGCTCCGCCGACCACTATGTAGTGCACAGTGTGTGGCTCCACTGCCCATTGTGCAATGCACAGTGTTTGCTTATTGGACTAATTGAGTTCACATATTTTCCTTAATCGACAGATAGGTCTAGGTTATGGACTGGTACAAGATATCATGTTCCAGATCGGCATGACACATTTTGGAAATGGTTTAATGATTGGATAATGTGTAAATATATTGAAGCCAACATATTGTATTGCATCAAGACATATTTTGTAAATTTAATATCTTTAGGGAGCCGACCTATTCATGAGGTCTTAGGTTTTGTATAAATAATTGTAAGATGTACGAGTGTAGAAATATATGAGTGCATACGAATATTGAGGATTATTGGGAAGAGCAAAAATAAGCAGATCCTTGTGTGAATCACATAGATATTATCTGAAGGTTGAAGGAAAGGTTATGAAGGTGTTTGGCACTCATGGTCAGAGCTTAAACTGGTACTGAATCCAACATTGTAGATGCTATACTAAAGAAATACATTGTTATTCGATTTAACCATCCAATTGTAGTCAGTGTGACTCCTATTTTTTGATTGAGCAGTGAGATCTAGGTGGTTGGGCTTTCTACATGTGCAAACCCCTTATTGTATTCACTTACTATTTGCAGTAGTATCATCTGATTGTGGGTAAGGTTTCCCACTATGGTTTTTCCCCTTACAGGGTTTCCACGTCAAAATCTCTGTGTCAAGTGTTGTGGATGTGTTTTTCTTTCTGTTTCATGCATTAAGTGTTAGGGTTCCCATAGATACTAAGAGGGGGGGGGGGGGGGTGAATCAGTATCTGACCGGTAATGAAATTTTCTTAAAACTGAATATGCAGAACATAAAGTAACAGTATATCGGCATGCAAGAATTAATGTAAATAACAGAATAAAAAACATCCACATGAAAGGAACACCATAACACACGATGTTTAATGAGGAAACCCGGTGTGGGAAAAACCTTGGTGGGATTTGTGACCCACAATATTCACTTACTGGCCAATAAGAGAATATTACTTACAATAGGGGCCTGCACATGCAGGAAGGCCAACTGCCTAGAGCACACTACTCAATAAGAAGTCACACTGACTTACAATGAGGATTTACACAAATCCAATATTCTGTACTACTTTACAATAGCATCTTCCATGCTAGATTCAGTCTTTTGCATATACCCTTGACCTATATTTCGCACATTATGTTTGCCTTATATTTTTCATTTTGCTTCCTATCCATATCCTACAAATGTCTACAATGATCTCTTTTATATACAAGAGTCATTTTACAATTTGCCAAGTCGGCTTACAATAAATAAACAAAATATTACATATCAAAAATCCTGTCGGCCTCTGTGTCGGTATACATATTTTCTTCTGTGCCAGTGTACATCTTCTGTGCCACTGCCGGTGTAGAGTGATCTTGCTGATATCGGTGCAATGTCTTGCTTGAATAATTTTTTGCCGGTATAATGTCTTGCCGGTGCCATAGGATTGCAAGGTTGCCTATGTAATGCTTTGCCTGTATAATGTCTTGCCGGTGCCATAGGATTGCAAGGTTGCCTGTGTAATGCTTTGCCGGTATAATGTCTTGCCGGTGCCATAGGATTGCAAGGTTGCCATCAATGACAAAACCTTCAATCACACACAATGTCTCATTGGAGTGTCCATATGCCAACAATCTCCCCCTTTGGCATTGATGGCAACACTCATGAGAACTTTCAAAAAAAATATCCAAAAAAAATGTGTAGACCAAAAATGTTACCAAAAATGTGAGAGCTCCCCCTGAGCATGTGATCCCTGTGTTTTGAATTTTCTCATCCTACTACTCCCCCTTTGGCATCAATGACAAAGGTTAGTAGATTTTGTAGTTGTACCAATCCATAACCTCAACCTTGTAGTTGGGTAGTTATTATCTGAAGAATATCTCCCAAAATCAAGTTTATACCATCCATAAACTTCTTACTGTCTTTTATTGCTATCTCAGTTCTGTATACTGTACCGGTGAGATGCTGCAAGTGCTCTGCTGGTGTTTTGCTTCCCTGTGTTAGTGCCTCTGAGATTTCCTTCCATAGAGATGCTAAATAGTCCAATCTTGGACTTAGTTTAGATCTCAAGAATTTTTCCTTGTTTATTATTTTCTCTTTCTCTCTTTCTAATTTGAGCAATTCTTCCTCAAAATTTGTTATCTTTTCCTCAAAAACTGATAATGTATCAGATGAGTTAACAAAATTATTTGCAAGTTTATTGATCTCTTCCTATACCTTGCTCATCTTTTTGTCTACATCTATGGTCAAAAAGTTTATCTTACAGGTGTCTTTGTACAAAGTTTTGTACTCTTTCAATAAATTGCACAGTTCCGGTAGAAGTGTGTCAAATTCCCTGTTACACTTCTTTATTCCTTCCTCAAAGAATTTCTGTTTCTCTTTTTCTACAGTTTCCTTTATAGTTTCTACCTTTGTTTGCTCAAAATTTCCAGAAATATAGTTACAAAGTGTATCCAACTAGCCTAAAGAATCTTTATTGTCTATATTACAATTAGGAGCTATTGATTTCAAAAATGGAATTGAATCATCTATCGCTTTATAAGCTTGTGAGCTATAATCAGTTATTTTCTTGATAGATTCAAGTAATACTTCAGTCACATTTGATGGTGACCCAACAAACTAAGTGCCGATGGAAGTGACCAAGCTTGTATTGACCTTTGGTAGGTTTGTTTGTGTCTGCATTTCTTTAAGCACTGGTTTTCCTACTTCATTTCTTACCGGTGGCATCTATTCTGGAGCCTTTAGCTCTGTTGGTTTCTCTGTTTGTGTTCCAGATTCCATCTTTTTCTCTATATCCGCTGTCGGTTGCTCTATGTTTTCTATTGCTGGAGGCTCTTTGACTATACCTGATTTATCTGGTGTATCCTTATCTACCACTATGTTGATCTTCTGAGTATCAACATTCATAGAATATAAGACTTCAGGATTAGGATTATTATCCTCTGTATCCATACTCTCAACTGCCGGTTGATCTTCTGCAGTTGTTGTGTTTACCGATGGATTATTTAAAGGAGGTGGGGGTAAGTTGTCTCTAATCTTGATACTTAGTGGTCCAACAACTTTACCTTTCCCTTTATCCTTCTGATATATCAGAATGGGCTTGGGATTCCTATATTCTTCTTGTTTTTCTTTTTCAACCAAGAATATATCCCAACCATTTTCTGTTTCTTTTGAAACTTCTGTAACTCTACCTGCCATTAGTGAAATTTGCCGGTGTGCAGTGGAAAAAACTGTCTGGTTGGCCTGAGCTATCAGATCATCAATTTCCTTAGGTGATTAACCGAGTATACTACAAGTAATTTTTCTATTTTAATTTTTTTATCCAACTCAATTATTCCTTGCCTTCTGGCCTCAAGTCTTTTGTATAGATCATCAGGAATTTGATTTAGGACTTGCATAAAAAACTTTTTATACATGTCCATGTGTAATATAACACTCTCCTCAACTTGTCCTTTCTCATCATCTGTTTAAAGTGTCATATATTTTCTCTATGTTTTTCAATTTACCTTCCTTTATGATCTTATTTAGTAATATGTCAAGAGGGGCCAAGTCAATGTTTGTCTTCTTCTTCTTTTTGGGGGTCAGCTTCTTCTTAGGTGTGACTTTCTTGACCGGAGATCTCACGGCTTGTTGCTTCTGTCTTGTCCTTCTAGGTGAAGGAGTGGTTACCGGTGAGGGGTCTCTTTTCCTGACAACTCTTTTGAAGGTTGCTGGCATATCTCCTTCTGAGGAGGTACCTACCGGTGATAGATGAGCTTCAGGTTGTTGGGCTGCCAACTCATCTTCAGCTATGCCGGTTTTCTTTAATACATCTTCCTTTATGGCTTTTGCTTGTCTGGATCCTTTTCTCACAAATGCCTCAACCTTTTTCACTCTCTTCTTAGATTGAGTTTGACTTTCTATGGTCTCAACACTACCAAATACTTCTTCCTTTGGTTCATTGGGGGCTTCCAGAAGTGCTTTAGCATAAGTTTCCACTATGTGGTCATCTGTTTCATATCCCATCTCTGTTACCCAAATTGTCCTTGGGATGACTGCTTCCATCTAGATCTCATCCTTTTTGATTACAAAACATATATCATCCTTGTATTTGTTGACAATTTCCTGTGATAGTCTGATTCTTTTATTCATTCTGACCTTTAGTGCTTGAAAATACTTATTGATATTCTTTTCTTTGTTTTCACCCATGTTGTTGAATAAGTCAGATAATTGTTTTCCTACCGGTATGTCAAATCCAAAATCCTTGTTGCCTATACCGGGAGCCTGTTTGGTTATATGTAGCATTAAGCATACAAGTAAATTTCCAAATCTAAAGGTTCCTTTCTTATCCTTCTTGATTTTTGCTAAATTGTCAATTAACTCATCCTTTAACCATTCACAAACATCAATTTTCACATTGTCCTTAACCATGTCATAAGCACTCTTTATGCATAAACTGGAAATTGAGTTAAGCCTATTAGCATGAGTTGCTTTGTAACCTAAAATCATGCTAACAAATCTAACATTTGTATCGGTCACATCATTAACCCTCAATGATCTCTTTTCGGATGTTGCACCAGTTAAGTTTGTTACTAAGTCATTGGAGACCTTCTTGGTTTTGTCGAGTCTGCTACCAGTGGAGGGTAACCTTGTTACTGCTTTCATAGGTTCCTTTGTAATTTTATGCACTGAGTCAAGCCAAAAGAATGAACCATGTACCCTGCTCAGAACTATCCTAACCACTTCCTTGGGAAATTCAGGAATGCAGAGGATTTCAGTGAATCCTAGGGTTTCAACAATTTTATGCTCAGGTTTCACATTTCCGGAATTGTCACATATGACAGACTTATACATGTTTTTAATTTCTTCATCACCTAATTCCTCTATGTTGCAATGAATATACATTCTAGGGTCTTCTGCATAAGCAACACCTTTTGAAATTTTTGAAAAAGCACCTGTGTTGTCATCTTTCTTAGCTACCTTGGGAACTAGCTCAAACACAGGCCTAGGTTGTTTTATAACTTCGACTACTGTAGGGTTTGCTATGAATTCAGGTGCAGAGGAGGATGCCATGATGATAAATACCTTTTTCTTCCTTTGAATGGATTGATTGCTGAAGTGCTTTACCTCTTTGCTCGAAAATGCCTTAGCTCAGAAATCTTCACGCTCTCTGAAAGTTTGAATGTTCGATGAAGTGAAATGGAGCCAAAAACCTTATTTTATAAAGTCTTTTCTACTACCTACCACATTAATTGCTTGTCGGTAATGTATTAGCTTAATTTTATTTACCGGTAATGAATGATTTTCAACTTCTTTTCTCTAACCGAGGGAATAATAGCACATGTGTCATTAGATTGCCAAACCCTCAAGATAATTTTCTTCAATTTGATGAAGAACATCCTGCCGGTGGAGCATTGCTCTATCCTGCCGGTGGAGCATCATATTGTCCTGCCGGTGGAACATTTGTTGGTTCTACCGGTGGAGGAGTATCCCCAATATTTAGATCACCTTTTCTAATCCATTGCTTTGAGAATTCTTGCTTAACCTCTTCAACCTTTTCTTTACCTTTCAAACTAGTACTTTTGTTGTCTACCGGTGTACCTTTACTTCTACAAAATTTAGCAATATGACCAATCTTGTTACATGCATAACAAGTTACATTATTTTTCTGAATAGCTTTCCCATAACCTATGCCAGTTTGTGTTCTGCATTTATTTGATAAATGACCAAATCTTCCACAAACATAACATCTTACATTCATTCTGCAATTTTCAAAGTTATGACCAATTTTGTTGCATTTGGAGCATTGACCAATGGGAGGATTGACATTCTGATAATTCCTAGATCTACATTCATTTTCCCTATGACCATATTTATTGCAGTTAAAGCATTTTCCATTGAATTTGTAAGTATTAGAAGGTCTTACCGGTTTGCTGTGATCCTGGGTATTTGCAGTATCGGAGCTTTCTCCAACTTCAAATCCAATTCTAGAAGTGTCACCTTTGGGTTTTTGATTCTTCAATAAGGTACCAAGTTCTTCTGAGCTTTTCTTGAATTTTTCTTTGTGTTGATTTGCAGTTTCCAATTCCCTTTCCAAGATTTCTTTTTGTCTCATTAGTTCATTCGAGTCATTCTGAGTATGCATCAGATCTGTCTTCAACATGTCATTTTCATAGCTAAGTCTTGTGTTCTCATTTGCTGCATCACTTAGTCTTCTGGTCAATTCTTCTTCATTCTTCTTTCTGTCCTCAATCTCTTTGCAAAATCTCATAGTCATATCCTGCATTTCATTTTTTGTTGTCATGATCTCTTGTTTCAATTTGCTTATCATATCATTTAGTGATTCCTTTTCATCATTCTCATTTTGCAATTTTTCACAAAGTTCTCTTCTCTTATTTCTTGTAACAGTAAGATTTTCTTGAAGTGCCTGAATAATGTCCTGGGCTGCTTTTAAATCATCTTCTAATTTGATATTTTTCAATTTTTCTGCATCATAGTCAGTAAGAGCTCCTTCAAGTTGCTTCATCAGATTTTCCATCTTTACCGGTGTCAAGATCTTCCTCAAGCTATTAGGCTTCTGAAAATAGAGGACCAAGCTCTGATACCAATTGTTAGGGTTCCCACAGATACTGAGAGGAGGGGGGTTGAATCAGTATCTGACCGGTAATGAAATTTTCTTAAAACCGAATATGTAGAACATAAAGTAATAGTATACCGGTATGCAAGAATTAATGTAAATAACAGAATCAAAAACATCCACATGAAAGGAACACCATAACACAAGATGTTTAATGAGGAAACCCGGTGTGGGAAAAACCTCGGTGGGATTTGTGACCCACAATATTCACTTACTGACCAATAAGAGAATATTACTTACAATAGAGGCCTGCACATGCAGGAAGGCCAACTGCCTAGAGCACACTACTCAGTAAGAAGTCACACTGACTTACAATGAGGATTTACACAAATCCAATATTCTGTACTGCTTTACAATAGCATCTTCAATGCCAGATTCAGTACCGGTTCTTGCTCTGTTCTTTTGCATATACCCTTGACCTATATTTTGCACATTAGGTCTGCCTTATATTTTTCTTTTTTCTTCCTATCCATATCCTACAAATGTCTACAATGATCTCTTTTATATACAAGAGTCATTTTACAATTTTCCAAGTCATCTTACAATAAATAAACAAACTATTACATATCAAAAATCTTGTCGGCCTCTGTGCCAGTATACATATTTTCTTCTGTGCTAGTGTACATCTTTTGTGCCGGTGCCGGTGTAGAGTGATCTTGTTGATGCTGGTGCACTGTCTTGCTTGAATAATGTTTTGCCGGTATAATGTCTTACCAGTGCCATAGGATTGCAAGGTTGCCTATGTAATGCTTTGCTAGTATAATGTCTTGCCAGTGCCATAGGATCGCAAGGTTGCCTGTGTAATGCTTTGCTGGTATAATGTCTTGCCGGTGCCATAGGATTGCAAGGTTGCCATCAATGACAAAACCTTCAATCACACACAATGTCTCATTGGAGTGTCCATATGCCAACATTAAGTTATACTGGTATTAATGCAACTGTTAATCTATTTTACCGAAAGTAAGTTTTAAGTTGGAATAATTTGTTTTGGGTTATAATTTATTAACAACTGATTCACCCCCCCTCTAAGTTGTCCTTCCCGGTTCCTAACAAGATTTTCTTGCTATTTTTATTCCCCATAATTTGAGTCTTTCTCATACTATTTTTTATATGCTTTCTCATTGCCTAGACTAATGCATAAAGTTCTATCATAAGCTAGATAGTCCCTCATTGTTGAAAAGAAAACGTTTGAATAGTAGCATTCTATTTTACTGTCTTATAACAAGATGGCTCCCATGACATCCTTAATAGAATTTTGTAAGCTTTAATGAGCAACAAAGAATTAGGTAAGGTCTGTTGGTATTTTGGAATGGTTTTGTCATTGATGTCAACACCTACTAAATTCTGGCACTTTGGAGAATTGGCAATATTCATCGGCAAGCAAGTGACTTACGCACAGTCACCGATATCTGGTACACCGGAAGGATATGATGTTCACCGACACTTGGAATGGCATGGAAAACACCTGTTTATGTCGAAGACATCATTTGGACACCTTGTCTTGGAGGTTCATTCATTGGTATATTCATAATTACATATTTGCTGTTACCGGCAAATAGGTCCAGGTTATGCACTAGCAAGTATATCTTTTCCAGATCGGCATGACATGCTATGGAGATATGTTGTTATTGTTGTAAATGCATCAAGCCGACATGTTGAATTGGTTATTGCATCAGTCATTGATTTATTTGTAAATTGATTTTATTGTAATATCCTTTAGAGCCGACCTACTAAAATTGGTCTTAGGTTATGATATAAATGTAAGATCTTATTTGTAAGATCAAATGAGGAATGCAAAGAAGGAATTGTGAGAAGGTATATGCGAGAATAAGAAGAGCTATACACACAGACATCATTTGAAGATTAAAGGAGGGTTTTTTGAAAAACCTCAGAACTACACCTATACTGAATCCAGCATTGAAAGATGCTAATTTGAATAGTACATTCTTATTGGATTTAACCATCCAATTGTAGCCAGTGTGACTCCCATTTGTGTTTGAGCAGTGAGATCTAGTCGCTTGGTCTTTTCTGCATGTGCAGACCCCATTTGTATACACATACTATTTGCAGTAGTATCATCTGATTGTGGGTAAGGTTTCCCACCGTGGTTTTTCCCCTTATAGGATTTCCATGTACAAATATTAGTGTTATGTGTTGTGGATGTTATTGTCCTTTTGTTTCATGCATTAATCTTTATCGGTATTGCAATTAACTGATAAAACTGTCTACCGACATAAGAAACTGGTTTACTGGTATTAAGTACATAAGTTGGTTAAGTTGTTTTTGGTTTGAATTTATTTGACAATTGATTCACCCCCCCCCCTCAGTTGTCTCTAGGACCTAACAATTCTCCAGGACTTAACAATTGGTATCAGAGCATAGTTCTCTTTTTGCAGAAGTTTAATAACTTGAGGAGATCCAATGTCTTCTAACTATTTTAGGAAGGACAGTCCTAAACTTGATGGAACCAACCATGGGATATGGAAGATAAGGATGGAGACACATCTAAATTTCATTCGAAAGGACACCTAGGAAATTACAAAGAATGACTATACTGCTCCTACTCAAGGCCAGCCTAATCCAAGATGATTGCAAAGCAAGAGAAGCACTTCTAAGCACATTATCAGATCAGCAAATCATGGGATTATCAGATAGGTCTACTGCTAAAGCTATTTGAGATCATTTGGAAACACTGAATGAAGGAGATTCCACAGTCAAAATTGCAAAACTTGAAAGCTTCCGGGTCAGGTATGAAAATTTGAAAATGGAAGAAGATGAAAGGATTTATGCTTTTATGGAAAGAGTTAATGAAATTGTTTTGGGTATTAAATGTTGTGGAGGAACCTTAAGTGAAGATGAAATTGTTTCAAAAGTTTTAAGAGGACTGCCACCGACATATAAAATGAAAGTTACTGCTGTAAATGAACTAAGAACAATACCTAATACATCAGTAACTAGGGATACATTGATTGGAAAACTTTCAACTTTTGAAATAGAGGAATTTGGTCCTGTTGTTACTATAAAGACATATTTAGCTTTTAAGGCATCAACATCATTTGCACCATCATTTGAGAAGTCTGATTGGAAAGCCTTTTGTGCAAGAGAACTTGAATAAAGTAGGAGAGAAAATGAAGAACTTGAAGAACTTGAAGTAGTATTTGCAAGAAAAATGCCTAAAGGTCTAGTTGGAAGTAAGTATGAAGGTAAAACACCCTTTAAATGTTTTAATTGTAATAAGATTGGTCATATGGCTTCAAGATTCCCTGATAGACATGCTAGACTAAGAGAAGAAGCTAGAAGAACATACAAACCTAACTCTGAATATCAGAGATACAAATTTAAGAAGAATAAAGACAAATCTTGTTATCTTGCTGATGAAGGAGTCACTGATGATTCTGATGAGGATCCGATAGACAATGGATGGGTTTTTGCTGCTGTAACAGAAGATCAACTGACACCTACTGTTCAACTGGTAGAGCAGGCCCTGGCAGCTAAAAATTGAAATTAAGAGTGAATGGATCATTGATTCAAGATTCTCACATCATATGACTGGTGATAAAAGCAAACTCTTGACTTTTCAGGAATATAATGGAGGTCTAGTAAGATCTGGAGAAAATAAAGCTTGTTTGATCAAAGGTAAAGGTACAATATCTCTTGATGGTAAACACAATACTGATAATGTTTACTATGTTGAAGGTTTAAAGCATAATCTTTTGAGTGTTGGTCAATTAGTTGAAAAATGATTTTAGTTACAATTCAAGAATGGAAAATGCAAAATTATGAACAGATCTGGTTTGGAAATTGCAACCGGTAGTCAAACTAGAGGTAATATCTTTCATTTGAATAAAAATGAAAAGACATGCTTGATTGCACATATTGATGAAAGTTGGCTATGGCATAAGAGACTCTGTCATGTAAATTTTGATTGCATTGTGAAGATTAGTACTACTAAGGCAGTTATAGATTTACCTAAGATTGTTAAGCCTCACAATCCGGTATGTAAGGAATGTCAATTTGGAAAAAAAGTAAGAGCTACTTTTAAAAGTATTCCAGAAAAATCCAATAATGCTCTTGACTTAATTCATATTGATTTATGTGGTCCAGCTAGAACCAAAAGTTTACAAGGTTACAGATATTTCATGCTAATCATTGATGACTATTCTAGAATGTGTTGGGTTACTTTTCTCAGAGAAAAATCGGAAGCACTTGGAAAATTCAAACTGTTCAAGGAAATGGTAGAAAATGACACCGGTAAGAAAATCAAATGTTTGGGATCAGATCAAGGAGGAGAGTTTACATCTAAGGAATTTAATGCATTTTGTGAAGTGAATGGAATCATAAGACATTTATCAGCACCTTGGACACCACAGAAAAATGGAGTTGTTGAAAGGAAAAACATAACTATCTTGGATGCAGCAAGGAGTATGTTATCAAAATCAAATCTACCACATGTATATTGGAGAGAGGCAGTGAGAAAAATGGTCTATACATTTAACAAAGTTCATATCAAAGGTGAAACTGATAAGACCCCTCATGAACTATGGTTTGGTATTACTCCCACTCTTAAATATTTCAGAATATCTGGAAGTAAATGCTTTATTAGAAGAGATGAGTATATTGGAAAATTTGATCCTAGAAGTGATGAAGGAATATTTCTTGGTTATTCATCTAAGAGAAAGGCATATAGATGTTTTAATAGAAGGTTGCAGAAAATTGTTGAGAGTACAAATGTGAAGATTGATGAACAATTCAGAGGAACTTCAAGGTATATAGACTATGAAACGACAACAGAGATATTGACAAATGAACCTACACTAAGTACACTGGTATAGAATGAAGATCCAATTACACCAGTATCATCTGAAAATTCCACTATAATTGATGAACAACAACAAACAAAGACGCCTCGGTATGGAAGACCGAATCACTCTAAAGATCAGATAATTGGAAACAAGTATAAAGGAGTTATGACAAGAGGAAGACTGGAAAATGAAGAGGTATGTCTTATTTCTCAAATTGAACCATCATCAGTTAATGAGGCATGTGAAGATAAACACTAGATTAAAGCTATGGAAGAAGAATTAGAACAAATTGAGAAAAATAACACATGGACATTAGTTCCCCAACCGAAAGACAAAAATGTAATTGGAACTAAATGGGTATTCAGAAACAAACTTAATGAAGATGGTAAGGTACTTAGAAATAAAGCAAGACTAGTGTGTAGGGGATATTCACAGAAAGAAGGAATTGATTATAATGAAACCTTTGCATTGGTAGCCAAAATTGAGGCAGTTAGATTATTCTTGGCTTTTGCAACATATAAGAACTACAAAGTATATCAAATGGATATTAAATATCAAATGGATATTAAATGTGCATTTCTGAATGGAGATCTTGAAGAAGAAGTTTACATTGAACAACTTGATGGATTTTCTTTAACAGATAACAAAGATATGGTTTACAGAATAAGGAACGCTTTGTATGGGTTGAAGCAAGCTCCAAGAGCTTGGTATGCAAGATTAGATAAGTATCTTTTGAAGATTGGATTTTCTAAAGGTAATGTTGACATCAATTTATACTATAAAGTAACTAATGATGGCATCTTGGTTATAGAAGTTTTTGTTGATGATATAATCTTTGGAGGAGAAGATGGATTATGTAAAGATTTTTCTATTGAAATGTAGCAAGAATTTGAAATGTCTATGATTGGAGAAGTAAAATTCTTTTTAGGATTGTAAATATCACAGACTACTAAAGGTATATTCTTAAGTCAATCCAAGTATTTGAAGGAGTTACTAAAGAAATTTGGGATGTAGAACTCTAAACTGGTAAGCACACCTATGACTACAAATGACAAATTATCACATAGGGATGAATCAACACTTGTTAATCCGACTAGGTACAAATCTATGATAGGAGGGCTACTGTATTTGATACAAACAAAACCTAATATTATGAATGCAACATGTATTGTTTCAATATTTTAGAGTAATCCTAGAGAAAATCATGAATCAACAGTAAAAAGGATTTTCCGGTACTTACAAGGCACTACAAATCTTGTCTTATGGTATCCTAGAGATGAAAACTTTGAATTATGTGCATACACAGATGCAAATTGGGTAGGAGATGTAGATGACAGAAAAAGAACCATTGACGGAGCATTTTTTCTTGGTAGCAGAATAATTTCTTGGTTGAGTAAGAAACAAAGTTGCACATCCTTATCAACAATAGAATCAGAATATGTTGTAGCAACAACTAACTATACACAGGTATTATGGCTCAAACAAATGTTGAAGGACATAAAAATAAAATGCAAGGAACCTATAACTATCTATTGTGATAACACTGTAGCAATTGATATATCTAAGAATCCGGTACTACATTCTAAAACTAAACATGTTTCTATCAAATTGAATTTTTTGAAAGAGAATGTTGAAGCAAAAGAAGTAAAACTGGTTTATGTGAATACTAAAGAGTAGATTGTAGATATTTTCACTAAACCTCTTCCTAAGGAGACTTTTGAATATCTAAGAGACCAGCTTGGGGTCATAACCCCACCGGTAGAGACTTAGACAGTTGATGTTTGTCATGAAATGACATAATTAACAAAGAAATCTTTTACTCTGGCTTTGATGAGGAAGCTACTTCTCAGGGGGAGTAGTTGGTATACTGAATTGATTGGTATTTTATGGTTTTTAATATTGCTTTGGCATTTTATGTCAAAAGGGGAGAGATTGATATGGAAAAACACATTATTGATTTTGGGGAGAGATTGTTATTTTGGGAGAGACTAATTACTCTTTGTATCTGTATTTTGATTTCTGGTTATGATCTCTATTTGAGAGATTGTTGGTTCTTGGTATTTGACATTTTTGTTTAGCACTTTGATGGATTTTCCATCTTGTGTTGCCATCAATGCCAAAGGGGGAGATTGTTGGTATTTTGGTATGGTTTTGTCATTGATGTCAACACCTACTAAACTCTGGCACTTTAGAGAATTGACAATATTCACCGACAAGCAAGTGACTTATGCACAGTCACCGGTATCTGGTACACCGGTAAGATATGATGTTCAACGACACTTGGAATGGCATGGAAAACACCTATTTATGTCAAAGACATCATTTGGACACCTTGTCTTGGAGATTTGTTCACTGGTATATTCGTAATTGTATATTTGCTGTTATCGGCAAATAGGTCTAGGTTATGCATCGACAAGTTTATCTTTTCCAGATCAGCATGACATGCTATGAAGATATGTTGTTATTGTTGTAAATACATCAAGCCGACATGTTGAATCAGTTATTGCATCGATCATTGATTTATTTGTAAATTGATTTTATTGTAATATCCTTTAGAGCCAACCTACTAAAATTGGTCTTAAATTATGATATAAATGTAAGATCTTATTTGTAAGATCGAATGAGGAATGTGAAGAAGGAATTGTGAGAAGGAATATGCAAGAATAAGAAGAGCTATACCTGCAGACATTATTTGAAGATTAAAGGAGGGTTTTTTGAAGACCATCAGAATTACACTGGTACTGAATCCAACATAGAAAGATGCTAATTTGAACAACACATTCTTATTGGATTTAACCATCCAATTGTAGTAAGTGTGAATCCTATTTGTGTTTGAGCAGTGAGCTCTAGGTGCTTGGCCTTTTTGCATGTGCAGACCCCATTTGTATACACATACTATCTGCAGTAGTATCATCTGATTGTGGGTAAGGTTTCCCACCGTGGTTTTTCCCCTTAGAGGGTTTCCACGTACAAATATTGGTGTTATGTGTTGTGGATGTTATTGTCCTTTTGTTTCATGCATTAATCTTTACCGATATTGCAATTAACTGATAAAACTGTCTACCAACATAAGAAACTGGTTTACCGCTATTAAGTACATAAGTTGGTTAAGTTGTTTTTGGTTTGAATTTATTTGACAACTGATTCACTGCCCCCTCTTAGTTGTCTCCGGGACCTAACATGGTCAACATTGGAGCATTCTAATGTAGAGCATGAAAATTATATTGTCAATATTCAGAGCATGATTCTGCTATCTTGTTGGAAGAACCCACTTTAACAACTACTCAGTTAGAACTAATGATTCAAACCTCTTCTTAAATAAATCAAAAATTGAATTGATCTGGCCAACATCGCATTCTTATGAGTATGCCTTTAATGACTAAGTGTTTAATATGTTTTGAGCATGCCTACTCCATGGGTTTTTTATATGTACACTTCCCTCATGTATACCTTGTGATTGTACCATGTCTATCATGTGTTTGACATATGTGTTTTATATCATATGTGTATTTGTGTTACTTCATGAATGAGATATTTTCAGATGTCTATTCCATGAATACCTCTCTCTTGTATGCTTCATGATCGATGTGTCTTTAGCATGTCCACTGCATGAGAACCTTTCTCATATATTCTTGTACCTTATGTGTATTTATGTATTACTTCATGGTTTAAATGTATGATTCATGCCTTGCATGTATTCATATGTATGGTTTGTGCTTTATATATCTCCTTCATGCCTTGAATATATTCATGTATGTTGATTCTTTTCTTACATGTATCCATTATCTTATGCCTTATGTATACACTTCACATCTTACGGTATTTATGTATACTTTATGCTATGTGTATGCACATCTTATGGTATTTATGTATAGTTTATGCTATGTGTATGCACATCTTATGGTATTTATGTATAGTTTATGCTATGTGTATGTTGCATGCCTTAAGTGAATTCATGCGTACACTTCATTATTTACATGTATTTGTGCCTTATGTGTACGCTCTATTTTTTGCATGAATGCTTCTTTCCCTAAGTATATTCATGTGTATGCTCTATACGTAGTCTTTATGTTTTATGTGCATACTTCATGCTTTTAGTGCATCCATGTGCCTCATGTATATTTCTCTTAAATGCATGTTTTATGTATATATACCTGATAAATTATGGATATTAATTTGTCTGTTGCACGTTCAACATGATTTCCTCATTGTATGATTTATACGTGTACTTTTTCATATATGCATTGTACCTTAGGGGGTATTTGTGTGTATTACTTCATGTCTTGCATGGATGCTTCATGCTCCTACCTTGCGTGTAACAATATGTATGTTTCATGACTTAAGAGAATTCATGCTCTACGTATATTCAAGTGTATTCTTTATGACTTCATTGGATTAATCTGGATGCCTCATGATTTATGTATTCTTCTTGCTTTATGCATTAAGTATATTCACGAGTATGCTTCATGATTTAAGTATTCATTATATGCTTCATAATTCAAGTGTATTCGTTTGAATTCTTCATGCTTTATTTACTCATTGTATGCTTCATGCTTCAAGGTATTCATTTGTATGCCTTATGACTCATGTTTATCCATTTATATTCCTAAGGTTTCAAGTGTATTCTTCATGCTCCGTGCACAACATGTGTGCTTAAGTGAATTCATGGACACTCTATGTGTTACAATGAACATCCCATGCTTTATAAGATACATATGTTCACATGTATGATCCTTATTCAAATAATGCCTTAAATATATTCATGTATTTATATGTACTTTATTGGTATGATCCAATATTTACATTTGATCGATATCTTATGTGTATTCATGTGTCTTGCGCACTATATGTGTCAAAGGTATATTTCATACTTTACGTAAATACTTCATAATTTATGGGGTTGACTCATGTTGTTGTGCTTTTAGCATGATTACTTCATGGATGTATGGTCCTCCCTAATGCATACTCATGTTGCTGTGCAATTATTTGAGTTTGCATGGGTATGCTAGTATCATGTCACCCTGATTTTTTCAAGATCAACTTGAATGGGAGAGTGATTGATAATGTAACTAAATTTGCATGGTGCCAAAATTTCATTTGTTGAGAACTCATGGGTATGCTAGTATCATGTCACCTTGATTTTTTCAAGATAAACTTGAACGAGGGAGTGTTTGATAATGTAACTAAATTTGCATGGTGCCAAAATTTCATTTGTTGAGGTTGGTTTGCAACTTGTGTTGGCATAGCATATGTGGTACATGTGAAATGTGTAACATATGTTCTTCCAATATTGTATGGGATAGGATAGTATTTAATCACCTTGATTTTCTCTGGATCAACATGAATTCAAGTGTGGTTGATTATGTAACCAAGGTGTTAATTTTGTGTGGTGCCAAAATGCATTTATAAAGGTTAGCTTGCAACTTCTGTTGATGTAGTGTATTTAGTACTTGTGCAACATGTAGCATGTATTGTTTTAAGATATTGTTAAAGATTAGGATGTCATCCATGTAGACAATGATAACATTTTTTACCAAGCATGAGTGTCACAAGAGCATTAGAAACTGTCAAAAGGCATAGCCATCCATTCATAGAGTCCTCACATTTTGAATATAGTTTTCCAATTTTTTTTTATTGGATCAAAACTTGATGATATGATGATTTGGTTTAGTGTGCCTAGAGATGACTCAAGTGATTGTTGATGTGTAGAAAGAGATACATGTTCTTCATTGACATCTTGTTGAGACATAAGAGTCAATGTAGAGTCACCATATGTCATCTTTCTTGGGTGCAAGCATAATCAAACTACCAAAAGGATGAACTTGACTTGATACTTCTTGAATTTACTAATTTCTGGACTTTGTGTTGATTTTGTTCTCCTAAAACGATGTGTTAAAGATATATTTAGAATAAAAAATTTGAGAATCAAGTCAATTTTGTATTGTATGAAGTAGTGCATAGGAAGCCTTATCGATAAAATATCAATGTGGATCCATGTTGGATTCCAAATGGTATTGAAATTCATCTTAGTATACTTGAAACTGAACTACTTGGGTCCATCTAGTAGGAAATGCTAAAAGGGAACCAATAAACACCATTGTAATTGGGATGCGTATTCTTTTTTAAAAAATAAAAAATAAATCACCGTCGGAATTCTGACATCGACCCAGCTTTGCACCGACGACCAAACCGTCAGACAAACCACATCCTCGTTGGTACATAGTTCCTGGCAGACGTTGGAATTTTGACGCCAATTGAAGAAACATCTGACAAGGATGTTGTATGTCCGACAACACTTTATTGTCAGACACTCGTTGTAGTCATCGTCGTTGCAAGTTCTTGGTAGGCGTCGAAATTACGACGTCCATCCGATGACATTCTTTGGCTAGATGAGTGATCATGGCCACCATCAGACGAGTTCAAGATGTCATCAAAATTCTGGCATTAGATGGCACTGTTAGAATTACCGACGATGAGTTTTTGATGGCTTCATTTGTTAGTAGTTTGACAAAAAATAGTCAAAATTCCGACGATAGGCCATCGGAAATCATCCCCAAATGTACTAGTGATTGAAGCTTGAACCAAGTATTAACTTTACCTAGAGTGAAAACTCAAAGCACACACTTGATGGACCACTATAAAATTACTACTAGAATTAATGACAAATCCACATGTGGGGTACTCATTGATCTAGTATGTATGGTGAATATGGTCATAAAATAATTTATTTACACATTAAATATATCAAGACTTTTACTATAAATCTAAAGTCTTGAATAAGGTGCATGATGGTTTCACTTGTCCCACCATTGGTTCCATAACCCTTCAAGTTAAACTTTAATTTGGAATCTTAGATATTTGTTTTACCATAGTCCTTACCTCAGACAAATTTTATGTGATGTTGGGTCATCCTTGACTCACCTCCATGAAAGTAGTCCCTTGTGTAGTCTATAAGTGTTTATAATTCCTATTTGAAAAAAAGTGCATACTATATATTATAGTAGGTTCCAACCCTTATCTAGATGTGGAATATTTACACTTGAATACTTCTGGCCTTAATAACCTCAACCCATTTGATCTTGTGAAGACTATTTGTTCCTTTCTTACCAAAAGTTAAAAGACAAGACAATAGTTGAGTTATTCTTAGGTAGTTCCTCAGGACCCAATCCGACTACTACTTGTAAGGATCCTATGATGTGTATGGATATCAAAGTAACTCTTCTTGCCTCAAAAGTAACAAGTGAACCACATCCTATATCAATAATTTTCCTCTTCCTAGAGTATCTAGTATGTATGATGTAGTTTTACCTCCACCATCTTATAAAGGAAAATGATCAACATTATATGAAAATCCTCGTATCTATCAATCCCTAGAGGTTCCTTCTATTCCTAGAGTAGAGGAAGAGAAGGAATTGATATTAAGGGATATCCAACCTCCTATAAATCATAATTGATAAAATCACAGTGTGATAAAATATTGCCAAAGACATCATTTTATGATTCATGATCTTATTGCAAGAAATGAGTCTTTCCCTAAGTAGTTGGATGTTGATTTAGCCTCACCTCCTTAACCTTCCTTACGTTTGCCTACTCCTAGAGATGGGTCATACCTTGCCCAACCTAGCTAAAATACGAAGTTGTTGATTCCAAGGGATTCTCCTCCTTCTCATTATATTACACCACCTATGATAATAAATTTGGATGATGATTCAAATGACATGGTAGAAACTGCAGACAATGATTCTTATTTATCCTTGATGGGTTTTAAATTATTAATTCTATCTCCTAGTAAAATACATAGCGATCCTTCCTTAGGGAACAATCCATGTTTTGAACTATTACTCATTGTATCTCCTTTAGCATCTTTTCTAAAGTCTCTTTATAATGATGAGAAAGATTGGGAGGTAGATGATTTTATATAGACGGTATCGTAAGTATAGTACATATTGTTGAACACACCACAAGACTAGGGGGGGGGGGGTCGAGAAAATTTTTAATTTTTTCCATCACAAACACTTATCAATTATCTTTAACCAATTAAACACTAATGAAAGATTTAACAACAAACACCAAACACATGAACACCAATTTTTTACATGGAAAACCCAATATGAGATTAACCATGGTGAGAATCAAAATCACTATAGGAATATCTGAATACAATGTTTTAGGCACAAGGCCAAGGAAGCTCATTGCTCTTTATTTTGACTTGCAGGCTAAGGTGTACAATCTTAGGGCGATATACAATATACTTGCAAGTTGAGACACACGATCTTAGGGCAAGATACAAATTTGCAGAAGCTTCCAAAATGACTCACTATCTTCTAGTAGGTACAAAGTAATGATGAATTGAAATGAAAAAGATCTCTTGATCATAAAACAATCCTTGAACATCTAATTCAAGCTATCAATATCATGGAAAACACAACTCACACATTCATTACCTCAAAAAAATTTCACATAGAAAAATATGAATATCAAAGCTCCCAACAAATTGATATTTTCACTTCTTCCCACAAATGCTTCCACAATACTATCGATCATGGTTGTGAAGTAGGCTACCTGCAACTACAACACAAACACTCAATAGATCATTACAAGCATGGTTAGAAAATTGAAATCAAATGAAAGATAAACCATGACAAAGCAACCTATCGCCTCCTAAGAGATGCAAGTGTGGATTGTCTCTCAAATCTAGATGAGTAATCCTAGTGACTTGACTACACCAAGATAGAGGATTTAAAATGATATGATGTGCAAGCTAGATAAATGCATGATTAAACTAGATTGATCCAAGAAGCTAATTATGCTAATGATATGAATGATTATGCTAAATGATAGATGAAATTAAGCTAGATGAGAGATTGATTATGCTATATGATTAAGCAGTATACTAGAAGATGATCAAATTAAGATAAATCTAAGATGCAATAAATGATAACAATGCTAAGCTAGAATGCTAGAAATGATATGCCTATAATAACAATGCTTAAATGATATGCAAGAATGGATATTCCTATAATAACAATGCTTGAAATGGGATTAGATGGGATATGCCTATAATAACAATGCTTGAGATGAGATGAGATGAGATAGGATCCTTTGTGCTCCAAAATGGGGGGTATTTATAGGATTTCCAAGGCCAGGGGTGAGGTGGCAGGAATCAATGGTCAAGATTGAGTCTGAATATATCAAGGGTCAAATTGGAGGAGGTTGGAGGGAGGGACACTTGTCATCTCTGTGGTGAAAAGTGTCAAGGAATCTTGCTCACAAGAGGGCAAGTGTCCAAGGGAGGAGACATATGACATAAGTACCATGTGTCTCAAGGGGAGAATATCCAACCCATAGGAGGTTAGGATGGGGTTAGCTAAACCAAGGATTAGGTGGAATGGGTTAGGTTAGGGGGTGGTTAGGTTAGGTGGTTAGAATTTAGGATCCATGTGGGGAATTTGAATCTAAAAATTCAAATAATAGGAAAAGGCTAATTAACTTTCAACAAACTCATAAATTGATTTGTTTTAATTAATTAGGGGATTAGAAGAATGAATCAAATGGGGGAGGATTAATTAATCAAAGGGGACTATTGAAATGAACTTATTAAATAAATCCATAGATTTATTAATAAGTAGGTGAATGTGAAATTTAATCAAATTGCTAATGGATTCAATTAAATTGGGAAGGGGGATTAATTAAATAATTGCTTATTTAATTAATTATCTCATTTTGATGATGTTGATGTGATATTAGTTCAAAAGGATGCCCCAGACATTGATTGATATATTGCAATATGATGATCATCCTTCAGGAGATCAATTGAGATAGTTGACCTTTGGAGTGTTTGGATCTTTGTGAAATTGATTTCTTGATTAGAAATGATTTGATTTCTACAAATTTGATTGATGAAAGTGCGAGTTTTTCGATCACTGTGATGTGGCTCTTGATGTGATGATTGATATAGTTTGATTGAATTGATAAGATTGATTAAATTGATGAGATTGAGATCAAGTCTGGTTTCAGGAATGACACCTTATGTATAAGACAAAGATGATCAACGCGTCTGGTTTCACGAATGATATATCCTGCATAAGACTTGATCAAAATGACTGGTTCGAGGAAAGCTACATCATGTATAAGACATGATAGAATGGATCACATGTGATGGATTGATAGAATTGATAAGATTGATTGGATAAAGAACTGACATTTTGTTGATATCATGTTGCAGGAAGATTTAGATGTGTTGATGTTGGCATATTTGAGGGAGTAGCATAAGATTCGCGTTGGGTTGACAACATTTGGAGAGAGATGAGTCATCATTTTGATTGTGTATACACCTATGATGATACATTGATGATTCTTGCAATAGATTTGGCCTTAGATAAGATGAGCTTGTGTGATCTTATGCAAGAATGAAATGCAAGCTAAATGCAAATGCAATGCCGCGATCGAACTAGTCACTGGGTTATTGCTTTGTCATCATTAAGCTTTTTAAAATGTGGGAAGTGAGTACAAATATTGATGGTATAATTGGACCATGATGACCTGAGCACTACTTACCTGGAGTTTAATATTGCAAGTTAGCACAAGCATCAAGGTATAAGTAAAACAAGATGACCAAAGTGTTGCTTGCATAAAACAGGTAGTATTAACCATTGCTATATGCAAATCGGAAATATCTTCAATGATACTTCGTTGATCATGTCCTGAGACAAATTTGCACATATTAATGGTTAATTTACAGATATCAGACAAGAAAAAATATCATGTTCCGTCCTTGTTTCTCTAGTCGGAGACATCTTGGAGACACTTAGAAATCATGATAGCAAAAATCAAGATATAAAAGTTGAACCAAAAGATAAAATCATTATCCAAAAGATATCATCCATTGATATGTGTGTGTCGTGCTTAGACTAACAGGTGATAGGTTGATGGGTGATAATTTGATCATGTGTTCAACATTGGATGCGTCTCAGTTTCACTTGATAAGTGTTGGCTAACTGTTGTTCTGCCTGTTTGATGAAGCTCAAAATGATAAAAAATTTTGCCCCTAGCTAGGTGCAAGATTTTGCCCCAAGCCTAGAAACAAATTTATTATGATATACCCAATGATTCAAACCATGGTAAGAAATCAAATTCAATGTCTGTGTATGTACAAAGGCTTATTTGTGGATATGAACAATGCTGATGGGAAACAAATGCAAATAGAAGGATGCATGAACCAATAGATGGAAGAGCTAGCTGACAGATATCGCTTGTTGCCAGCTTTTCACCATCTATTTTTATTGCACTTTTGCTCATATTTGATTTTTTTTTTCTTTTCTATTTTTGTTGTTTTTGTATTTTTTGCTTCTCCACTATTTTTTATTTTTCTTCTTTTTCATTGTTTTTGATTTTTATGGTTTTTCACTGTTTTTTGGATTTTTTTCTTTTTCACTGTTTTTGATTTTTCTGCTTTTTTCATTGTTTTTGGATTTTTCTGCTTTTTCACTATTTTGGATTTTTCTGCTTTTTCACTGTTTTTGGATTTTTTTTCTTTTTTAGTGATTTGTATTTTCTGCTTTTTCACTATTTTTGGATTTTTTTGCCTTTTCACTGTTTTTGGATTTTTTCTGCTTTTTCAGTTTTTTTTAAAATTTTTATATCTTTTTCAGACATAAAACTTCTTCAAATACATGATATTGATGGGTTCCTCGAGCTGATCCCCATCTTGTGTTGATAGCCGATATGCTCCTGACCCAAATACTGCTGTGACCACAAACAGACCTGACCAGTTTGGTTCAAACTTCCCTTTCTTTCCTTGATATGATTGGTTTCATAAATTTTCCTTTAGTACTAGTTCTCCAACTTGAAAGGCTCATGGTTTGACCCTATGATTATAACTTCAACACACTCTTTGCTGATACACCTTTAAATGATCAAAGGCATTTTGTCTTCATTCATGGATCGATTCTAACTCTTGCAATCTAGATACTCATTGTTCATCATCTGGGATAAGGCCTTTTAATGGTACTCATAGAGAAGGTATCTCTACTTCTATTGGCAGTATTGCTTTTAATCCATAGACAAGAGAGAAAGTTGTGGCACCTGTTGGTGTGTAGATACTGGTACGGTAGGCCCATAGAGAAGAGTTCAATTGAATATGCCACTCTCTGCCAACATCATTCTTTGTCTTTTTGAGGATTTTCAAAATAGTTTTGTTTGATGATTTTGATTTCCCATTCCCTTGTGGATAGTAGGGTGTGGAAAATATATGTTGGATCTTGAATTTCTCACATAACTCTTGTACATCCTGGTTCTTGAATGGTCACCCATTATCAGTGATAATGGTCATGAGTATGCCATAGCAACATATGATGTAGTTCAAGATAAATGCAACAATTTATTTGCCTGTGATATTTATGAGAGATACTGCCTCAATTCATTTGGTGAAATATTCTGTAGCTACAAGAATGAATTTTTGACCATTGGATGAAGGAGGATTTATCTTTCCTACTAGATCAAGACCCCATTGGCAGAAAGGCCAAGATGTTGCCAAAGCATGAAGTTCTTGTGCTGGTGCATGAATCAAATTTCCATGGATCTAACATTATTTGCATGTTTTAGCTATTTGAAAAGAATCTCATTCCATAGTTGGCCAATAATATCCCAAGCGTATGATTTTTTTTGAAAGGGTTAGACCACTTGAATGAGTGCCACAAATGCCATTATGGACTTAATTTAAGGTCTTCTCAGATTCTTCTTGCTAGAGACATCTTAAGAGAGTACTATCCAGACCTTGTTTAAAAAGGGTATCTGCGACAAGAGTGTAATGAGAGGATTGGTGGATGAAATTTCTCTTTTGGGTCTTTGACAAGTCAGGAGGGAGGATATTATCTTCCAGGTATGTATAAGTTTGGCTATAGCAAGAGGAATCATGCCCAATAAGGTGACAAATAGTTTGGGAATCGGGATAGTTATGAGCAGGGTAAAATAACTCTTCCACTAGGAATTTGTAATGCTCTTGATTTTCTTGTGTCTGAAGTAGAGAAGCAAGTGTTTCCATGGCATCTGCTGCTTTGTTGTCATTCTTTGGAATCTACTCAAAAGTTATTTTGACAAAGTATTTCTTGACATCATCAACCATCTTCTTATAAGGTATTAGTTTTTTATCCTTTGTTTGATAATCGTCATTGATTTGATTGATGATGAGCTGAGAGTCTCCAAAGACCTGTAGCTATGTAATGTTCCACTCTATAGCCATTTTTATTCCTATGACCAAAGTTTCATATTCTGTTATGTTATTGGTACATGGAAAGATTAATTTGTATGCATTTGGAATTGTATGACCTTGTGGTGTGATGAATAGAATGCCTTCTCCTAACACATACTGTGTATATGAACCATAAAAGTACATTTGCTATCTTTGTGGTGACCGTTAGGATATCAGCATCTGGAAATTCAATGTGTAAAGGATGATCATCTTGAAGCAATGCCTCTACTAGTTGGTCTGCAATGACTTGCCCCTTGATAGATTTTCTATCCACATACTTAATATCAAACTCTCTCGGGACCATGATCCATTTTTCTATTCTTCCTATTAATGTCGCCTTGCTGAGAAAATACTTCAATGGATCAATTTTAGCAATCAACTTGATGGATTGAGATAGTAGATAGTGTCTCAATTTTTGAGAAGCAAACACTACCACCAAACATGATTTTTCTGTTGGTGAATAGTTGAGCTTGTATCCCACTAATGTTCTGCTGATGTAGCAGATGGCTCGTTCGTTTCCTTCATTATCTTGTTGTGCGAGAAAAACTCCTAATGATACTTTTGTGGTTGATACATATAGTAACAATGACTTTCCTAAAATTGGTGACATTAGAATGGATGGTTGCATGAGATAGGCCTTGATCTTGTTGAATGTGTCCTTACATTGATTATCCCATTTGAAATTAACATTCTTGTGCAACAGATGAGAAAATAGTTGACATTTACCTGCTAGCTGAGCAACAAATCTTCTAATTGACTGTAGTCTTCCTTGGAGTGATCTAAATTGACTAATATTCTTGGGAGATGCCATTTCCATGATTGCTTTTACCTTGGATGGATCTACTTTGATACCTATAGCTAAAACAATGTATCCCAATAGCTTACCTGAAGTAACACCAAAGGCACATTTCTTGGGATTGAGCCTTAGCTTGTATTGTTCCAATCGATGAAAGATATTTTCTAGTATTTCTATATGTTCTTCTTTGTTGTATTATTTTGCCAATATGTCATCCACATAGTCTTCCATGAATGTATGCATCATGTCATTTAATATCGTTGTCATGGCTCTTTGATAGGTAGCACCTGCATTCTTTAGTCCAAATGGCATGACGTTCCAATAGAAAGTACCCCATGGACATTTAAAAGATATCTTTTCTTGTCTCCTGGAGCTATTTTAATCTGATTATATCCTAAGAAACCATGCATCAAAGAAAACATGGAATGTCTAGAAGATAAATCCACAATGATGTCAATGTTAGGAAAAGGAAAGTCATCCTTTGGACATGCATTATTGAGATCTCTGAAGTCTGTACAAACTCTGATACTTTTATCTGGTTTGAAAATAGGAATGGCGTTTGATACCCATTGAGGATATGCTACAAGTCTGATGAATCCTACATCCAAAAAATTTCTTTAGTTCAGCTTTGACAAGAAGAGAGGTATGAGGATGCATCTTCCTTAATTTCTGTTTAACTGGTTTGGCTCCTGGACTAACTGTTGGCAAATGCACACTCCAATGAGAAATTGTAGGTGATTGAAGGTATTGTCATTGATGGCAACCTTACAATCATATGGCATCGACACCGGCAGACTCTACACCGGCATACGTTCACCAACACCAAAAAGATTGATTACCGACACCCTGGTTGACAGGATTTTATTTATTGCAAAATGTAATTAATTATAATATCTTTTTTGTAAGCCTACAAGGCATATTGTAATAAGGCTCATATATAAGTATGAGATCTTAGAGAACATTTAAAAGGAGGATATATGTAGTGGACATGGTTATATTATTGATGTGAATATTAAGGCAAAGTTTGGTATAAGGTTTTGGAAGTTGTAGAGCTTAAACCAGTACTGGATCTGGCATAACAGATGCCCTTTTGTAGCAGTACATGACATTGGATTTTCATAATCCACTTTTGTAAGTCAATGAGACTTCTCTTTTTGTATGTAAGCAGTGAGCTTTAGGCAGTTGGCCTTCCTGCACGTGCAGGCCCCTATTGTAACAATAATATTCTCTTATTGGCCGGTAAGCGAATATTGTGGGTCACAAATCCTATCGAGGATTTTCCCACACCAAGTTTCCTCGTTAAAAATATTGTGTTATGGTGTGCTTTTCATGTTGTGCTTATTGTTCTTATTTACTACATTAATTTTGGTTTACCGGTACACAATTTTGGAATGCTTTTCATTTAATAAGTTAAGAAAATCCATTAACCAACAAGATACTGATTCAGCTCCCCCTCTCAGTATCTTTGGGAATCCTAACAATTGGTATCAGAGCTTGGTCTACTATTTTCAAAAGCCTAATAGCTTAAGGAATATTATGACACCGGTAGAGATGGAAAACTTATGGAAGCAACTTGAAACATCTCTTGAAGACTATGATACAAAAAAAGTGAAGAATATCAAACTTGAATATGATCTGAAGGCTGCACAGGAAATCATTCAAGGACTTCAGGAAAATATCACTATTGCTAGGAACAAAAGAAGAGAACTTTCTGAGAAGATGAAGAGTGATGATGATAAGAAAGAAACTCTTAATGACCTTATGAACAAGCTAAGACAAGAAAATAGTACAATGAAGAATGAGATGCAAGATATGAATACGAGATTTTGTAAAGACATTGAAGATAGAAAGAAGAATGAAGATGAATTTGTTTGAAGACTAAATGATGCTCGAAATGAAAATACAAGACTCAGTCATGAAAATGATATGTTAAAGATAGATTTAATGCATACACAAAATGACAAAACTGAACTCATGAGATAAAAAGATTTCTTGGAAAATGAGTTGGCTACTGCAAAACAACAGAAGGAGAAATTCAAGAAAAGTTCAGAAGAACTTGATGACATGCTGAAGAATCAGAAACCTAATGGAGATACAAATGGCCTTGGCTTTGAAGTTGGTGAAAGCTCCGGTACTGCAAATAATCATGGTCATAGAAAACCGGTAAGACAACCTAATGCTTATAAATTTAATGGAAAATGCTTCAACTGTAACAAGTACGGTCATAGAGAAAATCAGTGTAGATCTAGAAACTATCAGAATAATAATTCACCCACCGGTCAATACTCTAAATGCAATAAAGTTGGTCATAATTTAGAAAATTACAGAATGAATGTAAGATGTTATATTTGTGGAAGATTTGGACATCTATCTAATCAATGCAGAACACATACCGGCATAGGATATCAAAAAGCTATTCAGAAAAACAATGTGACTTGTTATGCTTGTAACAAAATTGGACACATTGCAAAATTCTGTAGAAGTAAGGCATCATCGATAAATAACAAAGGACCCAGTTTGAAAGGTAAAGAAAAGGTTGAAGAGGTAAAGCAAGAATTTTGAAAATAAAGGATTAGAAAGTCTGACATGAATGTTAGTGAAGCTATCCCTTCACCGGTAGAACAAAATATCACTTCACCGACAAGAGATTGTTCATCTAACTGAGAAATAATCCTTTGGGGGTATGGAAGCTAATTGAAAACATGCTAATTAACCCTCGGTTGATGGTGAGAGGTTGAATTACTTATTTATCGACAGATGAGTTAAGTTTTGACTTAATCGACAGACATTAAATGTGGTAGTTGAAAGAAATAACATTATAAAGCAAGTGTTTTGGCTCCTTTTTCATTCACTGAGCATTCAAATCTCTAGAGAAGCGAAAATCCTGAGTGAAGGCATCCACAACGAAAAGTGAAGCATTTCATCCTAAAGGCAGATTAAGGTATTTAAAACTATGGCTTCTTCATCTGCACCTGAATTCATTGCAAACCCTACTATGATTGAAGTTATTAAGCACCCTAGACCCGTGTTCAAACTTATTCCCGAAATTATGAAGAAAGATGATACCCTAGGAGCATTCTCAAAAATACCTAAGGGAGTAGTTTATACAGAGGATCCTAGAATGTATATACATTGTCATATTGAGGAACTAGGAGCTTAAGAAATAATGAACATGTATAGGACTATAATCTATGATGAACATGGTAATGTTAAAGCAGAACACAAGATAGCGGAAACCCTGGGCTTTGTGGACATTCTTAGTATCCCTGATTTTCCTAAAGATGTGATAAGAATAGTCTTTAGCAGAGTTCATGGAGAGTTCTTTTGGTTGGATTCCATCCATAAGATTACTAAAGAAGTAGTTAGGGCAGTGACAGGCTTACCTTCCACCACTAGCAGGCCTGACAGAACTAAGAAGGTTTCAAATGACACTGTGATGACCCTAACCGGTGCAACTTTTGACAAAAAATACCTAAGAGTAAATGATGTGAAAGATATAAATGTTTGATTTGTTAGCATGATTCTTGGTTATAAGGCTACACATGCAAATAGACTAAACTCAGTCTCCAGTTTATGTATTAAAAGTGCATATGACATGGTGAATGACAATGCAAGAATTGATATATGTGAGTGGCTTAAAGATGAACTAATAGACAACTTGAAGAAAATCAAAGGTGATAAGAAATGAACTTTCAGATTTGGCAACCTGCTTGTATGTTTAATGATGTACATTACCAGGCAAGTTCCCGGTATTGGTAGGAAAGACTTTGGTTTTGATATCTCGGTAGGAAAACAACTTCTTGATATACTGAACAACATGGGAGATGACAAGGAGAAAACATAAACGAACATTTTCAAACCTTGAAAGCAAAGATGAAGACAAGAATAAGGCTATCTCAAGCAATTATTGATAAGTATCAAAAAGAGATATGCTTTGTGATCAAGAAAGATGAAATTTGGATGGAGGCAGTTATCCGTAGGACTGTTTGGGTTACAGAGATGGGATATGAGGTTGATGACAACATAGTTGAAACTTATGCAAAAGCCCTCTTAGAAGCCCCTAAGGAACTAGAAGAAAAAGTATTTGGCAATGCTGAAACAATTGAAAGTGGTATTCAATATCAGAAAAGAGTTAAGAAAACTGAGCAGATAGTTAGGAGAGGTTCAAGACAGGCAAAAGCAATAAAGGAAGATGTTTTGAATAAAACTGGTATTAAGGAGAGTGAACTGGAAGGACTACAACTGGAAACACATCTTTCACCAGTTTCTACTTCTTCTGACAGTGAGATACCTGTTGAGTTCAAAAGGGTAGAAAGAAAAAGAAAAAAGAAAAAGAAAACCCTCACCGGTATCCTCACCTACACCCAGAAGGACAAGACAAAAGCAACAGGAAGTTAGGCCTCCAGCTAAAAAATTAACACCAAAGAAAAGAAAAGAAAGATAGGTTTTTCCACCATTTGATAAACTTCTGAATGAAATAACTGAGGATGGGAAATTAAAAAACATCAGCAAGTTATATAACACACTATCAAATGATTAAAAGGAGAGCATAGAAAATAGTGTAATCTTACACTTAGACATCTATAAGAAATTTTTGGTGGAAATTATGGATGAGGTACCCAGTGATTTATACAGAAGGGTAGCTATTGTTGAATTAGATAAGAAAATTAAAATAGAAAAGCTACTTGCAGTTCACACAGTGAACTCCACACAAGAGATTGCAAATCAGAAGAGAAACAAGAAGAGCTAAAAAGACCAAAGACTATTAGAGTCTACCAAAAGGATAAGGGGAAAGGTAAGGTAGGTGGACCTCCAAGCCTAAAAATAATAGATAATTTACCCCCACCAACCTCTGATACTCCACCTATACAAACTGATGACACACAATCGGCAACGAAGAGTATGAAAACACCACATGAGGATACAAATCCTAATTCTGAGGTGTTATACACAAAGAACATTGACAAACAGGAAGTCAATATTGTGATGGACAAGGAAAAAACTAACAAGAGGGATGTGGTAACTGAGCCACAGGCAGAAAATGTTGAAGTTGGAAATATTAAAATTGGGGAACAACAATAAACTGAAAAATCAAATGAACCCTTGGTTACTGGAAAGGAAGATACCTTAGGTGTGCATATTGATGCATCTACTAAACCATCAGCAACCACTGAAACTGGAATATCTATTGAGTCACCAAAAATAGACAACACAAAGGTAAACAAATCAAAATCGGCAGAGGACACTACAATGAAATCTTTAGAGGCACAAACAAAGACATCTCCAGGAAAGGACACTGAGAAACCAATAGAGCAATAGGTTCATATTGGGGAAAACATTGAGAAACATGCATAGAAACAAGCTCCTTCACAGACAGTGCCACCAGCTACATCTGACAAGCCTAAGCCTTTGGTAGCTAAAATGTAAACAAAAACTGACCCTCTGGAGAAAGAGGAAAGAAAATCTATCACAACCATCGACGAATTACAAATTGTGAAAACAATTGGATAGTCATTCGGTACATCTATGACTGAATTCATGCCTACAAATGTAACAGAGGTACTCTTAGATTCAATAAAGAAAATAAAAAAGTGTAATGCACAGGCATATAAATCTATAGATGACACTTTACCAATTTTGAAGATGATAGCTCCAAAGTTTATTATAGAGAATAAAGATTCCTTGAGCAAATTAGACACATTGTCTAAGTATATAACTGAAAACCTAATTACACTGGATAAAATGAATGAAGACACCTTCCAAGAGAAAATGAATAAGGAGAAGGAAAAATTATTTGAGGAGACAGTAAAGAATAATAAGGAACATATGGAAACCTTATTATCGGTATTAGGTAAAACAATTTTGGACTTCAAGAAATTGTATAGAGACGCATGTAAAACAAACATTTTGACAAAAGACATAGATAAAGAGATTGACATAGCACAAAAAGAAATAAATGATATTGCTGAAAACTTGATAGGTTCATCAAACTCAATATCAGTAATTGAACAGGAGATTGCAAGATTTGAAGGGAAAAGAGAAAAACCTGAGAAAGACAAGGAAAGGATAAAGTATAAGGCAAAAGAACTTAAATGCAGACTAAGTCCTACATTGTATATCCTTATCTCTTTGAGAGAAGAGATTTTTGAGGCTCTTTTTCCAGGACTTAAGACGCTAGAAGAGAAAATGCACCTTCTCACTGGTACAATTCAGAGAACTGAAGAAGCACTGAAAGACAGTGAGAGGTTCAACAACAATTTGAATGTTGCCTTAATACAAATTTATCAGATTGTAATAAACAGATTACAGGGAACTAGGCAGGAATCACACTCCATTGACATTGAATGACAACCTTTGTCATTGATTCCAAAGGGGGAGTAGTGGAGATGAGAAAAATGATTAGCAGGGACATCATCAGCTTAGGGGGAGCACACATTTTGGTAACACAGTTTTGATAGTTTTGATAGATTCTTTTGGACAACATTTTTTGACACTTTTTGGATTTTTCTCATGAGTGTTGCCATCAATGCCAAAGGGGGAGATTGTTGGAAAATGCACACTCTAATGAGAAATTGTAGGTGATTAAAGGTATTTTCATTGATGGCAACCTTACAATCATATGGCATTGACACCGACAGACTCTACACCGGCATACGTTCACCAACACCAAAAAGATTGATTACCGACACCTTGGTCGACAGGATTTTATTTATTGCAAAATGTAATTAATTATAATATCTTTTTTGTAAGCCTACAAGGCATATTGTAATAAGGCTCATATATAAGTATGAGATCTTAGAGAACATTTAAAAGGAGGATATATGTAGTGGACATGGTTATATTATTGATGTGAATATTAAGGCAAAGTTTGGTATAAGGTTTTGGAAGTTGTAGAGCTTAAACCAGTACTGGATCTGGCATAACAGATGCCCTTTTGTAGAAGTAAATGACATTGGATTTTCATAATCCACTTTTGTAAGTCAGTGAGACTTCTCTTTTTGTATGTAAGCAGTGAGCTTTAGGCAGTTGGCCTTCCTGCACATGTAGGCCCCTATTGTAACAGTAATATTCTCTTATTGGCCAGTAAGCGAATATTGTGGGTCACAAATCCCACCGAGGTTTTTCCCACACCAGGTTTCCTCATTAAAAATATTGTGTTATGGTGTTCTTTTCATGTTGTGCTTATTGTTCTATTTTACTGCATTAATTTTGGTTTACCGGTACACAATTTTGGAATGCTTTTGAATTAATAAGTTAAGAAAATCCATTAACCAACAAGATACTGATTCACCCTCCCCCTCTTAGTATCTTTGGGAATCCTAACACTAACAATTAAGTGATGCATAATAAGATTTGGATCCAACCCTGGCATGTTTACATATGACCAGGTGAAATTGATTTGCCATCGTTTGAAGAAGTCTATATATTGTTGCATTTATTGTTCTAATAGGGAGGTTGTTGGATGTATAATATTTGGTTTCTCTATTGTCCCAATGTTAAATGTCTCTATTGGTTTGATCTATGGATGACCTTTATTGTTAGCATTTAGGTAAGGTATCAAATCTCCCATCTTCTGGCACCTCGAGGAGGTTTTCACCGTTAGATGCGTTCATTCTTTTTACTTTTTCTTGATCTAATGTTATCCATAAATGGTTTTCAACATTAGACCTGACAGTGTTTTCTTTTTTTTCACTTTTGCGACTGAGAGATTTGACAACTACTTGAATGGAAGATGTGTTATTGAAATACCCGGTGAAAGTTATTGCAGGATTGATTGCATTAAGATATAAGGATATGGCATGATCATTAGGAAATGTATTAATGGCAGTATGTTTTTCATTTTCCCAGTCAATAAGTTCAGGATGGATTAGAGGTAAGGGGTCCTCAAGTTGGGATGCTTCAAAGGTATTAAGGGTCATGACAGAGATGTCAAAGTTTTCGTATGTATTTCAATGTCTATAATGATACTCTCACCAGAATGGCCTCTCACAAGTAGCTCTTGATCATCCTTGATTAAGTCCAAGTTAACCGAATGTGATTCTAATTCAAGTGGGCTAGTTCCTAAAGTTTGTCTTGCATACGCATGAACTACATCAAAACCTACATCTTCTTCAAAGAAAGTTTCTTCCACTGATTGTTCAAAATGATAGGAATCCCATTTCCATTCATTAGAATCTATCCTACTTGCAGCTTGCAATCTGTAGATTTGTTCATATAACGTTGATTTGTTTCTTTTGTTTTTCTTGATATATATTTTCTTCTCTCATATTTAGCTTCCTCTGGCTTGATATTGAGTTTTGTCAACCTTGTTATCAGCTCTCCTTGATTTGCACTAGCTTCTTGTTTGTTTTGATTAGGAGTTAACACTACTTGGGAGGTGCCTTTAGTTTGTTTGTCCTATTGATTAGAAGTTTTCTTCTTTTTCCATTTCATGTTTGTTTGTTCTCATTGCTTGGAAGATGTTTCTTTCCTTTCAATTGCAAGTTGTTCTTGCCCATTTTCATGTTCATATTGTTGTTGACTAGAAGATGTGTCCTCTTGTAGAGTAACTTGTCCATACCCTAAGCCTAATTTTTTTGTAGCCTGCTGAGTATGAGGTTGTATAGGTTTTGAGATACCTTCTTTTCTTTTTCCTACAGGACCTGTTCTAGTGTATCTCATTTTTTGAAGAATGTTAAATCCTTTTCTATATTTTTTTGTAGGTATTCTGACATTATTGATCTTTTGTTGGACTTCTTCATCCTTGTATAACCATTGTAGCACATCTTTATCTTCTGTTTCCTCTGATAAGGTCCCAACACTAGCAAATGCTCCATGAAATATTGGAAGATGTTTCACAATTGGTTGCTATTTAGAGTTTGATGGTTTTTCATAGGATTTAGGAGAAAGTGATAACTATGACAGTGAATATTCTCCATTCCCTCGATCTCTTAGTTGCATTTGTTTTTCCATACTTGACAAAATTGAGGCAAATGGTTTTTAATTGGATTGTGTGTTTGAAGATGATGCCTCCATATTATGAGGAACAATGACCTCTTGAGATGGTTTTAGATTACTATAGTATTGGAATGGATTTTAATCTATTGAGATCGTGATTTCATGCCCATTGTAGGGAAATTTCAGGCACTGATGATATGTTGATGGAATAGCTTGTATGTCATGTATCTAGGGTCTTCCCAAGAGTATGTTGTATGATAAATCCAAGTCTAGAACTTGGCATTCTATGTCTTTCTACAAAGGTCCCACTCTAATGGGTAATACCACAATTCATTTAGAGTAATACTCTTCTTCATCATATGCTTTGATTCTGATCTTTTTTCGGGGATCAACTGCATCTGCAGAATAACCTAGAACACAAACAAGACTTAATGAGAAAATGATTAAGTCAACTCCCCCATATATTAGGACACGTTTAATGCACATATTATGAATGAGGACTTCAATATGAAAGGGAGCATTATGGGGATGTTGCAAGGACATGTCATATTCTGTGGTGAATGATAAGCAGTGAGGGGTTGTGAGGTGTCCCACCATGGATTGGAATTGATCTACATCAAGATATTTGGACATTGTCGTATCTACTAATGCTCTTTCTAGAATTTCTTTGTGTGTAGGTGAAAGCCTTAAAATTTCTAAGATGGATATTTACGTAGGATTTTTTAGTAGTTGATCCATTAGACTATATTGTTTTGAAGTGGATGACATGTTGGTTGTAGGACTCGGCAAAAAAACTTTGGCTTTTCTTCTTGTGATAGCATGTGTAGGTTCTTGATGTTGTTTCTCTTTAACCACAATCACATTTACCACATTGTCATATGCATGAGCATAGTTCACGTTTGCTTTCCCCTTACCATTATGTGTTAGTGATGATTCACCCTAATCATAGTTAGGAAGCACAATTTTGATATTTGTATGATATTAATTTGTCATATGTCCATCTACAGTTATCACTCCATTATCAATCAAATCTTTGATGACATGTTTCAACCACTGAAAATTATCCATGTGGTGTCCCTTGTTTCGATGAAAATCACAATATGGTTGTCGTTCCACCAAGAGAGTTTCACTTGAGGTTCAAAGTTTCTTCCTTCTGGCAAGGTAATCAACTTGTTTGTGAGAAGCATATTTAATGCTGACCCAAGTGGTTCAATAATGTTTGTAAATTTCCTTCAAAAGAAATTGTTGAAAGTTGATTTTTGGTTATTGTTGTTTTGTTGAGCAGCTGCTGAGTGATTGGATAAATTGAAAACTCGTTGCTTTGGTTTTACATTGTTGTTATCCACTATCCCATCATTGATGACATGTCTATTTCTATTTCAAAATTTTGGCTTAGTATTGTTGTTAGGAGGATTAACTCCTTCTTTGTATAGCTTCAACTCACCCTTATTTACCATAGCTTCCTCCATTCTGATTTCATTATCAATCATCTTTTCAAAATTTTGATGGCATCATATTTTTAGATGATAACTCATTTTTCCATTTAGATTATTGATGAATATGTCCATTTTGTCATATTCGTGTATCGTATGAGGATATTGTGAAGCTAACTGTCTTCATCTCTATAGAAATGTCATGAAAGGTTCTCCACTCTTTTGTTTAGTATTGTATAGGTCTAGCATTGTGACCTCATGTTGAGTGTTGTAAGAGTATTGTGAAACGAACTTATCCACCAATTTTGTGAATGATCTAATTTTAGGTGGAAGTTTGGAGAACCATTTTGTAGCTAGTCCACTTAAGCTCTTTGGAAATAATCTCATTAGGTATGTATCTTCGTGTGCAAAATCCATACTCATCGTGCAAAATTATCGTATATGATCTTGGGGATCAGTGATTCCATTATATTTATCATATCTAGGAGTTTCACAACCTGTAGGAAATGGTATCATGTTTAAATTTCTGTCAAATGGGTAAGGATAGATTTCTTGAAACGAGTATCTTCTAACAGTTCCTCTCTGCATATCTTGAATTTGTGTTTGCAGTGTTTGTATTTATTGTTTAAGAGCCATGAGAGGATTATCAACATGATTTATTATTGTATAACCATCTTCTTATATCATCTCGACTCTTTCTTGTGTCCTCATTAGATTTGGCATTGTTGAGAATTTCTACGTCATCCTTTTTGGGAAAGGAAGTTTCCTCATTAGTTCTTGTGTTATCAGGAATTGATGTGTCATCCTTTCTGTGACCGGAAATATCCTCATGTCATTTGTTATCATGGAAAGGGTCACTTATCTTTTGTCCTAAATTGCTCACATTAAAATCTTAGGGGAGTGTAGCACTAGATTTTGCTAACATTAGGAAGTATTTTTCTTTTTCTCCCTCCAATATTTTCTCTATAAATTTATCGAATTTAGGATCTTGTTTGATTTATCTAATATGTTGATTTGTTATATCTTCTTCTTGTATTTCTCTTTGGTATGCCATGTTCCTATAAGCTTCAGTCATTTTAAATGTTTCTATTTTTCATTTTTGCGATCTTACGTCTCTACGCTCTAGTTAAAATGGGCATACACATGTGTTGAATATTATGCAAAGATTCAATTGTCTAAGAAGTGTTTCAATAAGTGACCAACTGTCAATGTAGATATGATAGAGTGATATGACACGAAAAAAGATAATTCAAGTATTTATAAGTTTGTAAGTTTTTCGATCTTCAGTTGGAGTGCAATGATGATGATTTTGATAAGACCAAGTCCAATAAGAACAATATATCCTATGATATGGGACAAGGTTATCTTGATCAAACATTGTAGTTTCGTGATAAAGGATGATAGATCCTGATGAGAAACTATGTTTTGAGTGATTAGTTTATCAAAGAAGGTGATGATGCACTTTGAGATTTTAGATCTTGAACTTGTTGAAGATGAATACTTGAAAATCTTGGGTGTCTAGTTCTAGAGTCCATTTTGATAGAAGATTACTTAACCAAGCAAACCAAGAAGATAACCTAAGAACAAAATGATAGATATCAGGTGTATATGCTCACTATAAATTGAACAAGAAAACATGACAGATTTGGAAAAGACATTCAATAAGACAACTCTGGACTGACAGAGACAAAACCTTGCACGACAGATTAAGGACTCCTAGACAACAATTTAAATAGTCCCATATGGTAAACTAGGAATCCTATACGACAATTTAGAGACAACCATATGATAACTGATAAAAAAGAATTTTTGCTGATACAACTCGTACAACAATTTAGACAAGACAAAATGATGGACTAGCTTTCTCGTACAACAAACTAGGAAACTCGTATGACTTAGGACAAAACAGAGACAATTTTTTGACTTTGACAAATTTTTGACCAATAATGTTTGATGTTTTGGTTATGTTTTCCAATTTTAGATGTTTTAGTCTTAGTGCCAAGAATGAAAACACAACAAACATGTGATATGATAAGTGACCTCAAGCACAACATGATAAATCCTAAGGAAGTTGGCTGAGAGAGAAAACCTTTGCTTGCAAACTTAGGTACACACCCAATAGCTAATCAGAATAAGACTACTGAGTCTCACGCAATGGATTCTCAACGCCGTATTATTCGACTCCAAACACTAATGGGGGCACAATATGACAAGTGTCTTGGGAGAGTTACTATCTCTCTTGCAAAAAGATTATCCCCCTTTTGGAGGTGAACTAGGTAGCTTTCATCTTAGGGTTTGTAGTAAGGATTTCCATTTGGAATTAGCCCTTGCGATTGCGCAAGAATGATTGAGGCCTATATCCCAACAAGGTACCAAAACAAGAAGTAGTTACGTAAGTGTGATTGAGATTGCGAGGCCCTACTAAATGTCTAATATGAGAGATCTCAAAAGAGAAAACTCAAATAATCCCATCCTCTGAGACTTTAATCCCGACAGGCCTATTTTTTAGAGTGAGCTGGAAAGCTTAGGTCTAGCTGTACTCACTTGGGTCATTCTCACATGGTGATTACTTTTTCCCGTTGTGATAGGCCCGCTAAAAGTATTAAAATCTCAAACATAGAATCTCTTCAAGGGTCAGGATTTCTGATTCTCCATATGGACAAGAGAATACTCGCCTACCTTTTAGACAACTTCTCAAACATAGAAAACAAGATTGTTCATTTACCAATAGAAAATTAAGTGTGCCTAGAAAAATCTAAGAAGATACAAAGTTTGGTTGATTTTTCTATAGGCAACCTACAAAACCAATACATTAGTAATCATGTTGTTTCGGAGTAATTGATTCTTTGGCCCGCGTAATCTTGGACAAAAATGTTCTACAGAAAACCAGTTAAGTTGCTAGAAAACTCAAAATCAGACTAGGGTTGGCATTAGTAATAGAAAAATTTAAGCATAAACACCCTAAAATGAACTCTATTTAATGAAAGAGAAAGAAAAACTCGTACGAGTTTCCTCACCTAGTAGTACGAGTATTCCCACACACCCATACGAGTGCCCAAAGAAACTTGTATGGTACTTCAAAGGTACTTGTATGAGATCCTGAAGACAGTGTGGCCAAAGATCCATGAGATTGAATATTTTGAAGATGCAAGAGGCCAAGAAATTAGATTTTTGACCCCACAGTGGGCGTCAAAATGTAATGGTTGTGAAGTAGGGTACCTACAACTGCAATGCAAACACTCAATAGATCATTACAAGCATGGTTAGAAAATTGAAATCAAATGAAAGATAAACCATGACAAAGTGACCTATCGCCTCCTAAGAGATGCGAGTGTGAATTTCCTCTCAGATCTAGATGACCAATGCCAGTGACTTGACTACACCAAGATATTTAAAATGATATGATATGCAAGCTAGATAAATGCATGATTAAACTAGATTGATCCAAGAATATAATTATGCCAATGATATGCATGATTATGCTAAATGATAGATGCAATTAATCTAGATGAGAGATTGATTATGCTATATGATTAAGAAATTATACTAGAAGATGATCAAATTAAGCTAGATCTAAGATGTAATAAATGATAACAATGCTAAACTAGAATGCTAGAAATTATATGCATATAATAACAATGCTTAAATGATATGCAAGAATGGATATGCCTATAATAAAAATGCTTGAAATGGGATGAGATGGGATATGCCTATAATAACAATGCTTGAAATGATATGAGATGGGATATTGATGGTATGATGAAAGAATAAGTATCCAGTCAACTACTGAGAGGGAAGGGGGGGTGAATCAGTAGATAGAAAAACTGATAATAAACTTCACCAATCTCAAAAATCAATCTCTTAAAGTAAACTTAGAATAATAACTCTATCAAGATAAAAACTCATAAGATAAACTGGTTTGTTTGTTACAACAAATTAACAGTAAACAACATCTTCATATCTCAATGCTTTCGGTTATCATGACTTATCAAAAGTAGTTAATTAGTTAACTAAATCAACCATGAAAACATAATCACAAAAACATTCACCACTTGAAACAAATATTTTTGACGTGGAAACCCAAATAGGTAAAAAACCACTATAAGATGAGACTCACAAGATAACTATCTAAACTCTTCTGAAGTTCACCCTGTTAGTAGCCTAGCTTGTTAAATCTTTACAAAAAGTCCTATTAAGAACTGATCCTATTAGGAATCACTCGATTAAGGGATTGACTACAAATGGCTTGTTAGAAGCAATACCCTGTAAGGAGTAACCTTGGTAGAGGATTTAAAAATCCAATCTAATGGACCACCTTGTTAGAGGATTTGAATAGCACCAAGCTTGTGAGAGCTTACCCAGTTAGGGGATTTCAATTCTGCTATAATTGTTAGAAAACAATAGGAGTTTGTTGATTATTTGAATAACACTACACTTTCTTGATCATATCCATTTCATGCTCCTATTTTCCTTTACTCAAATTGCAGATACATCATCCAGTTTGGAAACCACACACTCAACTGAACTGTGTCTATCTCTTTTCCAACTCTATAGAACTAAACAAATTCATCAACCTTAAATACAAATCAATCAGGTCAGTAACACAACAAAAATCTAACTCTCAACGAGATTACAAATAAATCGGTTAAAGTATGACCATTTGATTACATAACTATCTCTGCAAATCATTCAAGAAAATCTTGATCACTCCTTGATCACTGCTTCATCGAGCTTAGTAACTCATCACGTTCTTTGCATTAGATGCAATACATTTTCTCATTCCCTAGACAAAAACCATTACAACAACTCACCAAAATCTCTTGGAATTGTCTTCATACAATAATCATGCGTGTCATCATCATTATCACTCATCATCAGATCATAAACCAATATAACCAATTCACCAAACTTAATCAGTTAAGTTTATAAAAAATAATAGGTAGGGTTTACTGGTTACATCAATAGATAAGGTTTACATCAGTTACCGGTTCACTCCACAAATTCTTCCTACCGGTTATAGTAACAATATTACAACAATATCAACATATCATTACCCGTTTATTCACATCAATAACAACATAACATATCATTAGTGCAATCTTCATGCAAATGCCAACAATCTCCCCCTTTGGCATTGATGGCAATACAAATATCAACACCATTGATTGCTGCATGATTATGAATATGAATCATGGTTTGCATTACCAAGTATTCACCATGCTCTCTATGTCTTCAACTTGTTGCTGGTTCTCCTTCCCATAATCACATAATTCTTCTCCACCTTTGACAACAATGCCAAATTGAAAGTAAAACATGTAATGTCAAAATTTCACTATGCATCATCAACAATCTGCAACTTGATGCTCCCCCTATGGAATACATCCACTTCTACACCAATCCTTCTATAAAATTCTGCAAGTAGCTCTGGGACTGATGTAATATACATCATACTTAATTTACTAAACCTTTTCCTAAGATTACTCTGGAGTGTCTTCTAAGATACTCCAAAGTAATCTTAGGAAAAGGTTTAGTAAAAGTATCTGCAAGCTGCTCCTTGGTAGAAACATGCTCTAAGATCACATCTTTACTCTGAACTTTTTCCCTCAAGAAATGATACTTCAATTCAATATGCTTGGTTCGTGCACGCAAAATAGGGTTCTTGGAAATATTTATGGCACTTGTATTATCACATAAAATCTTTATAGGTTCTAAAATCTTCATCTTAAAACCTTCCAAAATGTGCCTCATCCATATAGCCTATGTCCAATTCATGTAAGATGCAACATACTCAGCTTCAGCAGTAGATAGTGAAGTACAACATTGCTTCTTACTACATGAAACAAGCCTTCCTCCAAGAAAAAATGCTCCACCGATTGTGCTTTTCCAGTCATCAACATTTCCTACCCAATCTACATCTGTGTACACCTTCAAGTCAAAATTTCCTCCATATAGATAGCATAACCCATAATCAACAATACCTTTTAAGTATCTAAAAATTCTTTTGGTTTCTATCATATGTGTTTCCTTAGGATTCTTTTGTAGTCTAGCAACTATTCCAATTGCATGAGCTATGTCCGGTCTGTTGTGAACAACATAGTGCAATTTTCCAATCATTGACATGTATTCCTTCTCATCAATAGATTTGGACTCATCTTCTTTAGACAACTTACAATCTATAACCATAGGTGTCCCAACTAGTTTACAACCATTGATGCCAAATATCTTCAAGACCTCTTTCACATACTTAGACTGTGTGATGAAAATACCATTCTTCATTTGATGTATTTGCAAGCCTATGAAATTTTTTATTTCCCCAACTAAAGACATTTCAAACTCATTTTTCATTTCATCTGCAAAACTATTGCTCATGTCATCATTACCTCCAAATATGATATCATCAACAAATACTTTGTTGACTAGTATTTTATCTCCTTTAGATTTGAGATATATGTTACTATCATCACTGGTTCTTAGAAAGCCTATCTTCATCAGATGTGTATGAAGCTTTTCATACCGTGTTCTAGGTTCCTACTTTAATCCATACAAAGCTTTATGCAATCTACATACCATGTCTTTCTTATTAGTCAGAGCATAATTATCTGGCTGCTCAATATATACCTCTTCTTCAATTATCCCATTCAAAAATGCTGATTTAATATCCATCTAGTATACCTTGAATTTCTTGTGTGCTACAAATGCAAGTAAAGTTCTAACACCTTCCAGTCTTGCCACTAGTGCAAAACTATCACCATAGTCTTCTCCTTCCCCTTGTGCTTAACTTTTGCATACCAACCTAGATTTATTGCAAACTACAACACCATCTTCATTCAACTTGTTCTTGAAAACCCACTTAGTACCTATCACATTTTTATTTATCGGTTGGGTTACTAGGGTCCATGTGTTGTTCTTCTCAATTTGATCTAATTCCTCCTCCATAGATTTAACCCAATGATCATCACCAAATGCTTCCTTAGAAGCTCTTGGTTCAATAGTGGAGATCATGCAAGAATTCTCTGTGATTCTTCTTCTGGTTAGTACTCCAGCATCCTTATCCCCAATAATTTGTTCAGGATTGTGATTAAATCTCACATATCTCAGAATAACATGATCATTATCTTCAGGTTCAACTTCTTCATTATCATCATCTTCTTATGAATTTATCTATTTTGGTTGAACTGGTACATCAATATTTTCTATACCAGTTTCAAATTTCACAGTTTCTAGTTCCAAAAACTAAATGCAAGAATCTTCATCCTTTTTCTCTAAACTAGTTTCCTCTGAGACTTCAGGATTTTCATCCACTCGAACATCAATACTCTCAATAATTCTCTGTGTCCGATTGTTAAAACACTTGTCGGCCTTACTCTTGGTGGAATAGCCAAGAAATATACCTTCATCAATTTTAGCCTCAAATTTGCTAATATAATCACCTCTCTTAATAAATCTTTTGCTTCCAAATATTCTGAAATAACTAACATCAAGTGATCTACCATACTAATATTCATAAGGAGTTTTGTCCTTACCTCTCTTTACCAGAATCCGGTTCATAGTGTAGACAGCTATGGTGACAACTTCTGTCCAGAAATTTTTCACTACACCTCCTTGTATAAACATTATCCTAGTAGCTTCAACAACTGACTGGTTATTTCTCTCTGTAATACCATTCTGGTGTGGTGTCCTCAGTGCAGAAATCTGCGGTTTGATACCATTTTCTTCACAATACCTAGTGAATTCCTCAGAAGTAAATTCACCACCTTGATCTATCCTTAGACACTTTATCTTCTTACCACTCTCTTTCTCAGCTAAGGCCCTATATGCCTTGAACTTACCAAAAGCTTCAGTCTTATCCTTCAAGAATGTGACCCACATCATCCTTGAGCAATCATCAGTGAAGATCATAAAATATCTGTCACCTTGAATACTTTTTGTTCTTATTGGTCCACAAAGATCTGTATGAACAAAATCTAACAAATGTTTTTCTGAAAAGGATTTTCTCTTGAAAATTAAGGATGTCATCTTTCCCAACTGACATTATTTGCACATAACATTAACCAGTATGTCTAACTAAGGCAAACCTCTCACTATCTTGGACTTACTCACTTTAACAATGTTATCAAAATTTATTTGAAAAAATCTCCTATGCCAAAGCCAACTATCATCTATCTTTGCAATTAAATAGTTGATGACTTTAAAATTAAGATGAAACAAGTTACCTTTAGTTTTCTTCCTGGTTGCAATTAGTTCACCTTTATTTATCATAGATTTTGCACTTACCATTTTTAAAATCCAATGGGTATCCTCTATCATTGAGTTGTGCCACATTACAAAGATTATGCTTTAAACCTTCAACCCAGTAGACATCATCTGCACAACTCTTTCCATTAAGAGAAATAGTTCCCTTACCTTTAACCATGCAGGGTGAGTCATTACCAAATCTTACAACTCCGCCATCAAATTCTTTCAGAGAATGGAATTTTTTCTGATCATTGGTCATGTGATGTGAACAACCACTATCAATGATCCAATCATTAGAGTTATCCATCCTGGATACTAATGCCTTTTGGTTTGACATCTCTTCTTTAATGGCTACAAACACAATGTATTCATTAGCATCACCATCAGATTCCTCGTCAATGATATTGCCATCAACAACAATAAGACAATCTCTTTTGCCTTTATCGTTGTACTTCTTGAATTTCTCTTATTTGTGCTCATTATCACCATTAGGACAATTAGCAGAAATGTGTCCAATTTTGTTGCATACAAAACATTTCAAAGGTAATTTACCTTTATATTTACCTGTACCTCTAGGCAACCGCTTGGCCAACAATGCTTCAAGCTCAACTAAACTGTCTTCATCACCAGCTTCTCTACTGGATTTGGATTCATAACTCTGATTGGGATCTCTACTTTTCCTCATAGATGGTTTAGAAACATAAGCTCTAAATGTAGATTCAGATTTCTATACACTACCATCATAGCCATTTAATTCAAAAGTAGTAAGCTTTCCAATGATGGAGTCAAGAGTTACCTTAGTTTTGTCAATGGACTTCAGCTCCTGAATAGCTACAACTCGGATAGTGTAGACCGGTAGCAGGGTTCTTAGTACCTTACTGATCACTGTGGAATCTTCCACTTTACCTCTTGTACTCTTAATTTCACAGACTATCTCTTTTATCCTTTGACCATACAGTTGGATATTCTCACCTTCAGCCATCCACATGTCATCAAATTTTCCTCTTAGACTCTCTTCTTTAGCAATCTTAACATGTTCATCACCGCTATAAATCTCTTCAAGTTTTTTCCATACCTCATATGTCATTTCAAGACCATGAACATCTACATACTCTGCATCAGACAAAGAACTCATAATAGCCTCCAATGCTTGATTATTTTCTTGTTGCTCTTTCTTCTGATCATCAATCAACATCCTAGTAGGTGCAACATACTTAGTATCGACATGTTCCCAATACTGACTACCCAGACTCTTGATATAAATTTTCATTCTGTCACTCCATATTCCATAGTTCTCTCTATTAAACTTTGGACCTTCCTTCTTCATCATGAACAACATATCTTTACCTCAAGCTGTTAGGCTTGGGCGTTAGAGGACCTAAAATGCTCTGATACCAATTGATGGTATGATGAAAGAATGAGTATCCGATCAACTACTAAGTAGGGGGGGGTGAACCAATAGATAGAAAAACTAATAATAAACTTCACAAATCTCAAAAATCAATCTCTCAAAGTAAACTTAGAATATTAACTCTATCAAGATAAAAACTCATAAGATAAACTGGTTTGTCTATTACAACAAAATAATAGTAAACAACTTCTTTATATCTCAATTCTTTCAGTTATCATGACTTATCAAAACTAGTTAAGCAGTTAAGTAAATCAACCATGAAAACCTAACCACAAAAATATTCACCACTTGACACAAATATTTTTGACGTGGAAACCCAAATAGGTAAAAACCATAGTAAGATGATGTTGGTGTTGGAAATAAGCCACACCTGGACCGACGATGGACTGGTCCAAGAGGGGCTAGTAGCTCAGTGGTAGAGCACTCCAGTAGCATATGGAAGGTCCTAGGTTCGAGTCCTAGTTGGTCCATGTCTCAACATGGTATCAGAGCTAGGTTCAGGCTAGGAGCCCCAAGCACACGAGAGGTGTGGCTTAAGAGGGGGTGTTGGTGTTGGAAATAAGCCACACCTGGACCGATGATGGAATGGTCCAAGAGGGGCCAGTAGCTCAGTGGTAGAGCACTCCAGCAGTGTGTGGAAGGTCCTAGGTTTGAGTCCTAGTTGGTCCATGTCTCAACAGATGAGACTCACATGATAAGTATTTGAGCTCTTCTGAATTTCACCCTGTTAGGAGCCTAGCCTGTTAAATATTTACAAAAAGTCCTGTTAAGAACTGATCCTGTTAGGAATCACCCAATTAAGGGATTGACTACAAATGCCTTGTTAGAAGCAATACCCTGTAAGGAGTAACCTTGATAGAGGATTTGAAAATCCAATCTAATGGACCACCTTGTTAGAGGATTTGAATAGCACCAAGCTTGTTAGAGCTTACCCAGTTAGCGGATTTCAATTTTGCTGTAATTGTTAGAAAACAACAAGAGTTTGCTGATCTATCTAAATAACACTACACTTGCTTGATCAGATCCATTTCATGCTCCTATTTGCCTTTACTCAAATTGCAGATACATCATCAGGTTCGGAAACCACACACTCAACTGAAGTGTTTCTTCGAAAACAAATCGGTTCAAGTATGACCATTGGATTACATAGGAATCTCTGCACATCAATCAAGAAAACCTTGATCCCTCCTTGATCACTGCTTCATCAAACTTAGTAACTCATCACACGCTTTTAATTAGATGCAATATATTTACTCATTCCCTAGACAAAAACCGTTACAATAACTCGTCAAAATCTCTTGGAAATATCTTGATACAATAATCATGCGTGTTGATGGCATTGCCTTCTTATCATCAGATCATAAACTAATATAACCAATTCACCAAAGTTAATTAGTTAGGGTTTATACAAAACAATAGGTAGGGTTTACTAGTTACATCAATAGATAAGGTTCACATCGGTTACCGGTTCACTCCACAAATTCTTCCGACCGATTACAGTAACAATATTGCAACAATATCAAGAATATAATTACTGATTTATTGACATCAATGACAACATAATATATCATTAATGCAATATTCATGCAAATGCCAACATATATGCCTATAATAATAATTCTTGAGATGATATAAGATGGGATCCTTTGTGCTCCAAACTGGGGGATATTTATAAGATTTCCAAGCCCAGGGGTGAGGTGGCATGAATCGATGGTCAAGATTGAGTCTGAAGATATCAAGGGTAAAATTGGAGGAGGTTGGAGAAGAGGTTGGAGGGAGGGACACTTGTCATCTCTATGGTGACAAGTGTCAAGGAATCTTTCTCACAAGAGGGCAAGTGTCCAAGGGAGGAGACATATGGCATAAGTGCCATGTGTCTCAAGGGGAGAATATCCAACCTATAGGAGGTTAGAATAAGGAGGTTAGGACAAGGAGGTTAGGATGGGGCTAGATAAACCCAAAATTAGGTAGAATGGGTTAGGTTATGGGGTGGCTAGGTTAGGTGGTTACAAGTTAGGAGCCATGTGGGGAATTTGAGTTTAAAAATTCAAATAATAGGAAAAGGCTAAATAACTTTCAAAAAACTCATAAATTGATTTGTTTTAATTAATTAGGGGATTAGAAGAATGAATCAAATGGGGGAGAATTAATTAATTCATATTAATTAATCAAAGGGGACTATTGAAATGAACTTATTAAATAAATCCTTAGATTTATTAATAATCAGGTGATTAGGGAATTTAATCAAATTGTTAATGAATTCAATTAAATTGGGAAGGAGGATTAATTAAATAATTGCTTATTTAATTAATTATCTTCATACCATTTTTAGGTGTATACACTATCAATCAATCCTTATACCAATTCACACATATACACATCTATTTATATAACCTTATTCACCAAAACTTTCAACTAGGTCGACTATAAACAAAATAAACATAATTTGCACCAAGTCAACCACCATGAGAAGCTGTGCTAAATAAGGTCCATTCTAGGAGATAAAAAGAACCCAAATAAATCACAACATGTATTCCTAAGCTTATTCCAATGAACCACACACCACAACACATCCTCCAAAGTTGACATCAAATGAAACGTGTAAATAAACAGTAAAGAACGTTAACCAATCAGCTCAAAATCAATATCCAATGCAAATTACTAAATGCGTATCTTCACATGCCACGATAAGGCCCATAAAAACCCCTTAACTCAACCTAAAATGCATATCTAGACAAAAATAGTATGATCCAAATATGATGAACCAATTGAGTTGGCTAGAGACCAACAATACAAATGATAATGTCAAACACTAGAACAACATAACTTCACTTGAGGAGAAATCCAACACTTGAATTCTAAATTGGAACACTACACAAACAATATCATAATGTACTCCAAGACATAACACTTAAATCAACACAAGTAAGCAATGCTAAGCATTCTTTGGACTAGTCTTCACAGATGACCTCACTGTCAACAAACTGCAATAACTAACTTCAACACCTAAACTATTGAGGAGCTAACAACATAATAGCACAACATCCTTAGAACATAGACATTAAATCTATAATCACAAGCCCTCAATTCAAAATTAGAGGAATGAAAAGCATTCTCCTATAAATACATTAAATACTCTTTCATACATATTTTAGCTTCCATTACTGTGACCTTCCAAAAACACAACATACTCACTCAATATCATCACCAGACATGATAACAACATTTGAAAACTGATGCAGGAGCATCTCCGGTTCTTGGCAATATTGCATCAACCAAAAACATTTCTTTTAGTTTGTTTTCTATTTTGCAGTTTCAACATTTCTTTCTACATTTTATTTCATTTGCTCATAGGATCTTGTGGAGCTGGATTTTGCTTGTAAACATGATTTTCTTCGTTATTCCCGAGCCTTAGGATGTTTAGATATTTTCCCGATAAGTTATCGCTTCCAGATTCCAAGATAGTTTTTTGGCTTATGAGCATCGGAACCGCTTGGACCTATTTGTTGTTAGCGAATCTAGCAGATTCTTTCCATAGTTTGTAGAGCTCCAATTCATTTTAGCTAGGATTCCTTGGCATGTGTCTGACCTTCCCTTTGATCCACACTTCTTCCTTTGGATTTTTTGGAGGGATTTTTATTGGTGGAGGCTGACTTGGTGGTTTTACATGTTTCATCATCTTCATCATTGTATTGATTCTTTTTGGGCCATCTGGATCCCTCTAGACCATATAAATCAATGTAATTTAGCTTGTAGTAGGAGGCCGTTAGGACCAAAAATATCTATCTTGAGGTTAAGAGGTCCGGTATTGATCGAGACTGTAATTGAGCATGTTTGTACTAGACTGGCGTGCCACATATTGTAGCCCACATGTTGTTGGCAGATTGTAAACAATTTTCATGACATAATAAATTAGTTTTACATTGTCTCCATCATCTTGTCTTGCTTTCATTGTGTATACTCTTACTACATGGTCCAAATAGATCTCATTGAGGTCCCTCCTAATTGTGATTGCACCAAACACTCATTTCCAGACCTTTACATGTCATGCAATAATCCACACATACCAAGTTGACATCAATGACAATCTCCTCCTTTGTCATTGATGGCAACACTTGTACCACCAATAAACAACTAAGTCTTTATCTATAACTTTCTCTCCCTTTGACATCAAGGACAAAGGGCCCAACACTCTTTCAAATATTTCTCCCCCTTATGGGAATATCTTTGGTATCTATAACACTCCCCCTATCAAGGATATCTTGTTGGAATTGAGTTGTCATTGATGTCAACCAGTATTGCAGTTTACCGATAGAATGTGTCAACCACTATGAAGAAGATTGAACCGAGATACCAAAGCTAAGTATGTTATGAGTTGACAAATGATACCACCATTATGAGGTGAGATGTAGGAGTCTATTGGCATGCTTGAGCTATAATCGGTAAGATATAATCTAATATGAAGGATGGCTATCTGTTTGTGATGAAGAGGCAGAATGTTAGATGAATCACAACAACACCCGGTGAGCTAAACATAACGAATGACATGAAGACATATCAAAAGGCAAGATGAACTGTCAGTATGATGTGTTGCCGGTAAAAGTAGTTGTCCAATATGGTGGGCATACTAGTAAAGGTTTGTATCGGTAGAAGGGTTTGTACTGGTAGGGATGTTCAGGTTTAAACTGACTCTTTATTGGTAAGTTGAATGTATGCCGATGTGTGCAATGGGGAGCTGAGTTGGCAAACATGTAGAGGTCGATAAAATGTTCATCGATGTGGCTGTCCATGTAGTTGGTGGTTATTAAATAATAAATCCACAAATCACAGGATATTATCTGACTGTTGCGGCTCAAGGAAGAATGGATGACAAAGAATGATCAGGTAGTTTTTGGCATGGTGATCGAGGCATGAAATCCAATTGCAGATTGACCTTCAGTTAGAAACAACTGGATGAAATGAGATCAACAAAGATCAAGGCCATAAAGCAGGGTAAAGTTTGCTATTTTTAGGAAACATGCATTGGATGAATAAAATCATGTATAGATGCATCTCCCCAAAGCAGGTGAATGATCCAAGGTAGATATAGATTTGGTCGAAGGAAAGAAACCCTAACCGCCTGAAGTTTGAATTTTTTTTTGGAGGGAAAACTTGTTTTTAAATATACAAGTCTAAATTGATGAGATAGCTGTTGAAGAATGATATGTGATTATTTTGGTGAATTAAAGTGAGATAGAAAATATTGTTTAAGTGAAAAACAAGAAAAATCTCAAGTGAGTGTGTGTTGAAGGAGAAACTGACAAGGTGTGTGAACCGACAAAGAACAAACTGGGAGAGACAGAACCTGTCAAAGTGTGAGTAGGTGTGAAGTGAATCCAGCAGACAGGAAGAGAAGTTTTAATAAAGTAAGGACAAACATAAAGGCAGTGTTGCAGTGAGTGTCAAGTTTATCACAGACCAACAAGATTGAAACCCGTAGAGTAGTGTATTGAAGGGTTGCAAGACTTCATTTGCAACAAGGATTTTATTTTTGTATTTGAATTTTTATATTGTCTTCACTGAGTAGGTGATTAGTGTAGGGGTTGTAGCTTCTTTAGGTTGTATCCTATAAATTGTTCAAGGGTTGGTTTTCCTTTGAGTTGATGCTCATAAATCAGGGGTTGGTTCTCCTTGGGTTGGTGCCCTAAAATTGTAATAAAAATCATTTACATTGTGAGGTTGGTTTGAAGCAAAAGATCTCCAACAACTATTCTCACTGAGGTTTTTCCCACATTGGGTTTTCCTCATATATCTGGTGTTATGTGATGCATTCTTGTGTATGACTTAGATTGATGCAATAACAAATCCTTTAACACTATTAGTTTGTATTGTTTGGTCTACCGGTCAACACTCAGTTTGTTTTATATTGTACTGGTATATCCTTGTTTAAGAAAAAGTGTTTAAATCACTGATTCACTCCCCTCTCAGTGATCCAGTGTGTCCAACAATTTATATCAGAGAATAGGTGCCCTATTTTGTCAAAGCATTCTCTAGCTTGGGTAGATCCTGTCAAGTGTTGACAATGACAATAAATGAATCCGCCTCCTCAAAAGCCCCTGTGTTTGATAGTGTCAACTATGCCTTTTGGAGTAGAAGAATGGGAACCTATTTGTCCTCTCTAGGTTGTGATGTATGGATGTCATTTGTGAATGGATATATAGTCCCTAATAATCCCCTTACTAATGCAGATGCTAAGAAGGAATATGAGAACAATGCTAAAGCTAAAAATGCCATTCTTAGTGGGTTATCTGATAATGAGCTTGTTAAGGTCATGCACTTCTCATTTTCCAAAGAAACTTGGGATAAGTTGCAGATGATATTTAAAGGCAATGCTAAGGTCAAGGAATCCAAGTTATAGACATTGAGAGCATAACTTGAGGGTTTGAAGATGAGAGATGAAGAGAAGATTTCAGACTATCTCCAAAGAATTGATGAAACAACAAACAACATTAGAGGGCTTGGAGAAGAAATAAAAGATGAGGTGGTAGTGAAGAAAGTACTTAGATCTCTCAGATCTAAGTATGATACAAAGGTTTCAACAATAAAAGAAGCAAAAGATCTGAAAGTCTTTACAATGGATGAGTTGTATGGTTCCTTAACTGCTTATGAGATGAGGACTACCGGTATTGAGGTTGTGAAGAAAGAAGCTGCATTCAAAACATCAAGGAAAGGAAAAGATGAGTCTTCTCATGATGGAACCAGTGAAGAATCTGATGACATCATGGAAAAATTTGTCAGAAGACTCAAGACGGGTTTAGGAAAATACAAAGGCAAAGCTTCCTTTGAAATGTTTCAACTATAGAAATATTGGATATTTTGGTGCCAAATATCCCACCAAAATGTCCCTATAGTGATAAGAATGAAGATGATTAATCAAGTGGTAGAAGATCATATGGTAAGAAAATGAAGAAGAATATCTATTGGCATGGTAGAAGAGGCTACTGGAAGTAGATCAGTCTTTACATATGTTGGCATATGTGCAAAGCTTGATGACATGATGATGTTTGTATGTTGTCATTGATGTCAATATGCTAAAGTATGAACTGGTATATTGATATATGCAAACTAGAAAGTGAACTAGTATGATGATGTGAACCAGTACATATGAAAAGGTGAACCGGTATATGGAAATTTTGTATCGGGGTTTTATTTGGCATGACTACCAATCAGTAGTCTCAGCTTCAAGGTTTCCAGTTGATGCATTGCTTGTGTGATTCAATTGATGATATATTGTGATGAGTTAGCATTATAATGAAAACCAAATCATGTTGCCATGTTAGCCTTGTGCGCGTGAAGGATTTCCTTGAGGATCTTGCATAGAGATTGATCCTATCTACCTCAGGAATGTGTGAAGTCTTTGTAAATGGTGGAGAGCGCGTGATGGGTTATCTAATTCCTAAAGCGGAAAAGAATGAACGTTGGAGAAAGTCTTGAGATATGTTCAAGACTATTGCATTCAATGAAGTGTGATTAACGGTTAGGATTGAATTGATTGAATTGTTGAACCTAAATGTTTAGGGTTTAGGGTTTATGCTACCGACCTATCTGTTTCTTATAAGATCGATGATGTTTTTCATTTTTGAGGTTGTTGGTAAATGCTATGTGTGTATCCCAGTGAGTGATACTTGATTCTTGCCAGACTAGAGAAGTGTGATTGCAGAAGCAAAGGAGCTAAAGAGGATCTACCTTGGCATTGTGTGCTGTTATCAGATCAGTGTATTACCTGTTGACTTTTAACCATTTTAGCTATTGGAAAATACCTTAACCGGGTAGCTTTAACAGGCTTTTGTGTAAATCCTTTAATAGGGTGACTCAATTCAATGAGTTCTTCAAATCCTCTTGCAAGGTAACCTTTATCAGGGTTCTAACCTTTAACTGGGTATTTGGCTATCCCTTAACCGGGTGATCCCTAGCATGATCGGTTCCTAGCAGAACCTATTGTAAAAGTCTTTAACTGAACTAGGCTCCTAATAGAGTGAACTTAAAAAGAGTTCAAAGAACAATTTGTGGGTATTCATCCCCATTGTGGTTTTTTCCCAGTAGGGTTTCCACGTGAAAAATCAGTGTGTCATGTGTGATGCCTTTCATGTGACAATTTCGTTTTTTATGTCAAAGTGGTAAAACATGTTGAACTAGCAGTCATTATATTTATGAAGATAGATTACATGTTTATGCATGAGGGTGAAGTGGAAATGAGGGATTAGATTGTGTGGAAAGCTAAGAGTTACTAGTTTATGTCTTTCACATTCTCACTGTATATTACCAGTAGCAATCTAATTTAGACTAGTGTTATTGCTTGCCAGTCAAGTGCAGTATTTGTACTCAAACCAGTTTAAGGAAAGAGATATTTTTGTCTATACTAATTCACCCCCCTCTCAGTACCTGTTTGGTTATAACTGTTCATCATTTATTCATCAACATACATGAAAATAGTACCACAGATGAGGAAAGTGCCTCAGATGGCTGTTGCAATGAAGATGAAGTCAGAGAAAACCTTTTCATGGCCCAAGAGGTTCTGGTACTTGAAGAAGGAGAAGATGAAGAGAAAGAAGGAGTAGATCTTGAATTAGAGCTCATTAATGCCTTGGAAGAGTTGAAGAAAACAAGAAGTGATCTGAAGAAGGTGAAAAAGGTTGCAATTGAAGAACAAGAGATGTTGGAAGAATCTCTTGAAGAATCCAAGAAAACAATTGCAGATCTAAATATTCAATTGGAAGAGGCCAAGATGATCTGTGAAGTTACTAGTACCAACTTGAGTAAAAAGGAGAAGGAGCATCAGAACCTGGAAGAAGAAATTGTTAAGCTTTGGAAGGAATTGGAGAAAAGTAAGGAAGAAATGAAAGTGAGAAGCAAATATGAAGGCAACACCGAAGCTTTAGACAAGATGTTGAGCAAACATAAGTAATCTAAAGATACTGGTGGCTTGGGATTTGAAGAAGGTCAAAGTTCATGATAACTCAATGATGAACAATGAGTACCAAACTAGTACTGAGAGGGGGGGGTGAATCAGTATAGACACAAAATATTTTCCTGAACCGGTTTGACTGCAAACGGTGAACTTGACTCACAATCACTAACACTAGTCTGAACTAGATTACTACCGATTAAACACAATACATCTATGAAAGACATAAACTAGCAACACTTAGCTTTCCATACAACCTACTCCCTCATTTCCACTTTATCCTTATGCATAAACAAATATTTTATCATCTAAGATACAATAATTTACTAGATCAACATGATTCACCACTAAACAGGAAATAATGAAACATCACATGAAAGAGGCATCTCACATGACACACATATTTTTCACGTGGAAACCCAACTAGGAAAAACCACAGTGGGGATGAATACCCACATGCTATTTTTGAACTCTTTAGAAGTCCACTCTATTAGGAGCCTAGTCCGGTTAAAGAGTGTTACAATAGGTTCTGTTAGGAACCGATCCTGTTAGGGATCACTTGGTTATGGGATGGCTAGAATACCCGATTAAAGGTTAAACCCTGTTAAAGGTTACCTCGTTAGAGGATTTTATGAACTTAATGGCTTTGAGTCACCCCGTTAAAGGATTTACAGCAAGTTGGTTAAAGCTACCCTGTTAAGGGATTTTCCAACTATTGAAGTGATTAGAGATCAACAAGTATTACAATGATCTGGTAATAGCACTTAATGCCAATGCAGATCCATTTTAGTTCCTTCCTTCTGCACACACACTTTGTAGGTATCAATTCTCTTATTTGGTTTGGAAAGAATCATGTATCTCTACACTTAGATACACACACAACATTTGCTAACAACCTCAACATGAAACACAACATTGACCTTATAGGAAACAGATAGGTTGGTAGCATGAACCCTAAAACCTAAACATTTAGGTTGAGGAATTCAATCAGTTCAATCCTGACCATTGAACACTTTGCATATGAATAAAATGGTCTTGAATAGATCTCAAGACATTCTCCATCGTTCGTTCTTCACAGATTCTTGGAGGCGATAACCCATCACATGTTCTTCACCATTTGTAGGGACTTCACACATTCCTGAGGTATATAGGATCAATCCCCTTCATGCAAGATCCTTGACGCACATGAGGGTAATGTGGCAACATGATCTGATCTCTATTACAATGCTAACTTATCACACAATGTCATCGGTTGAATCACACAGGCTCGAAACACTTCAACCGAAAACCTTAAGGCTAGGACTAACAACCAGTAGTCATACCATATTAAACCTTGATAGAAAAAATTCCATATACCGGTTCACTTGGACAAATGTACTGCTTCACCTTTTTCACATGTACTGGTTCACAACATTATATCGGTTCACTTTGCTAGTTGCTTAACTTCAATAAACCGGTTCACTCTTCAGCATATTGACATTAATGACAATATAATATCATCATGTCAACATACTTTGCACATATGCCAACAATCTCCCCCTTTGGCATTGATGGCAATATACAAAGATATCTCTCTTTCTACATCACATCTCCTCCTTAATACTGCAGATATCTTCTCCACTTAACATCTTCTCCCCCTTTGACAACAATGCCAAAGTGGAGGCATGAGCTTCCCTATTCCACTATGCTTCTCCCCTTGAGGAGTAGCATCCTTCAACACATCAATCCTGAAAAGATATAGAAAAGTAAGATCTGGCTGATGTGGAGTATAAACCTTTAGTTCACCTCTTGAAGGGGCATCACCCCTAATTCACCTCTCAAATAGGTAAATGTAGCCTTTGGTAGAGGCTTGGTGAATATGTCTGCTAACTACTCCTTACTGGAAACATGTTCCAATACCACCTCTTTGTTCTGAACCTTTTCCCTCAAGAAATGATACTTGAGTTCAAAGTGCTTGGTTCTAGCATGTAAAACCATATTCTTGGAGATGTTAATTGCACTTGTATTGTCACAAAATATACTTACCGATTCAAATACAGGAACTTTGAAACCATTCAATACATGCTTCATCCAAATAGTTTGGATGCAGTTCATAAAAGTTGCAACATACTCTGCTTCTGTTGTAGACTGAGAGATACAACTCTTCTTTTTAATCATCCATGAGACCAGTCTACCACCGCAAAAGAATGTACCACTGGTTGTGCTCTTCTGGTCATCCAAATTACTAGCCCAATCAACATCTATGAATGCTCTTAGATTGAAATCATCATTGTATTGATACCATAATTCATAGTCAATAGTTCCCTTCAAATATCTAAGAATCCGCTTGACTTCTACCAAGTGGGATCCTCTTAGGTTTTTCTGGAACCAAGCAGTAATCCCCACTGCATGTGCAATGTCCGGTCTGCTATGCACTACATAATGCAAATTACCAATCATTGATCGCTAATCCTTCTCATTTACCAATGCTGAGTCATCCTCTTTTGATAGTTTACAACTGATCACCATTGGTGTACCAACTGGTTTGCTATCTTCCATGCCAAAGGTATTTAACACCTCTTTGACATACTTAGACTGAGTAATAAAGATTCCATCTTTCATTTGCTGAATCTATAGTCCAATGAAGAACTTAATCTCCCTTATGAGTGACATCTCAAATTCCTTCTTCATCTCATCTGCAAAGTCATGAATCATCTTGTCATCTCCACCGAAGATTATGTCATCAACAAATACTTCATAGATCAGAATCTGATCTCCTTCTGATTTCAGGTAGATATTACTATCCTCACTTGTTCTCTCAAATCCAATCTTCACAAGATGGGAGTGCAAGAATTCATACCATGCTCTAGGTGCCTGCTTTAGTCCATACAAGTCCTTATGTAGCCTACACACCATGTCACTATCTTCTGATAGGGAAAACCCATCGGGTTGCCCTATATACACCTCCTCTTCTAGTATTCCATTTAGAAATGCAGACTTTACATCCATTTGATATACCTTGAATCCCTTGAATGTTGCATGTGCAAGAAGCATACGAACTCCTTCCAATCTGCCTGCTGGAGCAAAGGTTTCTCCATAGTCTTCTCCTTCTTCTTGGGCATATCCTTGACACACCAATCTGGCTTTGTTTCTAACTACTGAGCCATCTTTATTGAACTTATTTCTGAAAACCCATTTGGTTCCAATGACATTTTTATGCTCCAATCTGGGTACCAAAGACCATGTACCAAACTTTGCTATCTGGTCAAGTTCCCCTTCCATTGCCTTGATCTAGTCTTCATCTTTATGTGCCTCTTTTAATGTTTTAGGCTCAAATTCAAAGATCATGCAAGAGTTTTCTCTGATCTTTCTTCTTGTAAGAATTCCTACATCCTTGTCTCCTATGATCTGCTTTGGATCATGATTTAGCTTTACATACCTAGGAATGATCTTAGTTGTTTCCTCTTTCTTTTCTTCTTCATCCTCATCTTCATCAGCATTAGCATCCACCGGTGTAGAAGCATTGTTACTGGTGCTTGGTTGTTTTGCAAATGGTTCCCAGAAGGTTACTACCAGTTCATCTCTTACTTGCTCACTGTCGGTTTCCTCAGATTTCTCAGAGGTTTCATCAACTCTAACATTGATGCTTTCAACAATTCTCTAAGTCCTATTGTTGAAATATTTGAGAGCTTTTCTCTTTGTGGAATACCCTAGGAATATTCCCTCACCACATTTAGCATCAAACTTGCTCTGATGTTCACTCCTCTTGATATAACATTTATTACCAAACACTCTAAAGTAGCTTACCACTGGTGTCTTACGGGTCAAATACTCATAAGGTGTTTTGTCCTTACCCTTTTTGATGAGTACCTGGTTCATTATGTAGACCGCAGTGCTCACTACTTCTCTCCAAAAGGTGTGAGCAACCTTTCCTTGGATCAACATAGTTCTAGCCACTTCAACCACAATTCGGTTGTTTCTCTTTGCTAAGCCATTTTGTTGTGGAGTCCGGGGGGTAGACAGTTGCCTCTTGATGCCATTCTCTTCACAATATTTGTTGAATTCACCAGAAGTGAATTCCCCTCCTTGATCAGTTCTAAGACATTTGATTCTTCTACCGCTTTCCTTTTCTACCAGTGCTCTAAAGGCTTTGAACTTTCCAAAGGCTTCAGACTTGTCCTTCAAGAAAGTGACCCACATCATTCTTGAGAAATCATCTGTAAGAATCATAAAATACCTATCTCCCTGCACACTCCTAGTTTTCATAGGATCACACAAATCAATATGCACAAGATCAATTAAATTGTCTACAGTGAAAGATTTACCTTTGAAAGTTGAGGAAGACATTTTCCCTAGTTGACAATCTCTGCACAAAGGATTTTTGGGTCTGCTCAGCATCGACAATCCTCTAACTACCTTGATCTTACTAGCCTTCACAATGTTATCAAAGTTGACATGGCAGAGTCTCCTATGCCATATCCAACTATCATCAAACTAAGCCATAAGAGATGTATTGACATTTGCATTCAGCTAAAATAGGTTACCTTTGGTCTGCATACCGGTGGCCATCAGTTCACCATTCTTTCCTTTGATTTTGCACACTCTATTTTTGAATTCCAGAGTGAGTCCACTATCATTCAGCTGGGCAACACTCAATAGGTTGTGTCTAAGACCTTCCACCCAATACACATTGTCAGCACTTCTATTTCCATTCAGAGAGATGGACCCTCTGCCTTTGACCATACATGGTGGATCATTACCAAAACAAACCACACCACCATCATACTCTTCCAAAGATAGAAACTTGCTCCGGTCACTAGTCATATGGTGAGAACAACCACTGTCAATAATCCACTCATTGGAATTATCAAAGTGGGAGACAAGAGCCTTCTTGTCTGACACATCTTCCTTGACTGCAACAAACAAAATATCTTCATTTTCTTCATCTTTCCTCATCAGTGACACCTTCATCAATTGCTACAAAAAAATTTCTCTGGTTTCCTCCTTTGAACTTCTTGAACCTCTCTAGTTTATCCTTGTTGTTACCATTAGGACAATTTACAACACTGTGTCATATTCGGTTACAAGAAAAGAATTTCAAAGGGAGCTTACCTCTGTATTTACCGATTCCCTTAGGAAGTCTCTTGGCAAGAAGAGCTTCAAATTCCATCAGGATCTCCTCATCATCCATTTCTCTTCTTTGTCTTGGTTCACCACTGGTACTAGCTTCTTTGCCTTTTATAGATGGTGTAGCAGATGCTCTAAAGGCTGATTCAGTCTTCTGAACACTACCATAAAAAATATTTAGCTCATAGGTTGTCAACTTTGCAATGATGGAGTCTAGGGATACCTTAGTCTTGTCTATTGACCTCAACTCCTGAATAGAAGCAACCCTTATTGCATAGACCGCTAATAAGGACCTTAAGACTTTGCTAACAAGAGTGGAATCATCAATTTTTCTCCTGAACTTTTGATATCTCCAACAACTATTTTGATCCTTATTCCATATTGTTGAATGCTCTCTCCTTCAACCATCCGCATGTCTTCAAACTTTCCTCTAAGGATTTCTTCCTTATCTTGTTTCACATTCTCAGATCACTGCCATAGATATTCTCAAGATTATCCCATACTTCTTTGGGATTTTCTTTATCCTGGACATTAATAAACTCAATGTCAGATAAGCTGCTGATTAGGGCTTCCATGACTTGCCTATTCTCCTAGATCTCTCTCTTTTGATCATCGGTGAGAGTACCGGTAGGAATAAATTAAGCATTCTCAACATAGCTCCAATGTTGAGCACCCATGCTTTTGATGTATATCTTCATTCTATCCTTCCATATTTTAAAATTATCTCTGTTGAGCTTTGAACCTTCCCTCTTCATCATTACAATAGGATCTTTCCCTCAAGCAGTTAAGCTTCCAACATAGAGGACCTGGAGGACGCTCTGATACCAATTGATAACTCAATGATGAATAGTGAGTACCAAACCGGTACTGAGAAGGGGGGGTGAATCATTACAGACACAAAATCTTTTCCTAAACCAGTTTGACTACAAATAGTGAACTTGACTGACAATCACTAACACCTATCTGAACCAGATTACTACCGATTAAACACAATGTGACTGTGAAAGACATAAACCAACAACTCTTAGCTTTCCATACAACCTACTCCCTCATTTCCACTTTATCTTTATGCATAAATAGATATTTTATCATTTGAGATACAATAATTTACTAGATCAACATGATTCACCACTAAACAGGAAATAATGAAACATCACATGAAAGAGGCATCACACATGACACACATATTTTTCAGGTGGAAACCCAACTGGGAAAAACCACGGTGGGGATGAATACCCACAAGCTGTTTTTGAACTCTTTAGAAGTCCGCTCTGTTAGGAGCCTAGTCCGGTTAAAGACTGTTACACCAGGTTCTATTAGGAACCAATCCTGTTAGGGATCACCCGATTAGGGGATGGCTAGAATACCCGGTTAAGGGTTAAACCCTATTAAAGTTTACCTCGTTAGAGGATTTTATGAACTAAATGGCTTTGAGTCACCCTGTTAAAGGATTTACAACAAACTAGTTAAATCTACCCTGTTAAGGGATTTTCCAACTATTGAAGTGATTAGAGATCAACAGGTATTACAATGATATGGTAATAGCACTTAATGCCAATGCAGATCCATTTTAGTTCCTTCCTTCTGCACACACACTTTGCAGGTATCAATTCTCTTATTTGGTCTGGAAAGAATCATGTATCTCTACACTTAGATACACACACAACATTTGCCAACAACCTCAACATGAAACACAACATCAACCTTATAGGAAACAGATAGGTCGGTAGCATAAACCCTAAACCCTAAACATTTAGGTTGAGAAATTCAGTTGGTTCAATCCTGACCATTGAACACTTTGCATATGAATACAATGGTCTTGAAAAGATCTCAAGAAATTCTCCTTCGTTCGTTCTTCACTGATTCTTGGAGGCGATAACCCATCATGCATTCTTTACCATTTGCAAGGACTTTGCACATTCCCGAGGTAGATAGGATCAATCCCCTTCATGCAAGATCCTTCATGCACATGAGGCTGACATGGCAACATGATCTGATCTCTATTACAATGCTAACTCATCACACAATGTCATTGGTTGAATCACACAGGCTTGAAACACTTCAACCGGAAACCCTAAGGATGGGACTACCAATCGGTAGTCATACCATATTAAACCTTGATAGAAAACATTCCAAATACTGGTTCACTTGGACAAACGTACCACTTCACCTTTTGTACATGTACCAGTTCACAACATTATACCAGTTGACTTTTCCAGTTGCTTAACTTCAATAAACTGGTTCACTCTTTAGGATATTACTAGTTCATCTTTAGCATATTACCAGTTCACTCTTTAGCATATTGACATCAATGACAACATAATATCATCATGTCAGCATACTCTGCACATATGCCAACAGTTCAAACAACAAAGACACATCTGGTAAGGAGATACAATTTACTTCTTCAAATGAAGGTGAAGAGAAGAAGACATTCACGGTAAGAAAGGATACTGGTAAGAAGACATATCCAAATGTGTTAGAAATCACCATACAAACTGGTGTACACAATCAATGAATCGAAGGCCATACTCAATGCACCAACATGCATATCCAAGGAGAAATTCAATAGTTGATCATGATGGATTCACCAGAGTTAACAACATGAAAGGAAGACCCCTGGTGAGGTAGTCATTTGGAGGACCAAGGCAATCTAACCAGTATGTTCCAAACTTTCATGGTTATTGTCACTGGTGTAATAAGTTTGGTCATAGAATGGTAGATTGTAGGAAAATGAATGTAAACCCTAGTTTTGAGAGTAGAAACTCATTTGTTGGATTACAAAGTACAAATGTCACATGTTATAATTGCATTGAGTTTGGTCATAAGAGTTATGAGTGTAGGAGAAATGTGCAGATGTCCTACAAGAATTCTTTGGATACATATTTTAATGCTAATGTAAAATGTTACAAGTGTCAAAATTTTGGTCACATAGCAAGGCATTGTAAGACGAGAATTGATGAGCAAAAGAAAACACTACTGGATTAGAAGATAGAGACTAAACCAGAACACAAGATGACAAAAGAGGAGAAGAAAGAAGAGAAACAAGTTTGGATAGAGAAGGAGAAGAAAAAGATAGAGTCAAGCTTGATTGTCCAGACTTCTCTACATGCTAAAAGGAGGAATCTATGGGTAGTAGATAGTGGCTACTCAAATCACATGATCAGAGCACTAATACATTTGGGGTCAAATTCCGATGGAGGTTTCCGACGGACAAGGAGCATTGTGTGAAAATTTGATTTTAAAAAAAAAAAATGCCCATGTTCGTCAGAATTATGACGACCTCGGGCATTTTATTAAAAAAAAAAACACAACACATTTTCATTTTGAAAGCAAGCCGAAGCAAGTGGCGACGGTCTTGCCTCCTTGCCCCCCCCGTTGGAGCGATCTCTGCACAAGCAAGGTAAGGTTTTTTTTGCAATCAAAGGAACTCTTTGTTTTTCAATGAAGGGCAACTAATTTTTTTTCGCAATCAAGGGCAACTGGTTTTTTTTTGCGAATTAATCCATTTTGTGCATATCCCACGATCTTAAAATTCCATGAAATGACATCTCTTTGAGGTATTCTGTCATACAGTTCACATGCTGTGTGTATGCTACCCCATTTTGCGATTTTTGTTATTGGAGCATTTGCAACTAATTTCTGACAAAAAACCCCCTTCGATTATGCTTTGATGGATGCCCATACCTTGTTCCAAAGCTCCTATTTTGGCACACGCAGGGAGGATGCTGACAAATGTTGCATTGAGATAAACATGACTGTATTTCATGAGGATTTGAACTCAAAGCATTGGCACTATCACTTATGGCTATATTAGCTTTTTAAGACACTTTCATAGTGCACTTCACCTGTCCTAATAATGGACTATCATGAGATTCTTAAGAATGGAAATACTCCAAACATTCATGCCCTCTATGTTGTCATTGTGGTTTTCAATCATTGCGACTACATGCTTTTCAAGGACCAAGTAGTGTTCTTTTTTCATTGTTCGACTATGCTTCTCAAGCTACACCAACATAGTTTTATTTAATGGCTTTGTTTTGATAGTGATTTCTCCATGGCTTCCACTATCTTTTTCTTAGCACATTCAATGCATTGTCATCTATCACTACTATTTATTGTCCTTTTTACCTTTATTGAGGTTGTTCTCATACATGTCATTCACTATGTCTATGAGTATATCTCAACCAATTCATTGTTGTAAGTAGAAATAAAAGATTAGTCTCATCTCTTTTACTATTTTAGACCTTCATAGTAATCTTTGCAATATATCATTTCCTTCTAATTATATGGAATAATGATTTTCTTTTTATGGAATGTGATGAGGGCTTGAGTGTGTCTTCTTGAACAAATTTTCAGCTCCTCTATGATTACCTTAGATCTTTGTGGCTAAGAATTGTTCTTGATGAACTTATGCTCTTTATTGATTTCTTTTACTACCATTATATTATCCTGAAAAAGGCTTGTTCAATGCTCCCTTAGCATGCATGTGCTCTCTTTGTATTGATCTAGGGCTACTCATTAATGTATCTATGGATTTCCCTTATTCACTATGTTGTGACAGTCATTTGTAGATTTGGGACTATCATCTTTCATAATTGATGTCTTTAAGATGTGGGTACATTGCTTGACAAGAAAAGCTCAAGCATTTGTGAAGTTCAAAGAGCTTAAACCCCTTGTTGAATGGTCACCTAGTTGTTCTCTAAATGCAAAATGCTCAAGTAAATGAGAAATTCACTCAAAATGGTTTATCTACAACTAAAAGAAAACAACTAACCACTACATATATGCATCAACAAAACAGTGTTGTATAGAGACCTAATCATGCCTTCATGGATATGTAGATCAAGTTCCTACATTTTGGACAAAAGCAATTCACACAATAATATATTTGTTGAACACACCCACCATAAAGATTTGGTTATGCAATAATATATTTGTTGTTAACTTTATCATGGAGGATTTGGTTATGCTTGTTACAATCAAGGTTTGACCAAACTAATTCGTAAATATACAAATGAAGAGTGTGGTTGGCTGGTGACTAATTACTCTTTTTAACACCATTTACAAGATCATATCTAAATCAAGTGTCTCAAGAATTAAGCTACTACTAAGAAGATAGTTTGCCTAAAGAAAATGGGTTTCTTGGGTGGCTATTTATTGTAGATAACTTAGTTCCTTCATGAGAATCAATCAATTTGGAACATGTATAACTCACATTTGTGACATGTCACTAATGCAATTCCTTAGTACTTGTTTGAGTACTATCTCCTCTATTGTTTTCTATCCACTTTTGTGTCCTTCTTAGAACAAATAATAGATTAATGAGAAGGTGGAAAAGGTGGATTCACCTAAGAGGGAGTGGATTTTCCAAATAATATGTTATATTCTCCCAAGGATGGATGAACTATACACTTGAAAGGTAGATGATTAAGGATGATGACAAGGTGAATTTTCCTTAGAATGATAGGGTTGATTTTCCTAAGAACAAGTAGATTCTTGTAAACTAGAGGATACAAATTTGGACAAAATAATGGAAGGAGACTAAAACTAGATAGATTCGCCTAAATGGGAGTGTATTCATCTAAGGATAGGAAAAATTCACCATTTGTGTAAGAAAGGTGGATAAGATAAATGATTTATGTGAAATAGATTCACCTAAGAGAAAGTAGATTCACATAAGGATAGGTGGATTTTCCTAAAGATGAAGGGATAAGACTTAACAAAAAGAGGACTTAGGATGTTGACAAGGAGGATTCATTTAAGGATATGGCATATTCACCTAAGGGATAGTGTATTCTCCCAAGAATATGGAAAAATTATTGATTGGTGGAATGACATACTAGATCAAGGAATGATACAAGGGTAGATTCACCTAAATATAGGGTAAATTCAGCTAAAAGGGTACCCATGAGATTGTGGTACTGAGTACCTATCTATGGATGGTGTATTTGGATACAAGTATGATGAAACCATGCTTGTGTATGATGAAACAAAGTATAGATCTCTATTATAGGTCCAACATAATCTCTATTATTTGAGACACCATTTTATTAGCATATCCAATTAGGGTAATTTATGGGTTTAATTATGGATCATGTTGTCTATTTCCATGCACTATTGAACTTATTTGGATGTATTGTGATTATTTTAATTTTTAAGTTATAAATAAATTATGTTTGTACCTTAGAAAGGGTAACTCCAATTGATGTTTGGGCAGTTTATTTGAAAACTTATGGTGATTATTGCCCTATGTTATGTAATGGAGTTATTTTTACACTAAGTAATTAACTAGAAAAATGAATTTGTATTGTTGTACAAGTATGATGAAACCATGCTTGTGTGTTTACATGTTTGTGCATCCTATTGAGAACCAACCTCGCTGTTGAGGAACTCAATAAATGTGGTGTTAAGTAGAAGAATGGAAAACTCAAGAAACTATGGTGACATATTGTGGCATTAGTAGGGATTATCTCTATTGACCACACCTTTCAAAGATAGTATCCCCTAGTTCTCCTCATAGAATGGACCATTGGATGGCTCATAGTGGTATCCTATCCTACATTTATCTTGATGGCATTGCCGATAGTTGGTATGTGGTTCTTGCTACAGGTTTTCTCTTACCCTATTATCTTATTTATATCTTTGTTCCAACACGTGGAGATTGATTTTTGTCATGCTATGATGATTTTCATGTTTGCATGTGTTTTGAAATTATGCAAATAGATATGATGTCACACCATACTTATGTTTTGATATAGTGTAGGTGATGGTTAGATGTTGTTGATGGTAGCGATTTGGGTTCAAAGACACAATTCCACACACACACACAAATATTTGAAGATGCATTTTATATTATTCCTTCTTAGTGGCAATTAGTGTTGGAAGATTTGCACACATGTAGGGAGGAACTCATGTTAGATACATTAGGTTGTGTTTGATAACATATGAATTTGCCTCATGATGTATACATATAGCTTTGGTGTGTGACATGCATGTACATTTTTCCATAAGACACATTTCTATGTGGCATGTGCCCTATGCATGTCTTCTTTGTGAGGCACGTTGCTATGTGCAATGTGGCCCTAGGTGTGTCTTCTCTATGAGGTGTATTGCCATGATATGTTAGGATTTGTAGTGTGCAAGCCACAAATGCATGCATGAGGGACTATTATTATAGTCATGTTTTTTGGGCATGTAGCCTAGGCATGTCTTCTCCATTAGGTACATGGCCATGCCATGTGGGAGTTTTTGTGTTCATGCCACAAATGGACACATGAGGGACTATTATTGGAGTCATGATGAATCTTCACTCTATTTAGCCACAATTTCTAGTCGTATAGTTATGTGATGTGCACTTTTAAGGATTGTGAAGTTTCCTTCAATTATTGATGATCTCTCATCTTTGTTGCATGGGCCAACAATTTTATTTTATCTTGTTTGAATTAGTTTAATCACTATTGTGAGTTTTCTCTATTGTGTAGTTATTGTGGCTATGTTTGATTTGCTATTGGAATTGAACACATTTATTTGACTTATTATTGGTACTATTTTTTCTTTCTTTCAATATTTATGATCTTTGGTAGTTTAGTGAAACTCTTGCTATTTTTAAATGTTGCCTTCTTTGTTGTGATGTGATTCCTCACCAAGATCGATGTAGATAACCTTGGATGAGTGTATATAAGGAATCAAACATTGGGAAAATTTGAGGATAGGAGTAAATGTTTGTTGTATGGGTAGCTATGATCCACTTGTACATTCTTAGTGATTATTGACGGCTATGTCTTGGAGGCTAATCCCATTAAACAAACAAGGGGGAAGTCATACATAATCATATGGATCCTCCCTAGTTGTGTGTAGATTCAAGACCATCATTTTATATGGTTCTTGGTTACTTTGTGAGACCATGGCATCCTCTTAGACCAATATGTGAGCCTTGTATTGTTATCCCTGCAATGTGGATGAATAAGTGTATGTTAAAATAAATGCTTTGCATGCCATATAGTTGCATATGAGTTGTTCACATCATCAGATCATGATTTAGAATATGTGAATTCTTTTATCAATGTGAAGTCGAATGATTGATTATGAAAATGTGTTATAAACTGAAGCATAATCTGTAAGATGTTCTCTTCAAGAAAAAATATTTATGCTTTCATAGTGAAATGTTGACGAAATGGGGTCCTAGTCTAGGAAAGTAAACTACAAACCTATACATTCACCATTTCAAAACATTTTATTGGGGAATAGTCAATTTGGTTGAATTTAATTCCTCTAGGAGAGACCAACAATATGATTAATTGTTCCATTTTGATGTGATTGGATATGATTAGATATAATTTCATTGAAGATGCAAGAACTAAGTAAAATTATGCAAAATTGACAAGATTAAGCATAAACAGGCAAATAATAAAGCAAAAGGATAACATATATGATTAATTATATGATTAATTGTTCCATTTCTAAAATGAACCTAATCAGTTACCTATAGGGAAAATGAGGTTAGAGATAATCTACCTATATGGAAAGTGGTTAAACTCTACCTCCAAGTGGCTCATCTTGAGCATTGTCGGTATATGGACATTGATGGCATATTATATCTGGTTCTATCATTTTTGTGGGTGCAAAATTAACAAGGCAAAATAGTATTAGTGGGATCATGATCTCATCAAAATGGTTTTGGCTTTGCATTTATGATAGCACATTGATCACACCTTACGAAAGGTTCCAATCTCATACATAGCATCCCAAAGTAAGGTCAATAATGATGTAACTTAATGCTTAAAATGGAGTTCTGGGTAGTCATATATCGATCATTTCTAGGATTGATGCTTAAAATGGAATTCTGGGTAGTCATATACCCATGGCATAGGGTAGGGGTGACCTGCAAACAATGCTAGTTCTAGATGCATGTTTGCTTGGTGTATAACTTGTCAAAATTAGATCGATTGGCTACAAGTCTACCATAAAGTTTCCAACTTATCACCAGTGAAAATACAAGAACCAAGGCTTAGAATACTCAAAAATGTCTCTCAGAAAGTCTGCAATAGGCAAACTTTTAGTAAGAATTTGCAGACACAATGCTCAGAAATTCACACAATCATCTACATTAAATACGTTCTCTATTAAGTTCAATGTTTTAAGATGAAAAAGAAGAGTTAAATGGTTTTGGTTCAATTTGCAATTTTTGTTAAGTTTTTGCATTGAAGTTTCCATAGCCTAATTTTTTTGCCTGTGAAGAAAGACCATGTCAGATAATATCAGTGAAGAACAAAATAAGGAGACAATTTCTAGATTATGGTCTAACTTGAAAAGAAAAGGTGATGGGAAATGTTATTGTCCCTACAAAATTTGTAAGGGATTAAAGACTAGAAGACTTCTAATCAAAATAGCTAAGAAACATTGTACGCAGCATGGTCACATTGAAGGGGGACATGATTATCATCCATTGGTAAGTTGTTCATTATATCATTTTAACAATTTATATACATAAGAAATCACTTGATAATGAGATCATGATCATGGTTTATATATGTTGATCATTTTTATATAGGTCAAGCACCCCAGGGCACATGATATGGACCAACACAACTTGAAGAATATGGTTTTCAAAGTGGAGGAACATGGAGGTGTGAATATCGAATATGAAGATAATGATCCCATGGAAGATGACGATCATGCACCAAAAAACACAATTGAAGATGATGGTACAAATACATTGATCCATGACACATTTAGTACTGGCACAGCTGATCATGATGATCGGGATGACCTTGATGTTCATGAGTTACCTCTTCTTGAGAAGGCATATGAAACCCTTTACAAAGGCTCCCAAACAACTCTTCTCTCTGCTATATTGTTGTTGGTGAACTTGAAGGTTATGAATGGTTTATCCAACATAACAATCTCACGTATGTTAAGGTGTGTCATACATGTAATTATAGCTAATAAATAGTGAATCATGTACCATTAATATTCTTTATATTAACACCTCAAACTTTTTTTTTTTTTCTATAGATTGATAGGTGAGTTTTTCTTACCACCATCAAATATTCTACCTTGCTCATACCAAGAATTATCTGCCATTATGAAAGATATTGGAATGGAGTATCAAACAATAGATGCTTGTCCCAATGATCATATTATATATCATAAACAACATGAATTTGGAACAGAATGCCCTGAATGTCATATCAGTAGATATCAAACAGATCAAATAACAAAAAAGGTGCCTCGCAAGGTTCTTTGTTATATTCCCATTATTCCATGTATGCAACGATTATTCAGGTGCACTAGCTTGGCACAATTTATGGATTACCATGCACGCAATAGAAGTCGAGATGACATTATTCGAATGCCTGTGGATGGTTCAACATTTATGGATATAGAGGAAAAGTGGCCACACTTTAAAGAAGAACCTCGTAATCTCAGGCTTTCATTGGCAGTGGATGGTGTCAATCCATTTGGAGAGTTGAGACCTGTTTACTCGGTGTGGCCTATTTTTGTTATCAACAATAATATTCCTCCATGGATGTCAATAAAGAGGGAGCACATAATGTTGGCAATGATTGTTCCAAGTATTTTATCATTTAATAGTCATCTACATTTAATTATAAATATTGCAGTAAAATGGTCATAATAATTATGTAATGTTTTTGTTCATTCCACTAGGCAAGTCATATATGATCTTGGAAAATACATGAGGTAAGTAGTGATGTTTGTTCAATTTGTTGTACAGATATTATATTTGTCATTTGTTTTACTTGTTATGCAATATATTGTATATTATTTTGTAAAGTCTCATTTATATATTTTTGTGTCTTCAATCTCTTTTAGGTGGTTGTCATCTAAAGAAATCCACAAGGAAGATATAAAATATTGGAAGAGAAAAATCCCTCATCTAATGTGTGAAATGCAAAAGTGTCTACCTTCAACTTTTTTCAATTCACAATAACACTACCTCATACACCAAGTTTAGGAGATCAAATTGTGTGAACCTGTACACACTAGGTCAATGTGGATGGTTGAGAGGCACTTGAAATTTTTGAAGTCTTTGGTTCGACAAAGAGCACATCCTGAGGGTTCTATGGTGGAGGGATATATGGTATACCAAACTATGGTGTACATTACTGGATATCTTCCTAAGTTTGCAGCAAAAATCCACGTAGATCGCATTTGGGATCCCAACCCCATTAATAAATTTGAAGGGGAGCACTTGATGGGGAAAGGTAGATTCAAGAAAGTGAGAGGTAATTATAAGATGTTATTGTAATAAATTAATTCTTCATCTTCTAAATAAATCAGTTGTAAGTGGTCTATTAATTATTTGTATAGTTGGTCGGGAGTGGGATGTGCTACATTTGTATATTGCAAACAATCTTGATTGGATGACAGTGTGGATTGAACGATGTCAACATTCTGGTCACACATTAACATGGGATGGTGTCGCTTCATTGGTTAAAGAATCTCATCGTAATGGAGATTCCAATGTTACACAAAGGGAAATTGATTTAGCAATACGTATAATTTTATTAATCACCCGTATGTTTATCAACTCATGATGCAATAATTTTAATATGTTAGACATATTGCAGGTCAAACACCACAAGGCTATGTGCTGCAATGGTCATAAATTTCGCATCAAATAGTTGGATGACATGAAGAAAACTTGTGATTCTAGGATAACTGCAGTCTTTAAGGTGACCAATATTTCATCTAGAAATGACATACATCCTCAAGAGTCTCAAAATCGATACTATGGCATTTTGGATGATATACTTGAGTGTGACTTTAATTCCTTCAAATTATTTCTATTTGTCGTCAAATGGTATAGGCTACGACTGAATAAAAATGATCCTGATAGAACTGTTATCGAACATGATAATGGATTTACAATGGTTAATACAAGGTTGTTTGAACGAGTTGGGGATGAGCCCTATGTTCTTCCAAGTCAATGTGAGCACGTATTTTACTCGGAGGTTCCACATAAACCGGGTTGGTCATTTGTTGTTAGACATGATCCAAGAGGAAGGCCAATAATGTATAATGTGATGGAAGAAGAAGATACCGAAGAAGTAGAAGATGATATAGATGATGATCACGATTGACAGTTAGTCGATAATGTTCCTGATGGAAATGTACATGAAGAAGAAGCTGATGATGATGATGATGATGATGGTGATGGTGATGGTGATGGTGATGGTGATGGTGATGGTGATGGTGATGGTGATGGTGATGGTGATGGTGATGACGATGACGATGATGAACACAATGATGACGACAATGATGACAATGACGATGATGACGACGATGATGACGACGACGACGATGACGACGACGACGATGATGATGATGATGATGATGATGATGATGATGATGATGATGATGATGATGATGATGATGATGATGATGATGATGATGAGTTGGATGAAGAAGAAGATCAATGACATGAATGAAATGTATGAGATGCGATTATTATATTATCTATTTAATATTGATATCTTGATAGAAATTGATTTGACTTATATGGTTACATAAATAATTCATATGTTTTGAATTCTAATGCCATTACTTAATTAATTCATGATGCACCTCTAGCTATGTGATAGATGGTGATTTAAAATACATATGTGATAGATTACATGCTTATGATGATACATGTGACATTTTTTGAACTTTGTGTTTATTTATGGAATGTGGACTACTTATTAGCTATGTGATGGATGGTGATTTATGATACGTATGTGATGGATTACATGTTTATGATGATACATATGTGATTCTTATGATGCTCAATTACATATATGATGATACATATGTGATGCTTATGATGCTTATGATACTACAGTATTTATTGTTTATCAAATTACAAATGTAATGCTTATGATGCTCAATTATTGGTGCAGAAACCTGAACCCCTTTGACGAGGATCCTGCACAGTCTCATGGATCGATAGGTATAAGTCAATACACCTTATAGAAATAATATATTTTTTAAAAATTAAAAGAAAAACAAACTTCCTCAGTTTTTCAAACCTCAACATTAGCAGCAAATCTAATACAGTTATCAACACTTGAGGCCCCAGTTGGACTTACTCAAATTTTAATCTCAACATCAACTTTATGGCTGACTTCTTCATCAATATTACCCTCATTTGCAAAATATCTCTCTCATTACCAACTAACTCTCTCATTTGATGGTGCACAGGTATCACCAAATAGGTATTTGTCAGATGTGTCTTCCTTGAGTGAGGGAAATGCAGGAATAGAAGAGGAAAGTGAAACATGTAGTAGATCTCAAATAGGGAGATCAACTAGAGGTCAAAAGATTAGAAGAAAATTCAATAAACGCATGGAATTTTTTCTTGCTCAAGGGGGGTCATGTTCTTATGATGATGAGACCAAAGGCGACATTGAGGTGCCCTTGAGGTACAAACATCTACTGAAACAATGTGTACCCAAGGAACTTCCTCCAATAAACACTGATTTTTGTGTTAATGAGAGGATATATCGCATAACACCTTCGTCGTTACATAGTTTGGGCCTATTTTCCATGGACAACATAAAGGTCTATTAAAACAAAGTTGTTGAATTGATGGAGTTTGTTGGACCTTGTTACAATTATAATGATTGGATGTAGATTCTTCGATATAAAAAAAGTATGCATAGGTATGCACTGTCAGCCAATTATATACAACAAAAAGATAATGATCAAAGTAAACGAGTGGCTGTATACATTGATGGAAGGCCAAAAGCAATAGGGAATATTGCAGGTTTTATAAATAGTACATGACCTGGGTCAACTAATAAGCAACCCAATTGCATATTTGAGGCACGTGAGGGAAATTGTGTGTTTGTATGTGCAATAAAATCAATAAGTGTAGGGGTAGAGCTGCTAATCGATTACAATTTGAACCGTATAGATACAAACAAAGTTACTATCATGGGGGTGGTATGTACATACTATATATATACCATTTAAGCCAACTTCCAATTAATGAATCCAATAAACCATTGTATTATTAAGTTTTTTTGCTAAGTCTATTTGTTTCATTTTGCTAACATTTTTATATTTTTTCTTTGTCACATGGCCACATGGATCCACCACATAGCACAGATAGGGGTGTAGCTCCCGACACTTCTACAAAGTAGGTAAACCTCATTGTAATTGTACAAATTAGATAGAAGCAAACTATTACATTATGATCTTTTCTTGAGTGTTTTGAAGTAATTTTGATAGTGTTAATTATATTCTTGTCACAGACGGATGTTTGGGATAAGGGAAAGGAACCTGCAGTACCTCAGCACCTCCATAGGGATGTGGGGTGCTCGATAGTGTTATACGTTGATGACATCGCACTTAGCACAAACCCTATACAATTGGTACAAACGAATATTAGAAAAATTAGCCAAGAGATTGTTGATTTGGCAACCATAAGCCCTCAGACTGATGAGATAACAGAGAGGGTGCAACTATTGTTGCGGACAGTGGAAAACTTGCAAGTAAGCAGTAATGAAAGCTTTAATCATAATAGAAGTTCAATAATGGTTTATATTTTTTTCTCTTTTATGTCATTAACTAAAATATGTATGTGTTGTTTTTACAGAAATTTATAAGGGCTCATCATCCTGGTGGCGATGATCAGGGTATTGCGGGTAGTTCAAGTGATGACCATGTTCTATATATTAAAACCACTCCTTTGGACTTGTGAACTTTCTTTTTTAATCTTGAGTTGTCAAATTGTTGAATTCCCATTCAAGTGGAATGTAGAAAGGAATTCAGATGTATGGTTTTTGAAGTGACTCATGTGTCTTGATGTTGATGTTAAGCTGTGATTGTTCCATAGAAGATTTAGGGACTACAATCATTGAAGTGTGAGACCTTAATTAATGTGAAATAGAATGTGTCATGTTGCATGATATGGTGGGGATAGAACAAGTGAAATTACAATGGGAGATGATGTAACTCGATGGGAATTGTCATCAATGAGAAGACAAATATTCTCAATTGTTTCATCAATATTTGAAAGGTGAGAGTCCACAAACAGATGTGAAATGTTTAAGTAGGCCTCCCAATGAAGTGGATCTCATAGACACGAAGAATCCTATATAGAGAATCATTGAGAGCCCTTGAAGAAGCAAATTTGAACTTTGATGAAGCAATACATGATGGAGGAATATTTTGCAAGAGGAAATCAAAGTCATTATGGTGTCATCTAGATCTGAAATGTGGTCTACTTTTCAAAAAAGTAAAGATGCTTGATAGGAATGTGTCCTAGTGGGGTGAATCTAGAAGACATATAATCCTATTGCAAAGAATCATGGAAAGTTCTAGAATAAGCAACTTTTAATTCTGAAGTAGCAACGTGTATAAGAGATGTTCTCATTTGTAGATGGAGTATCAAGAGGAGGATCACTAGTCCATGGACCATGTCATTGTTGTTAAATACCTACGCTTTTGTTCATAGTCACTTGGTGTAGGAATGAATTCAATGAGATAGGGTAGGAGATCCTACATAATGTAATTTTTCACTATCCCTTGTTTTGAGTACAAATGGTTCTTTGAATTTATCTTGACAATAGAATGTCAAAATTTAATACCATAATCCATGATGAAAACTGCCAAAAATGGAAATTTATCTTAGTTCGCAATTACAAAATGATTTTGTATAGGCCTCTCAAAGATTAAGTACATCAAATTGAGACTTTATAAATTGAGTGTATGTATTAGCAATCTTCCAAATTTTTCAATGGTCTCCAAACCTTGTCAATTTTTTATTTTTATTTTAACTCAAATATGTATGGTATAGGCATATCGTTGGTTGTGTGATTTTTTTTTTCTTAAATGCTTCTATGACCAAAAGAGACAAGTTTTAGATGAAAATGGGGTCTTATGGGCCTTTTTGACACAATGGTAGGTTCTTTAGACCTGAAAATGCCCCAAAAACTAGTCGATTGCCTTAAGTTATAAACAAATCCTTGTTTGTGAGCATGCTTCTTGATCTCCAATTTTGGTGGAATGAAAGATAATATTGAATTTCTTAAGCCTTTTGGATGCTTCGAAGCCACCAAAAAAAAGCTACTTTGATCATTGAAATGTTGTAGTGACTTGGATAAAAAAAGAAAACTAAGTCTAAACTTTAGAAGTTAGTTTTTTCTTGTCAAATTGTTTTCAATTTTCAAATCATCCAAGGATGCAAGAGGAGTATATTTTGTTATGACAAGATAAAAAAAAAACTTAGAATCTTTTGAAACCATTGAAACATGGGGACCCCTTCCCCCCCTCCAAAATCCCTATTTTTTCAGGATGAAATACTTAGGGGAAACATCCCCTTGCCGCACCACTTAGGGACGTCCTAGGGACTCCAAGGAGTCTCTTGACCATCTTGAGGATGCCTATGAGTCTCCCATGGCCCCCAATTAGAAACTCCAATTCTAAACAAAAATGGTGAAATTATTGTGAAAATGTCATCCGTGTTAAAGGTTTGGTAATGCCCCCTAACCTTGATGGGGGCCCCCAAACCCCCCACAAGGGGAACTACCCATTGACCCCAAACCTCTACCCACCATTCTTATTGTTAATGCAATCATTTCCATTTTTTTTATGTTGACTAGTTTAAACACTTAGCATGCCAAAGTTTCATCTGCAATTCTTATACTTATTCTTAGTTTGTTCCCAAAGTTCCAAAACTCTACCACCATTGTTAATGTTCAAATTTCAATGCAATCATTGACATATTTTTAATGTTTATTGTAAAATTTACATAGTGTGGCAAAGTTTTACTTACAGTTGTTATACTTATTCTATACACATCCTTTTATAATTAATTTTTTAAGTTGTATATATATTTGCATCCCACCCCGCCCCCTTCAACATCCCCCTGTCATCCCCAAACTTAAGCCCTTGGTATGTTAAGATATGAAAGCTCACAATAGTTTCATTTGATATGTTAATTGAGGAAAAACCTACAATATATAGCTTCCAAGATTCCAAATCCATGAGGATCATGAAGAGGTAGAAAACCAAAAAAAGAAATTGCTTATCCAAGTTTCCAAATTTGTGACAAGGAAAAATTAGAATCTCAATCAAAGAAGGAGAATGTGCAACTCATTATCTTATTCTACCTAAGTAAAAATATTACCTAATTAAGCTTTTTAATAGTGTAATATCACACTTAGGATAAAACATATCCAAGGTAAATAAAATATTACATTGATAGGCTTCTTTGGTTGCTCTAAAAGTGGTGCCTTATGAATTATGTTCTTAGATACTAAAGTTTCCAAACTCTGGGCACTCTTGATAGCTTCTCGTAGAGATTGTGATTCAAAGGCTTTAACCAAACCTTTCAATGGTTTCTGTTGATGTGTTTTTTATGCACTATGCAACACAAAATAAAATACTAAGTATTCTATCCTCTCTTGAAGAAAATCCTCCCAAGTGCTAAACTATGTGATCAAATGGGATGACTCCAAGATTCCAATAGTCAGGTCTTCACTTTATATTGTAGATAGACTCAATGATTGTGATGTGATATCTACTGGAATCACAAGGGGGACTTACGTTGCTTGGGTCAAGACATATCCATTCTCATGTTTCATGATTGATTTACACTCCATGATTTAGGTCATCCTTGAGAAACATCTCGACTTAGCCAAATTTTGTTTTTTGTACCCTAATTCTTTAATTTTGACCCCTTACTAGCATTGCCTAAGGTTTTATTGGAATTCTTGCTTCTCTAGCATGGGCACATTTCTAGGGTTCATTCGCACAAATTGCTCTTGATGAGCAAGCTAGTATCATGACCATGAATTAAACAAAATTTTAACTTAGTCAAATTATCTCCTCCAAACTTCTATGAGTTCATCGCCTTCATTCTTCATCATTTGGATGTCTTTTGTCATTGGAAGGTAATTCTTGACCACCATACCTCAATCTTGACCTATGCTACCCTAAAACCCTAGAACCTAGTCATGTTTACAATTGAGATCTTGGTGACTTGATCACTTAATACAACTTAATCATGCAGGTATCATCTAACTCTGACTCCAACACTTAAGCAAATCAACCCTAGCAACCAAGTACTTTGGGAAATATCTTGCAACTTGACAACATGGGTAATGATGGAGGAATGGAAGGTGAGACCTATAGAGGTGAGAGAGAGAGAGAGGGTGAGAGGATGAGATAATGACCTAGAGAGGGTAGAGAAAGAGAAGTAGAGAGGGAGAGAAGAAGAGAGGGATGGAGGAAGAGACCTAGAGAGGGGAGAGAGAAGAGAGATAGTATAGAGGGATAGAGAAGAGAGATAGAAGAGAGATACCAATGTCAATCTTTTTCTATAATTTTTTTTTTTCTGAAAAATTGGCCTAAATGATGGCCTCCAGGAGAGTTTCAACGAGGATGCTGTGCATCCGATGACACTCCTCTGTTGGAATTTTACCCTTTGGAGTCAGAATTCCAATGATAGGCTAAGATCACAATGGTATTCTTTTGGGGTATGAGCATCCATGGCAGCTATCGGAAAGGTTGGAGGTGATGTCAGAATTGCGATGACCACAAGGATAGTCAAAACTTCTGACACAAAGTTTTCAACGGCTTTTTTTGTTGGTAGTGTGATGAAATTGTGTTGGAATTTCGATGATTTGCTATCAAAATTTTGACCCGAATGTACTAGTGGAGACAAGAAAAAGTTTATCAAGCTTGATGATTGGAATGGTGGTTCTGTCCGGTTTGGTGACAAATCCTCTATCAAGATTAAGGGTTGTGGTACATTGAATATTGATGGAAAGCTCAAGGCTCATGATGTGTACTATATGGAAGGACCAAAGCATAATCTGCTAAGTGTCAGTTAGATGTGTGACAAAGGGTACAAGCTCACATTTGACTCTACTGATTGTCAAATAAGAAAGTAGAGTACTGGTCAGGTTGTAGCAAAAGGAAAAAGGATAGATGGTAATGTCTACATTCTGAAATAATGCTATGAGTCCCAATGCATGATAGGATAGGTTGATGAAAGCTGGTTGTGGCATAAAAGATTAGGTCATGTGGATTTTGATAATTTGGTGAAGATAATTAAAAATCAGTATGTGAGAAATATTCAACAAATAACTAAACCAACAAGTACTTTTTATGATGAATGCATCAGAGGCAAGCAAATCAAACTAAGTTGTAAGATAAAAGAGTATAGTACCTCAAGACCTCTGGAGTTAGTACATACAAATTTGTGTGGACCAACAAGGACAAGGGCTTTGTCCGGTGAGAGATACTTCATGCTATTCATTGATGACTACTCAAGGATGACTTGGGTGACATTTTGCATGAAAAATCATAGGCATTTTAAAGATTCAATATTTTTAGAAGGATGGTTGAAAATGACAGTGGACACTGGTTAAAGTGCTTAAGATTTGACTGGGGTGGAGAATATTCTTCAAATGAGTTTATTGACTACCGTGAGAAACATGGAATCTGGAGATAGTATTCAGTAGCAAGAACACCACAATAGAAAGGTGTCGCAAAAAGGAAGATTATGACAGTGAAGGAGATGGATAGATAAATTTTGAATGAGGCCAGCATACCAGATACATACTAGAAGGAAGTAGTTCATACTGTTGTCTACACATTAAACCAGGTACAACTAAGAGTCAACAGTAGAATGACTCCTTATGAGTTATGTTATGATTGAAAACCATCACTCAATCATTTTAGAGTGTTTGGAAGTAAGTGTTTCATCAAAAGAGATGCTGATGGATTAGGAAGTTTTGATTCTTGGAGTGATGAAGGAATCTTCTTGGGTTACTCAACCAATAGCAAAGCCTACAAATGCTACAACAATAAATTGAGAAAAATGGTTGATAGTGTAAATATGAGAATAGATGAAGGCCTACATAAGAGAGAATCTGCACTGACACCCTATATTGATGAGTCAGATGTTGAGCATGAAGATCAATTTGACAATGGACTCGTATAAGAAGCATTAAGAAAGAAATCCAACTAGTATGTGCAGAAGAACCATTTGGAAGAACAAATCATAGGAGATAAAAATGAAGGTGTGCAGACCAGAAGGAGACTAGCCCAGAATGATGAGTAGGTAAATTTCTGCCTCATGACAAAAATTGAGCCCAAAATTGTTGATGAAGCTAGAAAAAGTGAGAAGTGGGTAGATGGCATGGATGAAGAGCTGAAACAAATTGAGAAAAATCAAACTTGGGAACTTGTTCCTAGACCGACAAACAAAAATGTCATAGGTACCAAATGGGTCTATTGGAACAAGATGAATGAAGAAGGAAAGATAATCTAACATAAAAAAAGGTTAGTTTGCAAAGGGTATGCTCAAGTGGAAGGTATTGAATTTGAAGAGACCTTTGCACCAGTTGCTAGGTTAGAGGAAATAAGAATGTTTTTAGCTTTCTCTACCTATAAAGGTTACAAGGTTTACCAAATGGATGTCAAACCATATAAGGCTTTCTTCAACCAACATACAAAATTCTCATCATCATGTATATGCTACTTTCACAATTCATTTTCTCCAGATTGTAGTCCACTATTTTGTAAGTTAGTGAGAATTTTCTTTTTATGATGAGCAATGAGCTCTAGGCTATTGGCTTGATTGCAAGTGCAATCCCCATTGTAACTATTTCACATACTGCTGCAGAAGTATTATCTGATTGTGGGTAGGGTTTCCCACAGTGGTTTTTCGCTTTATTAGGTTTTACATGTCAAAATATTGGTGTCATGTGTACTGTGCTTTCATGCCTTATCTTTCATTGTGTTGTGCTCCAGTATTAATCTCATAATTTGCATTAACTGCTATACTTGTGAGAAAACTAATTCACCCTCCCCCCTTCTCAATTTTCTCGTGCTATCAGATCATTCCAACACCACAAACACCTCTAATTCCACTCACCACTTCAGTTACCTGGTGCATGCAACTATCAATAGTTTCATCTTCAAACATCCTTATATTCTCAAATCCTCTTTTCAGGTTCTACATCATCACTTGCTTTATCTTCTTGTCTCCTTCATATATACTACTAAGCTTCTCCTAGACATTTTTTATAGATTTATAGTCCATCACCTTCAAGAGTTCTATATCTGAAAGACCAATTATGATTCAATTCATCACCTTTCCATTATTTTCTTGCATTCTGATTTCATCTAGAGTAGAGGGAGGAACAAAACTAGCTACAATAGAGTTCCAAATTTCAAATCCCATAGAGTTCAAACATGATTTCATTTCCATCTTCTGGTAAGAGTAGTTTGTGCCATCAAACTTTACAATCTTGCAAGATCCATCTCATGCTATTTTGGACCTGCTGAGCAAGTGGTTAAGCTTATTCTAGAGGAAGTGGGGCATGATACCAATTATTGACCATATTTTAGGACTGAGAGGGGGTGGTTGATTTAGTCTAGACCAAATAAAATTTTATTCTACAATCCACATTCAATTTTATCTTACTCTTATCAGCAACACTAAAAGATAAAATAATGAAATATTATATATAAGAGAACACTAGATTTACATGAAACACCCAAATAGGGAAAAACCATGGTGATTGTCAACTCGCAATGTATGAAATGATAACATTTATGTTTTAGGCTCATTGTCAAGGAAGCACATTTCTCCTTGTAGGACTTGTAGGTTGCGATGTACTACCCTTGGGAAAGATACAAAGGACTTGTAGGCTAAGATGCATTGCCTTAGGGAGAGATACATGAATAAGAATTTGACAACACATTTGCTCACAATCTCCAAATATGAATATGTCTTTGAATCTCTCTCTGAAGAAACCAACTTCACAACAGGCACCATACACTTTCTTTGTCATAAATTTGCATCATGGACTTTTAAAAATGAGATAATTATGTAAGGACAACACACATTGATCCACACACTCATCTACACTAGCAACATCGATTTGATATTTTATATATACCTTATTATTCATTGCAAACATCAATTAGGTCATCTGAAGTAGAAGACATACATAGGTTCTATCAAAAAAACCATCAAAACATAAATGTGGTAAATGAGGTCCAATCCAAGAGATAGAAAGGACTAAAAAAAATCATATTCATTCTTTCTAAGTAGTTCAAAACTATTCACACACTATCACACATCCTTCAAGGTCGATAATAAGGTAATGTATAGTTATAGGAAGCAACATAATACAAGTCAGTCCAAAACATGTCTTTTAGATGAAGAAGATAAATATGGATCCCCACACACCAAGGTAGGACCCAAAAATAATGCAACATAATCTTCAAAGAAAGAAGAGACACCCAAAGTTCCATCGCAAGTAGAAGAACAACATTTGTCAACTGGACCAAAGTAATTACATTGAAACACCCATACTAGTCACAATGCAAAATATAATAGACCATCTAACATGGTACAAAGAACACCAAGACATTCCTTGAATATCCAAAAACATTCTCAAATCCTTTTTTCATCTTTCCATAGCAAAATCATACTAGCACAATAAAACATATAGAATATTTTCATTTCAGAGAGCCAATCAAACACAAAACACATTACCACTACTTGTAGACTACATCAACATTTGATAATTGTACTAAGATATAACACATACACTATAAATTTTATTTAGGCATAAAAACCTCAAACACTAATATGGTGAAATGTGGAGCATTTCCTAGACCAATTTTGATAGACAACTAGGCTATCAGTCAACTCCAATCACCTACCATATCAACTGTAATACCATGGACCTATAAAGATAGGAGTACAATACCCATAGAACATAAACATTATGTTCAAGTTTTCAAGACAATATCAACAAATGTGGAGGAATTCGTAGAATTCTTTGAGACACATATCAATACATAATTTTGCACCAGCTTGCTTTATCAACCTTCCAAGGATTAATATATCTTGAAAACATTATCTTCTCACGTAGTACAATATCTTCATTCTAATGCCATGTATGCAGTTCTCATCTTATTATACACATTTTTCCATTAACATCATCAACTGTATTAACCAATGTAGACATTAGACACCAAGAAAATGGACATCCACAAAATATTTGGAACCAACATTTGTTTGTTCTTTATATGAAAATATTCATAGGTAAATCATTGAAAACACAATGAACTAAAAATGACAATAGCTTACCAACAACCTCCTTATACACTAGCAATATACTTCATCATTAGGTCTGCATGTTGGATATTGTTGAGAAGTTTGCTGGAATGATGTGTAGTCATTGATGTCAACATATTCCTATGTTCCAGTGTTGTAGTCAGAGTGGATGAGTTGGTTTGGTTAGTGTGTTGCAAATGAGTTGTTGCAGTTTAATGGGTTTTAAGATAAGTATCTCTAGTTGATTTAGAAGAAGTTTCAGAGGTTCACATAGTTATTGATTGAGTTGTGAGATTCAATATTGTAGTTGATATTTAGTTTTTTGTGTTATTCGGTGTTGGCGGCACATATAAAATTTTTCATTCTATAGGTCTCCTTGTTTGAGTCATGCCCCATCTGGTCCGTTGGTCGAGTCATTTCTTAGAATTCCCCATGTAGTTTAGTCTTGGCTGTTTTCCTTAAGTTTCACTATGTTGAACTTGAACTTTGAACTTGAACCTTTTTGGTTCAAGGTTCAAAGTTCAAAGGGCAATGTATTAAAGTTTTTTTCGTCCCGCGCGGTTTTAAGTCTTTCATAGTCCTTGTCGGTGTTTCACATTCTTTGAGCCATGTACTTGAACCTTTTTGGTTCAAGGTTGATAGTTCAAGATTTATCAAGTTTATGTTTTACACCGGTTTTATTTCTCAAGATTTAGAGTTTGATGTTTAAGCTTCATGCAGATCATGTGACTTGGCATGAGGTGGCGGTGGACATTTTAAGATATGATAAATGACGACAGAGAAGAGGAATATTATTTCTTTAATGACTTGAAATCTGTCATTTATAGCAAGTGTGGTGTAGGGATCTGTATTGTTAGATACGAAGTGAATTGGCATTTAATGCATGCTTGAACGCGATCATTTCAGAGTAAGGTCGTACGAGAGAAGAGTAATGGGGATAGTTCGTAGTAATCATGGGTGAGTTTTTCTTGGCTTTTAAATTGGGTAGCTGTCATGTCAAGATTATCATTTTTTTTAGTTAAGTGTTAAGAAGAGTTTGTGGAGCAAGAAGAAATTGACTACGACAAGGGTTTGTAGATGATAGAGGAAGGTATGTTCAAACAACTTCCCTAATTGTTGTAGTTTGTTTTAGAAAAGATCTAGATATTTTGTTAGCTGTTTGTTTCCGTTTCCCTTTTCTTCTTTGTCTGGGTTAATTGGAGAAAATCATGAGCTAGACATGAGGCCCTCTCTGCCTAAATTAGTGAACTCTTCTTCCCTTGTAAGTTCCTTACCAGAGCTGGGTGATACATCTTTAGTGCAGCTAGATTTAGATGATTTCCTAGAAAGAGTGTGGAACCCAGCCGTTGATCCTATGATGAGAGATATTGCGTAGAGTGGTTTATTAGAAGTAGCAGCATTTCCCACAACTGCTCCTTGCCCTGAATTGGTTTTAGAATCAATGAACCACTATGATAAAGTCAATAGATGCATAAGGAAAAAAAAGGATGAAGTTTTGTTATCTGTTGATAGACAAACAGTAATGGCTACTATGGGTATCCCACATCGGGAACCCTATGAAGATTGTACAATTGGAAAATCTTATGGAATTTATTATGAGAAAAGGCAATATTACAGAACAGTCATTGCACGAAATTGGTTTTTGAAGTTTCAAAAGGGGGGTTCAAGGCTGCCAAGACCCTCAAACCGTGAGCATTTTATTCCTACGATTAGAGATTTGGTAATATTGTTGAGCAAAGTCAAGGGGAATTCACACTCCTATTGGGAAGACTGTATGTATTTCTTCATTCAGGTAACTCTAGATAAAAATTGGTTCATTGACTGAGGAACTATTATTGAAGAAAGATTGTGTGAGGGTTTGAGCAATTATCTTGGGATGCCAAATTTCTATATGTCTTCATACTTGTTATATATGCTATCTTGTGTGAGGGAATGGTCTAGATTATTCCATGCTAAATGGGTTCAAGGTATTAAAATTTATGAGTATCACCCCCATTTGACTTTAAAAGGACATGTTGATGATTATCTTCACTGGAACGACATTTTTTTTCGAGGTTGACCTTTGAATTACAGGATAACTTGCATAGAAGAATGTCTGCAGAAGTGGTTGAATTAGTTAAAATCTATGGTAGTTTCTTTACATAGTTTAGTCACTTAACTTACATAAGGGTTGGAGGTTTTAAAGGTGAACCCTTTAGGCTACCCAGGTATGTTTTAGAGTCCTGTATCCTGATTGAAGTTTCCAGGCAACTAGCCTATGTTGTGAAGGATTATGGTGAAGATACTAACACAACTAGAATTTTTCCCATCGATTTAGGCCATTATAGTTGTAGGTCTGTCTCTAATGCACTAAATCTTGATCACAGAGATTTTGTCTGAATGGTTCACCTCGATCGTGCATCAAGGAACCAATTACATATAAGATTTAGTTCAGATTTTCAAGGATGCTAATGAGGTTACCAAGGAACTGGATGCCGCTTTAATCTCATGGCAAAATAAAAGACTAAATGGGTGGTGATTTCAAAGAAAATGTGAGATATCCAACGCGATGGCTTGATGAACTTTCTTGCTCAAAGACAAGTGCCAGGGTTGAATAAGGACATACTGTTTATATGCAGGGAAAGCATAGAGTGGCACAACCAAATCATTGAACAAGGTCATAATGAATCCACCAATCTGCAAGGTGAACTAAAAGCCTTAGTTACAATTATGGAAAAAGATTTGCACTGCGTGGATGCTCAATTGCTTAAGGAAGATAACCAGACTTTGGAAAATACTACAGAGATGATGAATCAATTCAACAACCACATTAAAAAAATTAAAGTGGAGAAATCCTTGGCTGTGGAATATTTTACGAGGATTTCCAAAGTGGAATCGATGCTCATGGTTTGTCTGGATCACCTGGATTCACAAAGGGACAAAGTACAAATAGTAAAGAGGAAGAAAGAACTCTAGAAGCATAGAGTAATACACATGAGCCTGCCGCATGTTATAGTAATTCAAGAGTTCTTGAAGGTGCATTGAGAGTGGAGTGCGGCAAAGGCGGTTATGGTGTCCATTCAAACCAATGACCTGAGCAATCCAACGGAAACAAAATCAATGACATGACTAGCACTATTGGCAGTTGTCTGCCAGCGAGTCTAGCATTTGCTTTTAGTTTCAATTATGCAGTTTGGGTAGTTTCTCATTAACTCTCTTTCGAGGTAATTTTATCTTTGGTTCAAACTATTGGTCTGGTGACCTATTTATATGTTTTGTAATGACTTTATTGGGGTTCACTAAATTTTTGAAAAACTATCTCTTGAATTTTGCTAAAAAATTCAGTGTATGGAAGGTTGATAATCATCTATGAATGAAAATCGAGTAATAATTATCTTTGACTTAGAATCTGTGTGTTTGATGTCTAAAATTTGGTTTCTGTGAGAATTCATTTCAAGTAAAGATATGTTATAGCTTTCTATGTGTGCAAAAAATTACTAGCAGGATTCACCTTATAAGCTTTTCATTTTGTTTTAGTGTACATGTGAAGTCTGTCGACTTCATATAAGAGTTATATATAAATCAATGCTTGCATTCATTTGGTGTTGACTTGTGAATGCAATAACCTTTTCTATGCTTTCTGGTGAAAAGTATAATATTCGTTGTGTGTAACTAGAAGTTGATTGAATATTTGCTAGAAAGAGTTGTACCTTAATTCAGAGGTTAATCAATACAATGATTTTCCAACTGTTTGGTAAAATTTTTCTTCCATTCCTTGGTCTTAAGGGTATTCAAATTAAATAAAGTGCGAAAGACAAATATGTTTACCAACATTCGGTTAACTAGTTTCTGCTCCACATTTCTTTGGAATTGTAATATCTTGGTTTGCGGATTTGTTATTGTTTGGGATGTTCATATGTGTCCTCAATTTAGATGGTTCATGATTTGAAGGTTTGCAAGTGAATCTTTCAGTTTGATAGTCAGTTTAGTTGATGTTCTTGAGGTTCCGTATAATGATGAAGATTATAGTAAGTGGTGATGTTGTGATTGTTTCCATGGTGATTCACGTTGCTTGTGGATGTTTCTAGATCATGTTCTATCCGTGTTGATGGTCCAAATTGATCTTTGTGTGTGTTATTGATCATTTTCTTGATCAAGTGGTTTTCTTCATGTTATGCGACATTCATGGTGATTGTAGTGTGTTGTGGATTCTCGAGGTGTAATTGTTGGAGGTATTGTGTGTTCGTGGTATTGGTTAAGGTCCAGACTATCTTAGCTGCCATTGTTTTTATTCACATGTATTGTTGTAGCATGTGAGGTTATTGTTTTATAATTTGTGTTGAGGGTTGAGCCCACTTTGAAATATAGGTTGATTATTTATATAAATATATGTAATAGTAATTTGAGAGATGTATCTATATGTGTGAACATTGATCTGATCTTTCAGCAGTAGAGGAGAAGTGCAAAGAAGTGTGAAGAAGTGTCAAAGAGTAGGGTTTGTGTTATGTGCTTAACCGAAACTATAACCAGGCAGGAGGAGATGTTATTTCATCAGTTTATGTTCCTCCAAATGTAATCCAAATATTTTTGTAAGGCAGTGAGCCTTCCCAATGGTTGTAGCCCTTTTTCTTTTATGATTTGATCAATGAGCTCTAGGTAGTGCCTGAATGCATGTGCATTCCCCATTGTAATATTTTTAGTTACTCCTAACACGGTATTATCTCATTGTGGGTAGGTTCCCACCGTAGTTTTTCCCTTAACTGGGTTTTCCACATCAAAAATCTTGGTGTTATGTGTGTTACTGATGTAGTGATGATTTGTGTTTTCATTTTTTATTACTAGATTTGAATTTTAGCTTGAGTTGTGTAGAATTTGTGAGAAAACTAATTCACCCCCCCTCTCAGTTCGCTACATTGTTGCCAACAATTGGTAGCAGAGCTAGATCCTTTAGAATAAGCTTGATTGCTTGAGGTGATCTGGGATGGAAACCTTTACGTTTAAGAAGGATAGTTCAAGATTTGATGGAGTGAATTACACTCTTTGGAAGAACCAAATGGAATGTCACTTGAGATGCATCGGTTAAGACAATTGGAAGATCACTAAAAATGTATATAATGCTCCTCTAAATGGTCCTACTACTCTAGACGAGATTAAAAAATCTGAATTCAATATTAGAGCTAAGTAATCCTTCTTGAGTGCCTTGTCTAACTTAGAGATGACTTATGTGATGGATTTCAAGACTACTCATGAGATTTGGAAGAAGCTAGAGACTTTGTATGAAGGTGATAGCCATGTGAAAGTTGTTAAGTTGTAGATCCTGAAAGGAAAGTATGAGATGTTGAAGATAGGTGAATATTGTTAGGTCTCAGAGGAAACTGAGAAGGGGGGGGGTTTGATTCAGTTGACCAATATAAATTAAACCAAAAAAAACTTAATCAAATTACTTCTTAATACCAGTGAAATAGACTGGTATACCGGTGGACAGATTTGACAAATAAATGTAATACCGGTAAAGATTAATGCATGAAACTATAACACAAAGTCATCCACAACACATAACACCAATATTTGTACATGGAAACCCTGTAAGGGGAAAAACCATGGTGGGAAACATCCACAATCAGATGATACTATTGCAGATAGTAAGTGTACATAAATGGGGTCTACACATGCAGAAAGGCCAAGCGCCTAAAGCTCACTACTCAATCACAAATGGGAGTCACACTGACTACAATTGGATGGTTAAATCCAATAAAAATTTACTGCACAAGATAGCATCTTCATATGCTAGATTCAGTACTGGTGTAGTTCTGATATGCTTTCATAAAAACCTAGCTTCTCCTTCAAATGATGTCTTCGTGTATAGCTCTTCTTAATCTTACATATACCTTCACACTTATCCTTTTTCGCATTTCCACACTTGATCTTACATTTATACCATAACCTAAGACCAATTTTAGTAGGTCGACTCTACAAGATATTACAATAAAATCATTTTACAAACAATACATTATCTGATGCAATAACCAATTGAACATGTCAGCTTAATGCATTTACAACAATAATTAATCATCTCCATAACGTGTCGTGCTGATCTGGAAAAGATAAACCTACTGGTGTAACCCTGGACCTATTTGTCGGTAACAACAAATATGCAAATATGAATATACCAATAAAAAATTCGCCAAGATAAGACGTCCAAACAATGTCTTCGACATTACCAAGTGTTTTCCATGCTATTCCAAGTGCTGGTGATCATTATTTCATGCCAGTGTACCATATACCGGTGACTGTGCAAAAGTCACTTGCTTGCCGGTGAATGTTGTTGGATCTCCAAAGTGCTAGAGTTTTAGTAGGAGTTGACATCAATGACAAAACCATACCAAAATACCAACAATCTCCCCCTTTGGCATTGATGGCAACACAAGATGGAAAAACCATCAAAGTGCCAAAACAGAAATGCCAAATACAAAAACCAACAATCTTCCTAAAGTAACAATCTCTCCCCCTGAGAGTAACATGAGTTTTCCTTATAATTTTCTATATCAATCTCTCCCAAAAGATAATGTTTTTCCATAGACATCTCTCCCCCTTTGACATCAAATGCCAAAGTTACAACAAAACCAAGTTCAAATAAAAAATACGAAACAATTTTAATATACCAACTACTCCCCTGAGAAGTAGCTTCCTCATCAAAGCCGGAGTAAGAATATATCCGGTTGATGACAGACATCAACTCTCTAAGTGTCTATCGGTGGGGTATGACCCCAAGCTATTCTCTAAGATATTCAAAGGTTTCCTTAGGTAAAGGTTTAGTGAAAATATCTGCAAGCTGCTCTTTAGTATTCACATAAACCAGTTTTATTTCTTTTGCTTTAACATTCTCCCTTAGAAAATTTAATTTGATTGAAACATGTTTTGTTTTAGAATGTAGTACCTAATTCTTAGATATATCAATTGCTGCTATGTTGTTACAATAGATAATTGTAGGTTCCTTGCATTTTACCTTTAAGTCTTTCAACATTTGTTTAAGCCATAGTACTTGTGTACAGTTAGTTGCTGCTGCAACATATTCTGACTCTGCTGTTGATAAAGATGTACAACTTTGTTTCTTGCTCAACCAAGAAACTAATCTGCTTCCAAGAAAAAATTCTTCGCCGATGGTTCTTTTTCTATCATCAATGTCTCCTACCCAATTTGCATTTGTGTATGTACATAGGTCAAAATTTTCATCTCTAGGATACCATAATCCAAGATTTGTAGTGCCTTGTAAGTACTGGAAAATCCTTTTTACTACTGATTCATGATTTTCTCTAGGATTACTCTGAAATCTTGAAACAATACATACTGCATCCATAATATCAGGTCTGGTTTGTGTTAAATACAGTAAACCTCCTATCATAGATTTGTACCTTGTTGGATTAACAGGTGTAGATTCATCCCTTAAGGATAGTTTGTCATTTGTAGTAATGGGTGTACTTACCGGTTTAGAGTTCTCCATCCCAAATTTCTTAAGTAATTCTTTTAAGTATTTTGATTGACTCAAGAATATACCTTTGTCAGTCTGAGATATTTCCAATCCTAAAAAGAATCTTATTTCACCAATCATAGACATTTCAAATTCTTGCTGCATTTTAATAGAAAAGTCTTTACACAATCCATCTTCTCCTCGAAAAACTATATCATCAACAAAAACTTCTATAGCCAAGATGTCATTATTAGTCACTTTATAGTATAGATTACTGTCAGCATTACCTTTAGAAAAACCAATCTTCAAAAGACACTTATCCAATCTTGCATACCAAGCTCTTGGAGCTTGTTTCAATCCATATAAAGCTTTCCTTAACCTACAAACCATATCTTTGTCATCTGTCAAAGAAAATCCATTAGGTTGTTTAATGTAAACTTCCTCTTCAAGATCTCCATTCAAAAATGCACATTTAATATCCATCTGATATACTTTGTAGTTCTTGTGTGCTGCAAAAGCCAAAAATAATCTAACTGTCTAAATTCTGGCTACCGGTGCAAAGGTTTCATTATAGTCAACTCCTTCTTTCTGAGAATATCCCTTACACACTAGTCTTGCTTTATTTCTGATAACCTTACCATCTTCATTAAGTTTGTTTCTGAATACCCATTTTGTTCCAATTACATTTTTATCTTTAGGCTGGGGAACTAATGTCCAAGTGTTATTTTTCTCAATTTGTTCTAATTCTTCTTCCATAGCTTTAGTCCAATACTTATCTTCACATGCCTCATTAACTGATGATGGTTCAATTTGAGAAATAAGACATACCTCTTCATTTACCAATCTTCCTCTTGTCATAACTCCTTTATGCTTGTTTCCAATTATCTGATCTTCAGAATGATTCAGTCTTACATACCGGGGTGTCTTTGTTTGCTGTAGTTCTTCAGTCATAGTGGGATTTTCAGATGATACCGGTGTAATTGGATCTTCACTCTGTACCGGTGGATTCAGTGTAGGTTCATTTATAATATCTGATGCCGGTTCAAAATCTATGTACCTTGAAGTTCCTCTGAATTCTTCTGTCATGCCCAAAATTTTAGGGCAAAACACAACCAACAATTTTTTTTTGAGACACTTATTTACATGCAACCATTGCTTAAATAGTTGTGACAACTTAACATGTGGTTCTAATGAATTATTAATTGATATTAAATACTAACATAACAATTTACGATAGTTCCTATTATCAAGTGGGGCGAATAAAATTTATAAGGGAACATTAAATTCACTCAAAAGTCTTTATCATTTACGTTGCGATTATTAGTACATAAATTAATCCGTTCCTCTTAACTAGACATTAACATAAATACTTGGCTCTATATTAATTATTTATTACATATCAAATTTCCTCCATCCTGTAAGTACGTTCCTTCCTAATAACTTAATTTTACAAAGAAAATGGCTTCTATTAATTCAATACTAAAAACTATTTTATTGCGTTAATATTATCAAATGGAGCAGTTACAATTTAAAGTGCCAAACATCATTAAGATGATTAATTTACCTGATAAAAATTCCCACTTGGGTTAATAGGGTTCACCAGACTTAGTCCACTTAGAGGGATTAATTTTTACGCCCTTACAGTATCCTCTTAAATTAATTATTTAATTACTTTATTTAATAATTCCATTTATTTATAAAAATCCATTTAGATCTCCAAAATTAATTTACCAAATTCATCCTTTTTTTTTTTTTTATAAGATTGAACTCCAAAACATTTAGAATTTATACATCCTTTTAAAATATGCCCATTTGAATTTCAAAAGCATATATAAGTTTATAAAATACTTAGTCTAAAAATTTGCCCTATTCATTCATACTTTCAAATTATATATATATATATATATATATATATATATATATATATATATTCCAATATTATAATATTTTTTTTGTTATATCCTTCTTAAAAATCTCTTCTTTTCTTATGTTACCTTAACCCTACACGGGCTAGGGTTTTATTTTTTTGTTTCTTGCATCGCAGGGCCAATCGAATTCGAAATCATGGAGGAGTGGCCGAAGTTTTTTTTTTTTTTTGAAGGGGGAGAGGCAGTGGCGCGAGGGTTTTACCCGGCCGCCACTGTGTGCGCACACAGTGGTGGTGCGGGCGCCACCCACTATGTGCCCACATAGTGGCGGTCTGCGGGCCATCCACTGTGTGTTCACACAGTGGCGGCGCGGGCGCCACCCGCTGTGTGCCCACACAGTGGCGGTCCACGGGCCGCTCACTGTGTGTTCACACAGTGCCGACGTTGGTGCCACCCACTGTGTGCACACACAGTGGGTTTCGGCCCTCCGCCCGAAACCCTATTTTTTTTTATTTTTATTTTTATTTTTATTTTTATTTTTTATTTTTTTTATATATATATTTTTTTCAAAATAAGTTTATATATATATATATATATATATATATCTTTTACATTATAAATACAAATATGGGTTAAATATGATTATAAATAAATATATATGTATATATATACTTTCTATTTATATACATATATTCTAGATATAAACTTAAATAAACATATTTTGAATGCACTTAAATTATAGGGTTAAAGTTTTCTGTAAGTAAATACGTACTATTATTCTTCGAACAGACTGATTAATTTATCCCTAACTAGATCCCTCTATTATATTTCTTTTCTTTCTTTGCTAACCTTGTTGCTTTAATAAAAAATAGGCGAAAAAAATTTAGATCTATTTAAATTTAGTTTTACTTTCTGCCAAAAGTAAGATAATTATCAGGGTTAAATCCACTGGGAATAGTATAGGTTTTATTTTCTGCAAAGAGTTAACTAATAGAGTATGATAATTTTAACAACAACTATATACATATGTGATTATTAAAACTAGATAGACCTTTTAATTTCTAGACTTAAGTTTCTGCAAGTAAATTTGTGATTTTAATTTTTGCAACTTAATTTATCTAGATTCCTTTAAATTTAGCCATGCAATAGGATTTAAACTGGAACTTTCATATTCAAAAACAACATGCATGCAATCATAAAATTATTTCCCTATTTCCTTAATCTATATTTCATATGCATAGAGGGGTAAAATAAATTTCATTACTCTTTCCAAAATATTGTATAGCCTGCAATTATTAAAGTACAGAAAAACTTTAGGAGCTAAATCCAGACTCATTTCTTTTGTATAGCATAAAACAATATTTCATCTCTTTAAGGTACATTAAATTATGAAATAACCTTCAATACTAATGGATCTCCCATTTCTATTAAAAGAGGCTCTCACAAACATTTGATACCTCTCTTTTCAAAAAATAGATACGACATGATTTTCTATTACAACGTTGCAACTTAAAAACATAAACATTCCAATTCCCAAATCTTTTCTGAAACCCACAATCTCTTCTTGTCCTTTTTCCTTTCTTCCAACAACCTGCAAATAAAACATAGGCTATGACCATGGAGTGCTCACCTCCCAGCCTAGGCTAACTAGTAGCCACCCCCGAGCTCAGAGAACCAAGCCCTAGACAGGCAACAAACATGCAAACACAAAAGACAGAAAAATACACAATAAACACAACCCCAACCCGGGCTACACTGCACCACACATTGGTGATGTCTTTTCAAGGGTGGCAGTGGACCAAGTACCCTGAGGAGACTGCAAGTATGGTAAAACAAATAGCCACCTCATGGCAAACCAAAACATATAGCCACCTCATGGAAAACTAAATACATCAAGTATACATAAATCAACCCTTTATTCCTTATGCCCCCCCAAGGCATTCATGTCTTATTTCCCTCCTTATGACCCCCAATGCATAAACAAGCCATGCAGCAAGGGTCACATGAATTCCCTTGTGATCGCTCTCATAACTAGAGTCTCTCACTCGAGGGCTGTCACTTCTACCACCCACAAGATCCTCCTCTCTCCCAAGAGTAGGAGATCTTGATTACTCCCAAACACACATACAAAGAATAAACAAGTTTCCAAATAAATCTCCAAGGGAACATGCACGAAAACAAATCTTTTTCACAAACATTACTTACTAACACATGCAATAAGAAATCCATTATGTGATGAATACGACCAACCTTAATCTGCCCAAAGGTAGGTTAGTTTTGTTGAGGATGAGCAGCCCAATTCCACGGTTCTTCCCTTTCTACCCTTAGCTAAAATTCTCAAACCAAATTCATTCTTTTTACTTTACAAAATTCTTTTGTCTCCAAAAATGGAGAGTGGGTGATTACCCTCAAATTTTCAAATTCTTGCTTAAGAACCTCACTCTCTCAGTTCTCACAAGTTTCTAAAAACTAAAGAGGAAAGTAAGACAGAATGGGAAAAAGACTCTCATTCGAATAGGAAAGTTTTCAATTAGATTCAAACTTCTAATTTCAATTTTCGCACAACTCTGAAAAGCCAAATTTTAAAGTGTCTAAAAGGTCACTTAGGAGTAGAAACTTGCCTAAAATTACCCCTAACCCTTAGGTATACCTTATGGGCTTTAGGAAACCCTATTAAACTACCCCTAGGTGTTCATTTAACCCATTTTAAACCCCTCTGAAGTTTATTTTCGGGTCAAACATATGTTGACCTCTCCAAAGATTCTTTTCCCAAGGTATTTATGACATCACGTTACACTAAATGAAAAAAGCTATAGTTGAACACTTTCCCACCAAGAGACAAAAATAAAACATTTAAACTTAAATCCACACATGTGTCAAGTGACACAAATAAAACACTTTTACAATTTAAAACATGAAGTCGTCTCTTGTGGATTTTCCACAATAAATTTAAATAACACTTAACACATGCAACATATACTATTACGAATAAAATACAACACAAACGGGGTGTTGTCTCTCCAAATGGACAACCCCTGGCTTACGAACATACATAAGTCTAGGTTTGGTTCTCCGTAATATTCCCATGGTCACATGGATAATTCCTGTGCAACTCAATTTACACATTAGTACTTCCAAATAATCTCATATAATATGAAACACATGAATAATAATGCACTACAAACACTCTGCATACAATATACATTTATCAATCAATACATCTTTCATCCAAATAACTCCACATAACAATTATCATCATTCACATAATTTTGATCCATACATTAAAACATGCATTCCTATTTCTATCCTCATAGTAAAGTCATGCAAATCCAATAATGACATACCTCCTCTCAAATTTATCCTATCTTAGGATCATATAGAGTTCCTTATCATAAAGCATATAAATGAAACATCAACATTCATCATTGTTATCAAATCACGAAATCATATACATTCTACATCCAGACATAGCTGACATACGTTAAATCAAGATTATCTAGTCATTGGATCTTTTAGGATTTCAAATTCATAACATATCCAAAAAGTACACCACAAGGTACAATAACTCTATAACTTGGTTCAATTACCTTTCTCACCAATCTATCTATCTAACACCGTCCATTCTCTTGAATTATAAAGCATTTATTAATAGGTCACACATGGTCAACTAAGTAAATCAAAGCTTGGTTTGGGGAAGGCCTTACATGTTCATCAATCTTCACATTTGTACTCTCAACAATTTTCTACAATCTTTTGTTAAAACATCTATATGCTTTACTCTTAGATGAATAACCTAAGAATATTCATTCATCACTTCTAGGATCAAATTTCCCAATATACTCATCTCTTCTAATGTAACATTTACTTCAAAATATTCTGAAATATTTAAGAGTAGGAGTAATACCAAACCATAGTTCATGAGGGGTCTTACCAGTTTCACCTTTGATGTGAACTTTGTTGAATGTGTAGACCGTTGTGCTTACTGCCTCTCTTTAATATACATGTGGCAAGTTTTCTTCTAATAACATACTTCTGGCTGCATCCAAGATAGTTCTATTTTTCCTCTCAACAACTCCATTCTGTTGTGGTGTCTAAGGTGCTGATAGCTGTCTTCTGATTCCATTCACTTCACATAATGCATTAAATTCCTTAGATGTAAATTCTCCTCCTTGATCTGATCTTAAACATTTGATTTTCTTACTGGTTTCATTTTCAACCATTGCTTTGAACAATTTAAACTTTCCAAGTGCTTTTGATTTTTCTTTGAGAAAAGTAACCCAACACATTCTAGAATAGTCATCAATAATCAACATGAAATATCTATCACCTTGTAAGCTTTTAGTTCTAGTTGAACCACATAAATCAGTATGACTTAAATCAAGAGCATTATTGGATTTTTCTGGAATACGTTTGAAACTAGCTCTAGCTTGTTTTCCAAATTGACATTCCTTACATATTGTATTGTGAGGTTTGACAATTTTAGGTAAGTCTCTAACTACCTTAGTAGTATTGATTTTTACCATGCAATCAAAGTTTACATGACAGAGTCTTTTATGCCATAGCCAACTTTCATCAATGTGTAAAATCAAGCATATCTTTTTACTGTTATTCAAATGAAAGATGTTACCTCTAGTTTGATTACTGATTGCAATTTCTAAACCAGTTCTATTCATGATTTTGCATTTTCTATTTTTAAATTGTAACTGAAAACCTTTCTCAACTAATTGACCAACACTCAAAAGATTATGCTTTAAACCTTCAACATAGTAGACATTGTCAGTGTTATGCTTACCATCAAGAGATATTGAACCCTTACCTCTGATTTGACAAGCTTTTTCATCTCCAAATATTACTAAGCCTCCATTATATTCTTGAAAGTTCAATAATTTACCTTTGTCTCTTGTCATATGATGTGGGCATCCAGAGTCAATGATCCATTCATCCTTTACTTCAATCTTAGCTACCGAGGCCTGCTCTACCGGTTGGACTACAGGTGTTGGTTGATCTTCTATTATAGCAACAAAAACCCATCCATTGTCTGCCAGGTCCTCATCAAAATCATCAGTCACTCCTTCATCAGCTACATAGCAAGATTTATCTTTATTCTTCTTAAATCTATATCTCTGATATTCAGGGTTAGGCTTGTATGACCTTCTAGCTTCTTCTCTTAGTCTAGCATGCCTATCAGGGCATCTTGAAGCCATATGACCAATATTATTATAGTTAGAACATTTAAAGGGTGCTTTACCTTCATACTTACTTCCAACTGGACCTTTAGGCATTTTTCTTGTAAATAGTGCTTCAAGCTCTTCAAGTTGTTCATTTTCTTTCTTGCTTTCCTCAAGTTCTTTTGCATAAAAGGCTTTCCAATCAGATTTGTCAAATGATGATGTAGATGATGTTGATGCTTTAAAGGAAAAATCTATCTTTATAGTAGCAACAGGACCAAATTCCTCAATTTCAAAGGTTGAAAGTTTCCCAATCAATGTATTCCTAGTTACTGATGTATTAGGCATTGTTCTTAACTCATTTATTGCAGTAACCTTCATTTTATATGCCGGTGGAAATCCTCTTAAAACTTTTGAAATAATTTCATCTTCACTTAAGGTTCCTCCACAACATTTAATACCCAAAACAATTTCATTAACTCTTTCCATTAAAGCAGAAATCCTTTCATCTTCTTCCATTTTTCAGATTTTCATACCTGACCCAGAAGCTTTCAAGTTTTGCAATTTTGACTATGGAATCTCCTTCATTCAGTGTTTCCAAATGATCCCAAATAGCTTTAGCAGTTGATCTGTCTGATAATCCCATGATTTGTTGATTTGTTAATGTGCTCAAGACTGCTTCTCTTGCTTTGCAATCATTTTCCTCATCTTTTACTAAGGTAGGTGGATTAGGCTGACTAGGAGTAGGAGCAGTATAGCCATTCTTTGTAACTTCCCAGATGTCCTTTCCAATGCAATTCAGATGTGTCTCCATTTTGATCTTCCATATACCATAGTTGGCTCCATCAAGTTTAGGACTATCCTTCCTGAAGTAGTTAGTAGACATTGGATCTCCTCAAGCTGTTAAACTTTTGCAAAAGAGGACTAGGCTCTGATACCAATTGTTAGGTCTCGGAGGCAATTGAGAGGGGGGGGGTGAATTAGTTGACCAATATAAATTACTGCTTAATACCAGTGAAACAAACTGGTATACTGGTGGACAGATTTGATAGATAAATGTAATACCGGTAAGATTAATGCATGAAACTAAAACACAAAGTCATCCACAATACATAACACCAATATTTTTATGTGGAAACCCTATAAGGGGAAAAACAATGGTGGGAAACCTTACCCACAATCAGATGATACTACTACAGATATTAAGTGTACATAAATGGGGTCTGCACTGTTGGCAGTTTTGTTGTTTATGTTGTGATTGTCATTGATGGACACACACTTGTATTGAGATCCCCTTTATATGTATGAGCTCATGCTCAACTGGTATTTGTTCCAACCAGTATGTGGTATACTAGTCTTTAGACTAGTGGTGATTTTGCAGAATGTGTTTCCCGGTCTGAAGCGACATGTCAACCCCAAGCGGTTCGTAGATCACAAGTGGTACAAGGGAGCAAAGCGGCACAACACATTCTTACCAGTCTTCATTTTTGTCAAACCGGCAACCGGTATTTTTGTATGAACTGGTAATACTCTGTGATGATTTACCAACCGGCATTTTGTGATGAGTTACCAATCCACCAATTGTTTGATAGTGCCGACACATTGACGGTGCTTTTTGTGTCATGTTACTGAGTATGTCTAGATTCATTGAACCTAGGAAATTGTAATGTAATCCTATTGGACCGACATGAAATCAGATTCCTTTAAAAGGACATCATGTCTAGGGTTTTAAGTTGTTGCTGAAAGGGTTAATGTTGAGCTAGGATTTAAGGTGGGAGTCGAGAACGATCTTATCTAAGAAGATCAAGTTGTAACTGTGAGAGAGAGAAGACTGAAGTAATGCTGGAATGCATTAGCTATGAGCAATACTAGATCTAACTAAGCAGTTTGTGCTATTAGATAGATCAAACACTTGTTGATTACTCACATCTTTGACAAGTCTGTAGCCCTTAACCGGGTAGGCCTCAAAGCCTTTGTAAAATCCTCTAACAAGGTGGTTCACACATGTGAATCTAAAATCCTCTAACCAGGTAGTCTTTAATTGGACTTATCTCCTAACATAGATTGAGATTCCTAACAGGATATGTTCTAGTGAAGAACATTGTAAGACCTTAACTGGTCTAACCTTAACCGGTCTGGTTTCTATTCTGTAGATAGTGACTTGTGAGTTCCATCTCACCGTGGTTTTTCCCAGCTGGGTTTCCACATCAAATATCTTGTGTTATGGCTATATTGTTTTTGTGGGTGAATGCTTTATTCTCATTTTGGTTTGCATGTGTGGTAACCGGTTTGACTGTTAGACTGCTTTACCAGTTTATCTTTAGACTATGTAAGTGTTTTAGTGCAAAAGTTTTTGGCATACTAATTCACCCCCCCTCTTAGTATTCATCAATTGGTATCAAAGCCTAACTTTCTATAAGTTTAACCACTTGGAAAGAGATATGGGGGAATACGCCTTGAGGGAACTTACTCAACGACTTACTAAGTCTGAGCAAGCCTATGATGATCTTATGGTCAAATACAAGGCATCTCAAGAAAAAAAAAGAGAACATGCAGAGAGGCTGATGAAACTATCTGAAAGTAGTTCTGAAGATGAAGCTAACATGGAAGCCATGATTGCTGAAGTGAATAAGCTGAATGACTCAAACTCCAATCTGAGAAAGGAGTTGGAAGGACTGACTATTCAATTTAGTCAAGAGCTTGAGAACTGGTGAAAAGATGAAGATATGGTAAAGGACAGAGATCATGAGATCTCCAAGTTGAAACAAGAGATTAGTGCACTGACTGCTCGCCTTCATGAGAGAAGAATGGAAAAAGAAGACATGCAAGGAGAACTGAACATTGCCATCTCTGAAAATGCAAGTCTAATGGAGACAAATACTGCTATTTCCAAAGAACTCTTTGAGTCAAAGGAAATACTTGCTAAGTTTGGCAAAAGTACTGTCAAGCTAGAGCAAAAGCTTGAGTCATCTAGACCAGCAAATAATACCAATGGTCTTGGTTTTTCTGGACATGAGGAAGGGGAATCCTCAGGAACAAATGCTGAAGCATCAAAGAAGAAACCAACACTCAAAGGAAAAGGTAAGCAAAAATTCAAAGCTGTTTGCTTTAAGTGTCTTAAAGAAGGAGACATTGCCAATGTATGTAGGAGCAAGGCCTACAATAATTTTCCTTATTTTATCAACAATGTACCTAGATCAAATAAGTTCAATGGTCATTGTTATGCATGCAACAAGTTTGGGCATAGAGCATTTGAATGCAGGTCTGTAATGAATAAAACTGGAAGATATCCTCAGAGGACCCAAGGAACTGGTCCTGAACCTTTTATGAACCGGAACCACAATTGGTTTAATGTCTTCAATCATTAGTCAGGAAGCGATGGCCATCAAGTAGCAACTAGATGGAGAGAAAGTTGTATGATCTGCCATGGTCATGGTCACACTGCTGCAACATGCAGAAGGAAGAATGGAAACATGTATAATGGACCTTGGAGAGCATCTGGACTTGTTTGCTATCACTGCAACAAACCGAGTCACATTGCAAGATTCTGCAGAAGCAGAAAAAGTATATCTGATGATATACCGATCACTCAGGAAGGAGAAATAGATGTTGAAAAAGTTCAAGGGAACATGAAGAAAACATGGAGGAAGAAACCAATAATGTCGGAAGAGGAACTAGTTTTTGCACCTAGTGTGGAAATATCGAAACTGACAAACTAAGCCTTAAAGGCTTAGGGGGAGCAAATAGCGAAATTCTTTCGAACCCCCAGTTAACACTGGTAAAAGACCTTAATCGGTATGCGATACCTATCATTTGGCAGAAGACCGAAAATAGTAAAAAAAAAAAAGGGCAAATTAGGGTTTACGCCCTAATAGAGGAGCATTAATGATGGTAGGTGAGAGACATGTATAAATGCATTTTTCAAATCATTTCTCACTATCTATTTTTGAGCGAAGAAAAGTTTTCAAGTGCAGAGTGAAGAAAAGGCGATTTGAGCTTTGATTTCAAGAAAGTGAACAACCTTGAAAGAGATTCAAATCTAGTTTGCAAGCGGTAGTGGAGAACACAAAGCGGTGATTTGGCATCCGACGGAGAGTGAAGTGAAGCAGAATTAGGAAGCCCTAAATTCGCGTTTGAAAGGTATTTTTCATGTTCTTGAAATACTCTTCAATGGCTTCCGCATCTCATACCAGTTCAAGTACATCCATTGAGTTAGAAAGTTTCATTCAGAGGAAGTCCAAGTATAATGCTTTATCACAAGTTCTAGCTAGAGTCATAGTCAAAGAAGGAATTTCTGATTATATTGATTGCAAGATAGAAGACCTAGGGTCTTTAGCTATTCATACTCAGTTAGGTCTATTTTGTGGTAAGGACAAAAAGATCAAACCGGAATTTAGTGTCATAGAGAAGAAGAAATTCCACAATGTAGTGTATTTTCTAGAAGACTTCACAGAGGATCACATTAGGATCATTTTGAGCAGAGTCCACAGTGACAAGATGTACCTAGAGAGGATACATGATATCACGCCTCAGGCAATTCATGCAGTCACCGGTTTCTGCAACACAGGTGAAGTGCCAGTCCTGAGAAAAGTGAGCAAAACGGAAATGACCAAGCTCACTGGTTCAACAAGTGATTCATGGGGTATGACAGTCAATCCTATCAAGGATGATCTGGTGAAATACACCTGCATGGTGATAGGATATAGAACATTTTCAGCTAGCAGGATTAATTCGATATCTACTGCAGCGGTAAATTCTGCTTACCGAATGATAAAAGAGGATGCATCTTTTGACTTATGCACCGACATGCAGAGGCAACTCCTGTTAAATCTTAAGGAAATCAAACAGGACAACTCACTGAGGTTTAAGTTTGGACAACTACTGGTAGGGTTGTTTTTCTATTTCCAAGGCTACTTTTCTGGTGTAGGAGATGTCCAGTGGTCCCCTGACCAACCGATAACCAAGTAGATAAAGGAAAGCGTGCAAGCCATTGGAATTGGCTACCCTGAGGTACTGAACAAATATTTTGATGAGTTCAGAAGAAAGATGAGTCAGAGGGTAAGAATCTCAGGTGACATAGTGAAGAAATATGAAGATGACATCTATTTCACTATTTAGGTGGACAAATGCCTAATGGAGGCTATTGAGCCTAGAATGGAGGAGGTAGAGCCAATGGGATATGAAGTTATGTTTGACATGCTTGAAGGGTATGCCTCAACCCTTATTGCCTCGCCTCTTGATCCAAAGGCTAAGAGGACCGAAACCTACTTGGAGAGGATTGCACCGGTTGAAGAACCATCGGTGAAGAAGGGAAAAGAACCGGCAACTAAGAAAGCTAAGGCAGTGCCTGCAGCATCGACACCAGCTACCACTACAACTCCAAGAGAGACCAAGCGATCACTGGAAAAGAAGAAACCGGAGGTAACACTGACAAAATTATTCGAAAGAAAGAGGAAGACTAAGGCAAATGAATCGGACTCTGAAGAAACCGAGTCTGATGAATAGCCAAAGAAGGCAAGACAGACAAAGAAGATGAAGAAGAATGAATTGGCAACATCCGCACTGGTAAATATAGACATCTCCTCATACAAACCTTTGACACATTGTCAAAGAAAAGTAAAAAATATTAGGAGAAAGTTACTTCATGATTTAATAGACTATTATGATGAATTTAATAGTGAGGAAAAAAATGAAGTACTACAGGAAATCATTCTTTATTTATGTAAAAGAGACCGGTCACCATTAGAGATTAAATCTCAGACACCGGATTCATTATTTAAAGCATTAGATAATAAATGGCACATTACCATTGAAAAGGAATAGGAGATTAGGGAGAAAGTCTTTGCACAGTACTTCCTCGAACTCTCTAATTCAGAATTATTTGATGCCCTGGATGAAAGTAAAGGTCTCTTCTTCACAAGGAGAAGAAGACTCTAGTTGTTGGAGGAGAGAGTTGATGATGTTGAAAAAGATACACATCAGCATATGGCTCATGCTATCAGCTCTCACAAAGCACGAATGGCCAACCTCCAAGTGGAAAAGGAACCGGTTATTTCCAAACCGGATGAGGTCTTCGGTGAGGAAGAAAACCTTGTTGAAGAACCAATCGACACCATCGATGTCGATGCCCTGGATGTAGATGATGTCACTCAGGACATACCTTCTGAGGGAACTAAATAGGGGAAACAAGCTGATCAGGGTGGTGAACAAGTTGAGGACACACAGCAAGCGGCAAAGGAACAGGAAGAGAAAAAGAAGAAGGATGAAGATGAGAAATAGAAGAAAGAGGAAGAGAAGAGAAAAGAGGAAGAGGAGAAATGGAAAGATGAAGAAAAGAAGAAGCAAGAAGATGACGGGAAAAAGAAAGAAGAAGAGGATAAGGAAGAAAAGAGAAAGAAGGAAGAAGAGGAGAAGAAAAAGAAGGAAGAGGAAGAGAAGAAGAAGAAGGAAGTGGAAGAGAAGAAGAAGAAGGAAGAGGAAGAACAGAAGAAGAAGGAAGTGGAAGAGAAGAAGATGGAAGAGGAAGAACAAAAGAAGAAGGAAGAGGAAGCATAGAAGAAGAAGGAAGAAGAAGAAAAGAAGAAGGTAGAAGCAGAGCAAAAGTAGAAAGAAGAAGAAGACAAGAAGAAGATGGAAGAGAAAGAGAAGAAAAAGAGAGAAGAGAAAGAGAAGGAAGAGAAGGAGAGGAAAAAGAAGGAAGAAGCAGACAAGACAATCGAAGCGATGAAGAGCACATAGATGGAGACTCCTAAGGCAACCGGTAGCCAAGCCAAACCGGCTGCTATCTCGAGCCCCATTGATCTCCAATCTACAAGTGAGTCTGAGCTTATGCAGAGCATCAAGGTTGCCCAAGAGAACCTTGAAGGCATTCGTAGGAAAATAGAACAAGATATTATTCAAGTGGTTGTAGACACACTTACCGGTTTAATCCCCGGTACTAATCTTCCTGACATTGAATCATCACTAGCACAACTCAAACTTCTATGTACTGTAGTGGATGATCAGGTGCAGATTCTAGAAGAAGTAGCATAGGCCAATGTAAAGAAAGAGCACCAAGGCTCTTAATGTCGCTCTAGTGAAGAAGTTGAATGAGCTTAGAACTAAACTGCTAAAAGACCAAAAGGACATAAGGAATGCCTTGGATGAGGGAAACTTGCTACTCAGCAAAATCTGTCAACCTCATCTGTTCTGTGATGATGTGCTAGCCACGAAGCAACAACTTCAAATGGACTTATAGTCCTACTTGGGAACATTCAAGACTCCTTATGATTCCTTTGCAGCATATGGGCAAACCATTCACCAGTTCCAGGTCTAGTCAGCCAAGATGGAGCAAGAGATCTGCACACAGTCTAGGGATCTGCAGGAGCTTCAACTGGTATTACTTCCACGACTGCAAATTCTTTAGAAGTGTTATCTGAACCTGGATGCCCTGATAGTCACATAGGAACTGAGCACAATAGATGCCATGGAAGAATAGGTATCCCAGATGCAGACAGAGAAGGAAGTGGCAACCTCCCTACTTGAGTCCTGGTCCCTATCCATGAAACAATTTTTGCAGGACTATAAATCGGTTTTTGACAAGTATTATTCATTATTGTCATAAACTCTTATATATATATATATGGAAACAGGGTTTTTCAGGAGTACTTTGTCATTGTTGGAAAAGGGGGAGAAGTATATTTGGTTTTTGGTTTTAAAATTTTGATCTTCTGTCACATGGGGGAGAAGTATATCAGGGAGAGAAGTATCTGTTTTGAAATTTTGATATATGCTGTGATATATGTTATATGCTCTGATGATTATGCTCTGTATGCAAAATTGCTATACACTGTGTTGATTAAGGGATAGTGTATATGCTTAGGGGGAGCAATTTTGTTAATGGCAAGTTTTTGTTGTAAAACACTTAGATGTCAAAATTTTATTTTCCTAAGTGTTGCCATCAATGCCAAAGGGGGAGATTGTTGGCATTTTTGTTGTTTATGTTGTGATTGTCATTGATGGACACACACTTGTATTGAGATCCCCTTTATATGTACGAGCTCATGCTCAATCGGTATTTGTTTCAACCGGTATGTGGTATACTAGTCTTTAGACTAGTGGTGATTTTGCAGAATGTGTTTCCCGGTCTGAAGCGGCATGTCAACCCCAAGCGGTTTGTAGATCACAAGCGGGATGAGGGAGCAAAGCAGCACAACACATTCTTACCAGTCTTCATTTTTGTCAAACCAGCAACCAGAATTTTTGTATGAACCGGTAATGCTCTGTGATGAGTTACCAACTGGCATTTTGTGATGAGTTACCAATCCACCAATTGTTTGACGGTGCCGACACATTGACGGTGCTTTTTGTGTCATGTTACTGAGTATGCCTAGATTCATTGAACCTAGGAAATTGTAATGTAATCCTATTGGACCGACATGAAATCAGATTCCTTTAAAAGGACATCATGTCTAGGGTTTTAAGTTGTTGCTGAAAGGGTTAATGTTGAGCTAGGGTTTAAGGTGGGAGTCGAGGATGATCTTATCTGAGAAGATCAAGTTGTAACTGTGAGAGAGAGAAGACTGAAGTAATGCTGGAATGCATTAGCTGTGAGAAATACTAGATCTAACCAAGCAATTTGTGCTATTAGATAGATCAAACACTTGTTGATTACTCACATCTTTGACAAGTTTGTAGCCCTTAACAGGGTAGGCCTCAAAGCCTTTGTAAAATCCTCTAACAAGGTGGTTCACACATGTGAATCTAAAATCCTCTAACAAGGTAGTCTTTAATCGGACTTATTTCCTAATAGAGATTGAGATTCCTAACAGGATTTGTTCTGGTGAAGAACATTGTAAGACCTTAACCGGTCTGACCTTAACTAGTCTGGTTTCTATTCTGTAGATAGTGACTTGTGAGTTCCATCTCACTGTGGTTTTTCCCAACTAGGTTTCCACGTCAAATATCTTGTGTTATGGTTGTATTGTTTTTGTGGGTGAATTCTTTATTCACATTTTGGTTTGCATGTGTGGTAACTGATTTGACTGTTAGACTACTTTACCGGTTTATCTTTAGACTATGTAAGTGTTTTAGTGCAGAAGTTTTTGGCATACTAATTCACCTCCCCCTCTTAGTATTCATCATGCACATGCAGAAAGGCCAAGCACCTAGAGCTCACTGCTCAATCACAAATGGGAGTCACATTGACTACAATTGGATGGTTAAATCTAATAAAAATGTACTGCACAAGATAGCATCTTCATATGCTAGATTTAGTACCGGTGTAGTTCTGATATGCTTTCATAAAAACCTAGCTTCTCCTTCAAATGATGTCTTCGTGTATAGCTCTGCCTAATCTTGCATATACCTTCACACTTATCTTTTTTCACATTTCCACTTTTGATCTTATATTTATACCATAACCTAAGACCAATTTTAGTAGGTCGGATCAACAAGATATTACAATAAAATCATTTTACAAACAATACATTATCCGATGCAATAACCGATTGAACATGTTGGCTTAATGCATTTAGAACAATAATTAATCATTTCCATAGTGTGCTGTGCTGATCTGGAAAAGATAAACCTGCCAGTGTAACCCTGGACCTATTTGCCGGTAACAACAAATATACAAATACAAATATACCAATAAACAATTCGCCAAGATAAGATGTCTAAACGATGTCTTCGACATTACCAAGTGTTTTCCATGCTATTCCAAGTGCCGATGATCATTATTTCCTACCGGTGTACAATATACCTATGACTGTGCAAAAGTCACTTGCTTGCCGGTGAATGTTGTTGGATCTCCAAAGTGCTAGAGTTCTAGTAGGTGTTGACATCAATGACAAAACCATACCAAAATACCAACAAAGATGAGAACATTACCTCCTTTACGAAGAAAGTGAATGAGATTGTATTGAACATCACATGCGCTGGTGGAGTTTTGGAAGAATTGGATATTGTAGATAAAGTGTTCAGATCCTTGCCTCCTTATTACAAGCATAAGGTTATTTCTATTGAGTAGATCTAGACTATGACAGATGTGGTTAGAGATATGTTGATTGGAAAGCTTGCTACTTTTGAGTTGAGCGAGTTTCATGAAGCCCTCCTAAGTCTGAATTTGCATTCAAAGCTACTGTATCTAGGAAGAAGACATATGATTCAAGAGAAATTTCTACAAGGGTATCCAAATATGAGAAGGAGATGAGAGAGCTTGAAGAAGAAGATAGAGATCTTGAAGAGAACAAAGCTTTGATAACTAGAATATTTCTGAAAGTGTACCGATAAGTATGAAGGGAAGTTGTCTCTTAAATATTTTTCATGCAATACGATAGGACATTTTGCCTCAAGGTGTCTGGAAAGAGTTTGTAAGAATCCATTAAATCCATATAAGCCTAAATATTAGAAGAAGTATTATTTTTTTGCTAAAAAAGGTGCGACAGATGATAAGTCTAAGAAAGGAAATTTAGGGGATGAGTGGGTGTTCATTGCTATCAAGGAAGATGATCCAGTTACTACTGATTCTACTAGATGCATTAAGGAGGAGAAAGCTTTGGCTACTAAAGTTGAAGAGAAAGATGAATGGGTTATTGAAAATGGTTGTTCTCATCACATTATCGGTGATAAGAGTAAATTTGTGAGTATGGAAAAGTATGATGGTGGTGTAGTAAGATTTGGAGATGAAAAAGTTGGTGTAATCCATAGTAGAGGTTCTATTTCTCTTGATGGTAAGAATAACATTGATGATGTCTTATACACGTTGAAGGACTTTAAAGCATAATCTTTAAGTGTTGGATAGATGGTTGATAAGGGATATGATTTAAAGTTCAAGAATGGTAAATGTAAGATCTTGAGTATCTCCAGAACTAAGATTGCATTAGGTACAAAGACTAAAGGTAATATCTTTCACTTGAATGTTGGTGGAAAAAGTTGTTTGATTGCTCAGATTGATGAAAGTTGGTTATGGCATAGAAGGACATGTCATGTAAATTTTGACTGCATGGTTAAGATAAGTTCTAATCAAGCAATGAGAGATATTCCTAAGATTGTAAAGCCTTCCAATCCGGCAGGTAAGGAATGTCACTTAGGGAATCAGACAAGAGTTTATTTCAAAAGAAAACAACACACTTCTAATGGAATATTAGATCTTGTGCATATTGATTTTTTTGGTCCCTCTAGAGTATTGTATTTGCATTCAAATATGTAATTGCATGGTGCTATGATGATTTAAAGAATTTTAGGGATGATAATTTCCAACATCACATTCCTTTGAAATCACGTGCCAATCCTTTCCGACAAAAGTTGAGGAACTTTAATCCAAAAGTAGAAGAGGAAATATTCCATGAGGTTAACAAGATGTTGAAAGCCCGAATTATTTTATCCTTTACATCATTCCACCTAGATTGCTAATATCGTCCCGATTACGAAGAAAAACGGTGAAATATGAATCTGTGTTGATTTTAGAAACTTAAACCAAGCAAGCCTGAAGGATAATTATCCCCTGCCAGTGATGGACCATATTTTACAAACTATTTCAGGGTCGGAGATGATGTCCATGTTGGATGGCTTCTCTAGATATAACCAAATTAGTGTCTCGGAGCAAGATCAACACAAGACAGCCTTTATAACTCCTTGGGGCATCTTTCCATATAATAGAATGCTGTTTGGATTGATTAATGCAGGGGCGACCTTTCAAAGAGCGATGGACCTTTCCTTTGGGAATTTGAGGGACAAGATCATTGTGGTGTATTTAGATGATTTGACGGTTTTCTCCAAGAAGAGGAAACATCATGTGCAGGATTTGAGGAAGGTATTGGTGAGATGTAGAGAACATGGAGTATCGCTAAATACTAAAAAGTCAGTTTTTGGTGTCATAGAAAGAAAACTTATGAGACATATTGTTTCTTAGGAGGGAGTGAAGGTAGATCCACAGAGGGTAAAAGCAATACAACAACTCAGTCTTCCTTCCAACAAAAATGGAGTGAGGTCCTTCTTTGGACAGGTGAACTTTCTAAGGTGTTTTATTCTTGATTTTGTTGAGACTACTAAATATATCATAAATATGATGAGTGAGAAGGTAGCTTTTAAGTGGAATGAGGAAGGTAAAAGGGCTTTTGAGGAAATAAAGAGAGCAATTGCACATGCACCTACTCTGGTTAACTCAGATTCTAGTAAAGGTTTTATTATTTATTACTATGCATCAGAGCATACTATGTATGGAGTTTTGGTGCAGAAGGGTGAATATAATGAGGCAGTTCCAATCTCCTTCATGAGCGTACCTCTAAAGAAGCACGAGTTAAAATACTTGTAGATAGAAAAGCAGGCTTAAGTAGTAGTAAAAGCCATGAAATAATTCAGGTACTATATACTTCATTCATATTCAACTGTATTTGTTTGAAACTTTGCAGTGAAAAGTGTTTTAACTCAACAAGATGTTGGTATCAACAATAGAGCATCTTGGGTCTCTAAAATTCAGGAGTTCAATTTGGATATCAAGCCCACTAAGCTGGTAAGAAGACAAGGCCTTTGTAAACTAATGGTGGAGAATAAGTTTGAAGAGGAGGAAACTCTACCCTTAACCCTATTTGTGAGTCATCAGGATTCCTGGTTCACCGATGTTGCCTATTATCTCACTTATGGAGACTGTCAAAGTCATCTCTCTCCTAGGGAGAAATAGAATTTGAAGTTGAAAGCTGCAAAGTACGTTATTTTTGATGACATATTATACAAGAAAGGCTTGGATGGTACTTTTCCAAGGTGTGTAGATAAACCGCATCAAGAGGCTTTATTGAAAACTTTTCATGATGAGGCGTGCAGTGGTCATTTTTCTTCTACAGTTACTGCATATAAAATCTTGAGAAACTGTTACTATTGACCAAGAATGTTCAGAGATGCATATGCATGGGTGACAAAGTGTGAGAAGTACAAATTGTTCACAGGAAAACCCCAGCTGGCTACCTTGCCCTTAAGACCTGTAGTAATTGAAGAGCCCTTTAAAAATGGGGGTTACATTTTATTGGTCCTCTAAACCCAATTTCCAGTGCTGGACACACTCACATATTAACAACAACTGATTATGTCACTAAGTGGGTAGAAGCTATTCCTGTGAAAAAGACCACTACAAAGATTGTGTGTACGTTCCTTAAGGACAATATTCTTGTCAGGTTTGGGGTTCCTCAAAAAATAGTCACAGATAATGCATCAAATTTCTCTTCATCTGAGTTAATTTTATCTTGCTATGATCATGGAATTTCTCTGGCACACGCTTCTAATTATTACCCATAGGGTAATGGCCAAGTAGAATCAAGTAACAAAAACTTGATTAATATAATGAGGAAGTTGGTTAATGAAAATTTTAGAGACTGACACAAAAAGTTGCATGAAGCCTTGTGGGCAGATCAAACTTCACCAAAATGAGCCATAGGGATGTCGCCTTTTGAGTTAGTATATGGCATTGGCACTCAAATATCTCTTCCTTTAGAGTTAGCGGCTTCCAGATTGTAGACTGTAGTAGAAGATACATTTTTTTAGAGTTCCTTTGAAAAAAGAGTTATGTACTTAACCAAAATTGAGGAAGAGAGGAAAAATCTTTTTGACAGGATTATGAAACATCAGATGAGGGTTAAAATGATTTTTGATTAGAAGACAAGGTCTAGGAAGTTCATGAAAGGAGATCTGGTGTTATTATGGGATAAAAGGAGAGAGCCAAAAGGTGCTCATGGCAAATTTGAGTCACTGTGGAAAGGACCTTATGTAATTCATGATGTAAGGGGCCCCAATTATTTTAAACTTTCTTACTAGGATGGCTTTGAGTTACCCCTATCCTATAATGGGCAAGACTTAAAATTGTATTAATTGTAAATAGGCATCCCCTATTAGTTTGTACATACATTATGTTGTGTTGGTATAGATGCGTCAGTTTTGTTGTGAGTCGATCCTTTGTTTTAAGTCATTTTGCAAAGCCAGAGATTTTGAGGTTCCCTTGCTTGGTACTTTACAGTTCCAGTCCCCATGTAGAGCCACTATTGGTAGCACATATAAAAATTCCCATTCTATATTTCTCCTTGTTTAAGTCACGCCCCATCTGGTCCTTTGGTCGATTCATTTTCTTAGAATTCCCCATGTAGTTTAGTCTTAGCTGTTTTCCTTAAGTTTCACTGTGTTGAACTTGAACCTTGAACTTGAAATTTTTTGGTTCAAGGTTCAAAGTTCAATGGGAATTGTATTAAAAGTTTTTCCTCCCACGTGGTTTTATGTCTTTCCTAGTCCTTGTCGGTGTTTCACATTCTTTGAACCATGAACTTGAACCTTTTTGGTTCAAGGTTCAAAGTTCAAGATTTATCAAGTTTATGTTTTACGCCGGTTTTGTTTCTCAAGATTCAAAGTTCGATGTTTAAGCTTCATGGAGATCATGGACTTGGCATGAGGTGGTGGCATAGATTTTAAGATATGATAAATGGTGACAGAGAAGAGGAATATTCTTTCTTTAATAATTTGAAATCTGTCATTTATAGCAAGTGTGGTGTGGTGATCCATATTGTCATATACGAAGTGACTTGGCATTTAATGCATGCTTGAATGCGATCATTTTATAGTAAGGTTGCACGAGAGAAGAGTAATGGGGACAGTCCATAGTAATCATGGGTGAGTTTTTCTTGGCTTTTAAATTGGGTAGCTTCCATGTCCATATTATCATTTTTTCTGGTCAAGTGTTAAGAAGAGTTTGTGAAGCAGGAAGAAATTGACTACGACAGGGGTTTGCAGATGATAGAGGAAGGTATGTTCAAACAACTTTCCTAATTGTTGCAGTTTGTTTTAGAAAAGATCTAGATATTTTGTTAGCTGTTTGTTTCTATTTCCCTTTTCTTCTTTGTCTGGGTTAATTGGAGAAAATCACGAGCTAGACATGAGGCCCTCTCTACCTAAATTAGTGAACTCTTCTTCCCTTGTAAGTTCCTTACCAGAGCTGGGTGATACAACTAGATTTAGATGATTTCCTAGAAAGAGTACGAAACCCAGCTACTGATCCTATGATGAGAGATATTGCACAGAGCGGTTTATTAGAAGCAGCCGCATTTCCCATATCTGCTCCTTGCCTTGAATTGGTTTTAGAATGCATGAACCACTATTATAAATTTAACACATGCATAAGGAAAAATAATGATGAAGTTTTGTTGTTCGTTGATAGACAAACAATAACGGCTGCCATGGGTATCCCACATCGGGAACCATAAGAAGATTGTATAATTGGAAAATCTTATAGAATTTATTCTGAGAAAAGGAAGTATTACAGAACAGTCATTGCACGAAATTGGCTTTTGAAGTTTCAAAAGGGGGGTTCAAGGCTGCCAAGGCCCTTAACCCATGAGCATTTGATTCCTGTGATTAGAGATTTGTTAATATTATTGAGCAGAGTCAAGGGGAATTCACACTCCTTCTATTGGGAAGACTGGATGTATTTCTTCATTCATGTAACTCTAGATAAAAATCGGTTCATTGACTGGGGAATTGTTCTTGCAGAAAGATTGCATGAGGGTTTGAGCAATTATCTTGGGATGTCACATTTCTATATGTCTTCATACCTGTTATATATGCTAGCTCGTGTGAGGGAATGGTCTGGATTATTCCATGCTAAATGGGTTCAAGGTATTAAAATTTATGAGTATCACCCCCATTTGACTTTAAAAGGACATGCTGATGATTATCTTCATTGGAATGGCATTTTTGCCTGGAGGTTGACCTTTGAATTAAAGGATAACTTGCATAGAAGAATGTCTGCAGAAGCGACTGAACTAGTTAAAATCTATGGCAGTTTCTTTACACAGTTTAGTCACTTCACTTACATAAGGGTTGGAGGTTTTAAAGGTGAACCCTTTAGGCTACCCAGGTATGTTTCAGACTCCTGTAACCTGATTGAAGTTTCTAGGTAGCTAGCCTATGCCACGAAGGATTATGGTGAAGATACTGACACAAGTGGAATTTTTCCCATCGATTTAGGCCATTACAGTTGTAGGTCTATCTTTGATGCACTAAATATTGAGCTAGAGTTTAAGAGATTTCATTTGAAAACCTTTGTGAAAAGGGATAACTTTGATAATAAAGGTTTTATTGCCCAATATGTGAAGAAGATAGTGCCTAATCAACATGTACCCCAGTTGGAGGATTATTGGGAAGATTGCCCAGATGAGTTTGAAGTGAGAAAGAGGAGTTGGTCTAGGTTAACTTTGAAACAAATTCATGACATGAAATTGCCAATGGATACTTCAGGTGTCACTATTGATAATGAAGATGTACTGGATTTAGATTTTATGAAACGAGTACATAATGAACCTCTCCCTGAAGTTGACTGGAGTAAAAAGAAGGAAGATAGCATTCAGACGCACACTTTCAGCGTAATTCGCATAACAAAAAGTTGGCTTAGGAGTTGCCGATTTCATCCACCAAGAGCAACCTGTTCAAGAAACAAAAATGGAAAGAGGAAGGCCACAAGCAAAACTTCTATTTTAACTAACATCCCTATTTCTGTTGCAGGGAAAAGACAGGCTAAGATTAAAGAAGAGAATCTTAACACTGAAGCTACACTTTCTATTGGTGGTCGGGTTACCAGGTCAAGGCACAAGAAGAACTTTCAGCCACCTACTGCTCATCTCATTCTCGATTTGGACGCCGAGGAAGTATAGTGAGATATGGCAATCCCTGTTTCGAATGCTGATAAGGTCTTAACTGACTCAAATGCTACTGCTCAAGATTCACATGTTCTTGATATTTGGTCCAATGCAGACAATGCTACACAACCACCTTTAGGAGCTATGCAATCTAAGGAACTGACACTGGCTCCTAAATGGTTAAATAACTCAATTAACAGGAAAAGAAATGTGGTTCCTATTTCAGTGTCAATGGAAGATGTTGTAAGTAAATGCTTGGGAAGATGCACTAAGCTAAAGCGGTTAAAAATGGAGACAATGATTAGTTTTGGTGAAGACACAAAGCACCGGACTGCAGACATTGCCAAACCTACATCTGATAAGGATGTCGCCATTGCTTCAGAGGCAGATTATACCATTGAGTGGGTTGATTTGGGGGTCAAAACCAGAGCAGTTGATGCAAAACATTTGGAGACTTTGACTAAATGGATCATCTCCCGCACCTGGAAGGATGAGAAGGATAAGGTTGAGTTGAAGAAGAATTTAATGCAAATGGCCTAATACATTCATGCCCTGTAGAACAGTCCATTGCTGTTGTCCCAGAGCTCGATCCCCTTTAGTTCAAAATCCCTAGGAAATCATAAGTTCTTTGATGAGGTTCAATGAAATAAAATGATCACAAAGATTTTCTCTAAATGGCTCACCTCGATCGTGCATCAAGGAACCAATTACATATCAAATTTAGTTCAGATTTTCAAGGATACTAATGAGGTTACCAAGGAACTAGATGCTGATTTAATCTCATGGTAAAAAGAAAAGACTAAATGGGCGGTGATTTCAAAGCAAATGCAAGATATCCAGCGCTATGGCTTGATGAAATTTCTTGCTAAAAGAAAAGTGCCAAGGTTGAATGAGGTCATAATATTTATATGCAGGGAAAGCATAGAGTGGCACAACCAAATAATTGAACAAGGTCATAGCGAATCCACCAATCTGCGAGGTGAACTAACAACCTTAAGAACAACTATGCAAAAGGATTTGCGCTATGTGGATGTTCAATTGCTTAAGGAAGATAACCAAACTTTGGAAAATACTGTAGAGATGATCAATCAATTCAGAACCAACATTAAACAAATTAAAGTGGAGAAATCCTTGGATGTGGAAGATTTTACGAGGATTTCCAAAGTGGAATCGATGCTCACGGTTTGTCTAGATCACTTGGATTCACACAGGGACAAAGTACAGATGGTAAAGAGGAATAAAGAACTCTGGAAGTAGAGAGTAATACACATCCACATGCCACACGTTACAGTAATTCAAGATTTCTCAAAGGTTTATCAAGAGTGGAGTGCGGCAAAGGCGGTTATGGTGTCCATTCAAACCAATGACCCGGGCAATCCAATGGAAACATAATCAACAACATGACTAGCACTGTTGGCAGTTGTCTACCAGCGAGTCTAGCCATTTGTTTTTAGTTTCAATTATGCAGTTAGGGTAGTTTCTCATTAACTCTTTCAAGTTAATTTTATCTTTGGTTCAAACTATTGGTTTGGCGACCTATTTATATATTTTGTAATGACTTTATTGGGGTTCACTAAGTTTTTGAAAAACTATCGAATGAATTTTGCTGAAAAATTATGTGTATGGAAGGTTGATAATCATCTATGAATGAAAATCGAGTAACTATTATCTTTGACTTGGAATCTGTGTGTTTGATGTCTGAAATTTGGTTTCTGTGAGAATCTGTTTCAAGTAAAGATATGTTATAGCTTTCTATGTGCACAGAAAATTACCATCGGGATTCACCTTAGAAGCTTTTCATTTTGTTTTAGTGTACATGTGAAGTTTGTTGGCTTCATATAAGAGTTATATATAAATCAATGCTTGCTTTCATTTGGTGTTGACTTGTGAATGCAATAACCTTTTCTATGCTTTCTGGTGAAATGTATAATATTGGTTGTGTGTAACTAGAAGTTGATTGAATATTTGCTAGAGGGAGCTATACCTTAACTCAGAGGTTAATCAATACAATGATTTTCCAACTGTCTGGTAAAATTTGTCTTTCATTCCTTGGTCTTAAGGGTATCCAAATTAAATAAAGTACGAAAGACAAATATGTTTACCAACATTCAGTTAACTAGTTTCTGCTTTGCATTTCTTTGGAATTGTAATATCTTGGTTTGCAGATTTAATATTGTTTGGGGCATTCATATGTGTCCTCAATTTAGATGGTTCATGATTTGAAGGTTTGCAAGTGAATCTTTCAGTTTGACAGTTAGTTTAGTTTATGTTCTTGAGATTCAATATAATGATGATGAAGATTATAGTAAGTGGTGATGTTGCGGTTGTTTTCATGGTGATTCACGTTGCTTGTGGTTGTTTCTAGATCATGTTCTATCCATGTTGATGGTCCAAAATTGATTGTTGTGTGCATTATTGATCATTTTCTTGATCAAATGGTTTTCTTCATGTTATGCGACATTCATGGTGATTGTAGCGTGTTGTGGATGTTCGAGGTGTAATTGTTGGAGGTATTGTGTGTTTGCGATATTGGTTAAGGTCTAGACTATCTTAGCCGACATTGTTTTTGTTCACATGTATTATTGTAGCATGTGAGGTTATTTTTTTTTAATTTGTGTTGAGGATTGAGCCCACCTTGAAATATAGGTTGATTATTTATATAAATATATGTAATAGTAATTTGAGAGATGTATCTATATGCATGAACACTGATTTGATCTTTCAGCAGCAAAGGAGAAGTGCAAAGAAGTGTGAAGAAGTGTGAAAGAGTAGGGTTTTGTGTTATGTGCTTAATCGGAACTATAACCAGGCATGAGGAGATGTTATTTCATTAGTTCATGATCCTCCAAATGTAATCCAAATGTTTTTGTAAGGCAGTGAGCCTTCCCAATGGTTGTAGCCCTTCTTGTTTTGTGATTTGATCAATGAGCTATTGGTAGTGCCTGAATGCATGTGCATTCCCCATTGTAATATTTTTAGTTACTCCTAACAGGGTATTATCTCATTGTGGGTAGGTTCCCACCATAGTTTTTCCCTTAACCAGGTTTTCCACATCAAAAATCTTGGTGTTATGTGTGTTACTGATGTAGTGTTGATTTGTGATTTCATTTTTTATTACTAGATTTGAATTTTAGTTTGAGTTGTGTAGAATTTGTGAGAAAACTAATTCACCCCCCCTCTCAGTTTGCTAAATTGTTGCCAACAATTGGTAGCAGAGCTAGATCCTCTAGAATAAGCTTGATTGCTTGAGGTGATCTGGGATGGAAACATTTTCTTTTAAGAAGGATAGTTCAAGATTTGATGGAGTGAATTACACTCTTTGGAAGAACCAAATGGAATGTCACTTGAGATGCATCGGTTAAGACTATTGGAAGATCACTAAAAATGTATATAATGCTCCTCTAAATGGTCCTACTACTCTAGACAAGATTAATGAATCTGAATTTAATGTTAGAGCTAAGTAATCCTTCTTGAGTGCCTTGTCTGACTCAGAGATGACTAATGTGATGGATTTCAAGACTACTCATGAGATCTAGAAGAAGCTAGAGACTTTGTATGAAGGTGATAGCCATGTGAAAGTTGTTAAATTGTAGATCCTGAAAGGAAAGTATGAGATGCTGAAGATGGGTGAAGATAAGAACATTACCTCCTTTATGAAGAAAGTGAATGAAATTGTATTGAACATCACATGTGTTGGTGGAGTGTTGGAAGAATCCGATATTGTAGCTAAAGTGTTGAGATCCTTGCCTCCGTATTACAAGCATATGGTTGATGCTATTGAGGAGATCTAGATTATGACAGATGTGATTAGAGATATGCTGATTGGAAAGCTTGCTACTTTTGAGTTGAGCGAGTTTCATGAAGCCCTTCCTAAGTCTGAATTTGCATTCAAAGCTACTATATCCAGGAAGAAGACATATGATTCGAGAGAATGTTATACGAGGGTATCCAAATATGTGAAGGAGATGAGAGAGCTTGAAGAATAGGAGAGAGAGAGAGCTTGAAGAGATCAAAGCTCTGATAACTAGAATATTTCTGAAAGGGTAGCAATAAGTATGAAGGGAAGTTGTCTCTTAAATATTTTTCATGCAATAAGATAGGACATTTTGCCTCAAGGTGTCTGGAAAGAGTTTGTAAGAAGACATTAAAGCCATATAAGCCTAAATATTAGAAGAAGTATTATTTTGCTGCAGATAAAGGTGTGACAAATGATGAGTCTGAGAAAGGAAATTTAAGGGATGAGTGGGTTTTCATTGCTATCAAGGAAGATGATCCGGTTACTACTGATTCTACTAGATGCATTAAGGAGGAGAAATCTTTGGCTGCTAAAGTTGAAGAGAAAGATGAATGGGTTATTGACAATGGTTGTTCTCATCAAATTATAGGTGATAAGAGTAAATTTGTGAGTATGGAAAAGTATGATGGTGGTGTAGTAAGATTTGGAGATGACAAAGCTGGTGTAATCCATGGTAGAGGTTCTATTTCTCTTGATGGTAAGCTTAACATTGATGATGTCTTATACATGTTGAAGGACTTTAAAGCATAATCTTTAAGTGTTGGATAGATGGTTGATAAGAGATATGATTTAAAGTTTAAGAATGGCAAATGTAAGATCTTGAGTAGCTCCATAACTAAGATTGCATTAGGTACAAAGACTAAAGGTAATATCTTTCACTTGAATGTTGGTGGTAAAAGTTGTTTGATTGCTCAGATTGATGAAAGTTGGTTATGGCATAGAAGGACATATCATGTAAATTTTGACTGCATGGTTAAGATAAGTTCTAATCAAGCAATAAGAGATATTCCTAAGATTGTAAAGCCTTCCAATCCGGTAGGTAAGGAATGTCACTTAGGGAATTAGACAAGAGTTTATTTCAAAAGAAAATAGTACACTTCTAATGGAATATTAGATCTTGTGCATACTAATTTTTGTGGTCCCTCTAGAGTGAGAAGCTTGTAGGGTGATAGGTATTTCATGTTAGTGATTGATGACTATTCAAGAATGACATGGGTTACTTTCTTATGGGAGAAGTTTGAAGCCTTGGAGAAGTTCAAGACTTTTAAAGCTATGGTTGAGACAGAGATTGGTTTGAAGCTAAAGTGTCTGGGATCTAATAGAGGTGGTGAATTTACATCCAATGAGTTTAATTTTTTTTGTGACGAGCATGGGGTGAAGAGAAAGTTATCTGCTTCGCAAACCCCTCAGCAGAATGGTGTTGTGGAGAGAAAGAGCATGACAATTCAGGAAGCTTCTAGAACCATGATGATTGAAGGAAATATTTCACATATCTATTGGAGAGAAGCTGTGAGTATTGCAATATATACCCTTAATCGGGTGGATATCAAAGGTGATATGGGTAAGACTCCTTGTGAGTTATGCTTTGGTCATGTTCCTATAGTATCTATTTCAATTTTTTTGGTAGTAAATGCTATATCATAAGAGATGAAGATCTAGGGAAGTTCGATGCTAGAAGTGATGAAACAATCTTTCTTGGTTATTCTACTAAGAGTAAGGCCTAGTGGTGTTATAATAAGAGAATGAGGAAGATAATTGAAAGTGCTAATGTGAAGGTTGATGAAGGAAATGAGAGACAAATAAGATCTTGTGGATATGATTCACACGGTCAGGATGTCAAACCACATAAAGCAAAGAAAGTGTAGACCTAGAATCAAAGTCAGATTGCTCTGAAAAATCTTGAGAATGAAGGAGAAGGTGCAAGTACTAGTGCAGAAGAAAGAGGTCAAGAGTTTGAAAATCAAGAAAATATTAAGACTCCCAAGTATGTAAGGTTGAATCATTCAAAGAATTAGATCATAGGTGATAAGAATAGAGGCGTGATGGCAAGGAGAAGGATTGCTGAAGAGTATTGCTTGATTTCTAAAATTGAACCTAAGGATGTTGATGAAGCATGCAAAGATGAAAATTGGGTTAAAGAAATGGAAGAAGAGTTGAATAAGATTAAGAAGAATAATACATGGATTCTTGTTCCCAGACCTAAGGATAAAAATGTAATTGGAACTAAATGGGTGTTTTGGAATAAATTGAATGTGAAAGGTGAAGTTGTTAGGAATAAAGAAAGACTTGTTTGTAAGGGTTATTTTCAGATGGAAGGTATTGATTTTGAGGAGACTTTTGCTTCGGTAGCTAGAATTGAAGTTGTTAGATTATTTCTTGCTTATGCTTCTTACAAATATCTCAAGGTGTATCAGATGGATGTCAAGTCAACCTTTCTTAATGGTGAGATGGAAGAAGAAGTCTACTTTGAGCGACTAGATGGTTTTCAATTGACTGATAGAAGGATATGGTTTGTAGGTTGAAGAAAGAACTATATGGATTGAAGAAAGCCCCAAGAGATTGGTATGCCAGATTGGATAAGTATTTGATGAAGCTCAAATTCAATAAAGGTACTACTGACAGTAATCTATACTTCAAGATTGATAATGATAACATCTTAATTGTTGAATTTTTTGTTGATGACATTATTTTTGGTGGACATGATGGTTTGTGCAAGAAGTTTGTTGATGATATGCATAATGAGTTTGAGATGTCTATGATTGGTGAGATGAAATTATTTTTGGGATTGCAAATTAATCAGTTGGATAAAGGTATTTTTATATATTAATATAAGTATGTGACGGAACTGTTGAAGAAGTTTGGTTTGCATGATACAAAACCAGTTTGTACTCCTATGGTGACCAGATGTAAGTTGAAAAAGGATGATGACTCTCCAAAAGTAAATAAGACTAGATACAAATCTATAATTGGTGGACTATTGTATTTGAATTAGACTAGACCTGATATTATTAATGTTGTTTGTCTTGTTGCTAGATTTCAAGTCGATCCTAAGGAATATCATTGAGTTGTTGTGAAAAGAATTTTTATAGATATTTGAAAGGGACAGTTGATTTTGGTTTGTGGTATCCTAGAGATGATGACTTTACTTTAAGTGCTTTTATAGATGCTGATTGGGTAGGTGATGTGGATGACAAAAAGAGTACTAGTGGTGGTGCATTTTTCTTGGGTAAAAAATTGGTTTCATGGATGAGTAAGAAGCATAATGCTATATATTTATCTATAGTAGAAGCTGAATACATTATTGTTTCTAGCAACTATACTTGAGTAATTTGGATGAAGCATATGCTAACAGATATTAGAGTTGTTTATGATGTGCCTATTGCTATATATTGTGACAATTCAAGTCATATAAACATTTTTAAGAATCCAATGTTGCATTCCAAGACTAAGCATCTATCAATCAAGTTTCATTTCTTGAGAGAGAAGGTAAATGAGAAGGAAGTCAGATTGGAGTATGTATCTACAGAGCAATAGATTGCAGATATCTTCACGAAGCCCTTTCCTAAGGATACATTTGAGTATCTCCTAGAGAAGCTAGGGGTGATTTCCCCTCTTGATGAGAACTAAGATGCATGGATTTGCATTAGTTCGATGGACTTCACAGAGATATCTTATGATCTAGATTGATGAGTGAGGCTTCTACTCAGGGGGAGTAGTTAGTGTTGTGGTTCAGTGGTTCAGATTTGGTTGTTTGTCAAAGGGGGAGAGATTATCTTGTCTAAGTGTGAGAGAATAATTATTTGTATGTGTTTTGCATTGATGTCAAAGGGGGAGAGAAGCATGTGAAAAAATGCTATATCCTATGCTGATCTTAGGGGGATATTGTTGAGAGTTATGGGAGATTGTTGATTGTTGATTTATTTCTTTGTATTGATTGTTTTTCACATTCATATGTTGCCAGTAATGCCAAAGAGGGAGATTGTTGGATATTGTTGACAAGTTTGTTGGAATAATGTGTTGTCATTGATGTCAACATATTCTTGTGTTCTAGTGTTGTAGTTAGATTGGATGAGTTGGTTTGGTCAATGTGTTGTAGATAAGTTGTTGCGGTTTAATGGGTTTTGAGATAAGTATCTCTAGTTGATTCAACACAAGTTTCAAAGGTTCGCATGGTTATTTGACCAAGTTGTGAGATTTGGCATTGTGGTTAATATTCAGTTGTTTGTGTTATTTGGTGTTCTGGTTTCTACTCCGCATTTCTCTAGAATTGAAATATTTTGGTTTGCGTATTTGGTAGTGTTTGGGATGTTCATATGTGTCCTCAATTTAGATGGTTCATGATTTGAAGGTCCGCAAGTGAATCATTTTGTTTGACAGTCAGTTTAGTTGATGTTCTTGAGGTTCAGTATAATGATGATGAAGATTCTATAAGTGGTGATGTTGTGGTTATTGCTATGGTGATTCACATTTCTTGTGGATGTTTCTAGATCATGTTCTATTTGTGTTGATGGTTCACATTGATCATTGTGTGTGTTATTGATCATTTTCTTGAACCGATGGTGTTATTTGAGTTATGCATCATTCATGATGATTGTAGTGTGTTGCAGATGTTTGAGGCATATTTGTTGGAGGTGTTGCTTGTTTGTAGTATTGGTTTAGGTCTAGAATATGTCTTAGCCAACATTGTTTTGGTCCAAAAGTATTGTTGTAGCATGTGAGGTTATTGTTTTGTAATTTGTGTTGAGGGTTGAGACGACATTGAAATATAAGTTGATGATTTGTATAAATATATGTAATAGTCATTTGAGAGATATATTTGCATGTGTGAACATTGATTCGATCTTTCAGTAGTAGAGGAGAAGTGCAAAAAAGTGTGAAGAAGTGTGAAAGAAAAGAGTTTGTGTTATGTGCTTAATCAAAACTATAACCAAACACGAGGAGATGCTATTTCATCAGTTCATGATCCTTCAGATGTAATCTAAATTTTTTTCTAAGGAAGTGAGCCTTCCCAAGGGTTGTAGCCCTTCTTATTTTGTGATTTGAGTAGTGAGCTCTAGGTAGTGTGCCCGAATGCATGTGCATTCCCCATTATAATATTTTCACTTACTCCTAATAAGGTATTATCTCATTGTGGGTAGGTTCCCACCATGGTTTTTCCCTTAACCAGGTTTTCCACGTCAGAAACCTTGGTGTTATTGATGTGGTGTTGATTTGTGCTTTGATTGTTTATTATTAGATCTGAATTTAATTTTGAGTTGTGTAGAATTTGTGAGCAAACTGATTCACTCCCCCTCTTAGTTTGTTGCATTGTTGCCAACATTGCAATCATAATTTCTTTGTTATACATAAAAAATAATTATGTTTATTAACCAAGAACATTATTCACAACATCTCTACACCACTACATATCTAACACAACAATCATCAATATCACACAATAAAAAGTATTTTCACCAGTTATCTCCAAATATTAGATCAACATCGAAAATCCACAACAATCACAATATCAGTTACAATCTACACTATTAATTGTCCTCTATAATAAACAAGTAGTTTCCATTCAATTTCACCATGCTACAACATCAGACAAGATATCAACAACAACCAAATAGAGAATCATCAAAATAATTCCTAACAATATATCATTATCTTCCATAGTTATTTCAATTCATCATATCATATTCATATGATCATCTTCATCACTTCCTCAATAAGTACAACAATTCTCTATCCAACCAATCATCAATGAAAACACAACTAAGGACAATACACATTGTCATCTACATCAAGTTGACATCAATGACAACACACATTGCAACCATAATTCTCTAATATAAGGTTATAAAACCTTATATATTATCTTCTTTGTTAGCCATATCACATTTGAAATAATTATAATGTAATAAATATTAAATTTTTAATTATTTATGAATGTTGTAGTTATTGAAAAGGTGTGACTTGTGAAAATACCCCTCATCTTATATTTAAGGAGGTTCTCTCTCATTTGAGAGAAATGCGAATTTGGAGATTTATAGTGAATTGTTTGACTATGCACAAGAGGTACTATTATTGGCCATGTGGAAGTGTGTGGTGGAGTATACCCAACTTCAAGTCTATTTTGTTATAGACTATATTTGGTAAGTGTTTTAAAATAATGATGCTTTATGAGGTTTCTTAGTTGAAAGGGTTTTCCCATGTATATCTTATGTAATGTGCGCATCTATGATTCTCATTTCATTTATTTTTGATATTTTGTTTGCAATGATTAGTATCCTAAGATTGTAAATCCTAAGAATATCAAGAATTATTTTTAGCTGAGATTTTATCTTTAAAACAACATTTGAGTTAATCAGAGAAGTTTATTTTTTTATTTTAATAAAATATGATATTTAGTAACATCTTTAGTCACCTGACACGCCTTCAATAATTTAAATTTTTTAAGTCAATATACAAGAATTGATTATAGTCAAGACAAGTTACAAATTACCCCTATTGAGAGGAGACTCTATTAATAAATTTCAGCACCATCCTATCAAGATATTTATCAGATTTTTTTAAAATGAATAAGATACTAAGTTCAACACTATGCTTTCAAGTTAAAAGTCATGTGTTAGGTTTAAGGTTACAAATGAAAGGTTTAAGGCTACACCTATAATTTTTAAGCATGACATAAAATAAATAAATTTACAATCTATAAGAAATTGGTTGATGCAATTTAATAACTAATTTTTGAGAAAGATAAGAGAACACAACCTATTGTAGAATACTCCTTGTGAAACACATAACTAAGTGTATTCATATTTCTTTATCAATTTCATATTTATTTCAATACATTAATGATCTATCTAAAACTAAAACATTTATCTAAAATAATTGTAATGTTAATTATTTTACTATAAGTTATTGTATTTACTAGCCTAGATATTTTATATAAGATGTAAAATGAAATTTTCACTCAATGTTTTGAGAATACAAGAATAAAACTTAAGCATGCAAATTCCTGTATATCCATAATTTTAATAGATACAACAAATTATGAAAAAAACATTCCTCTAAAGAGAATTTGAAATATATCCACAATATTTTTAATTGATAATCACACACTTCGAAATAAGAAATTTCATTCTCAACATTTCTCAAAATTTCTCTCCAAAAGGTTGCTTAATACACTCTAGGGCTCATGTCCAATCTCAATATTCATTTAACCAAAACAAGAACAATTTATATAATCTATTGATGAATGAATACTATAAGCTAAGAATTAGAGAAAAAATATCTCATTTTTTTTAATGAAAAGTAGTACACCTATAATCTAAAGAAAAACAAAAGAAAATAATATAAAAGAAAGATAATATGTAGCGTTTTCATCTAGAAAACCCTTTCACCTAACAAATCCAACAAAGTAAAATATTTCACTCTTTTTAATCATTTTCTAATATAATAATAAATTTCTCTTCCTTCACCCTTAAAGGTATGTGGATATATATACATAATTTTTTTTTACATGTTTTATGAAAATATTTAAGTACCTTAAAACATTGATAAACTAGAAAAACTAGAAAATTATACGAAATTTCTTTTCAAAAATGTTGATATCACATTTTATGGACTCAAAACCAATTGACTTGCAAGGTTGATCCAATCAGGATCACTACACATACAAAGTATACATATATTAAAAAGAAAAGATAAGATTGAAAGTTGAATAGTTGATCTATTTAGTCTAATTGTAAATATTAAAATAAGTGAATTCCATAAAAAAACCATTTTAAATGGTTAAATCAATTGAAAATATAAACTAATCTAAATTATGCAACTAAATATTAAGTTGGTTAAAAATGAGCTAGTCTTAGATTTTGAACAATATGGTTAGAGTCTTCCATAGTTAAACTTTCATAAGGCTAGAAAAGTAAACAACACATAAATTCATACCCATTTTCTTAAATTCCCTTTTTTATTTGCCTAAGAAATCGTATACAAATGGACATATATTATCACTCTCTACTACTTGTCCCAAAGCCTTTGAACGATACTCAAGTGCCACGCAAATATATTCTATTTTTTATTTATTTATCAATTATTCATGTGGTAGTTGACTTATTACGAAATTATGAAACATAAAAATTAATAATTTTTTTTTAATCAAAAGTTATTTTTATTTATTGAATTTTTTTTCACATTTTTTAAAGTCAAAACCAATGAATTTGGAAGGTTTATTCCATCTAACTATTACTCATGAAAAATATACAATATTTATCTAAAATAAATAAAGTCAATAGATAAAACTCCCATTTTTATATTTTCACATTTTTAGACTCTAAACCAATCAACTTACAAGGCAGATTCCATCTCTATTACTCATGAAAAAGAATACAATACTTATATTAAAAATAGATAAACTCAATAGATACATTGTATTCAATGTCACGATCATTTTAAACTCCTCACTATTTTATATACCAAAAAATGGTACAAAGGAACTTATATATTGTCACTCTCTCTCCTTTGCCCAAACCATCTTCAAAGGTCACTCAAATATATTTTAATTTAAATATTTTTTTCTTGATTGTGAAAATTATAGTTAATTTATTAAAAAATTAAGAAATGTAAACATATCAATAAAGTTTTTTTTTTTTTTTTTTGAATAAAATACTAATTATTTCTTTTGATGGTGGGTTCTATGAATGACATTCTCTTTAAAAAATGGGTAAAATAAAACCACTAGAAACTATATCTAACTAACTTTTTTTTTTCTTTTACAATTTTAGACTCAAAACCAATCAACTTGGAAGGTTGATTCCATCTAATTATTACCCATGAAAAATATACAACACTTATATAGAAATTAATAAAATCAATAGATAAATTGTATTTAATGTTAGGCCATTTTAAAATCCCTTTTTATGTTTTCATATTTTTAGACTCAAAATAATAAAGTTCATAGATAAATTGCATTCAATATTGTGGCCATTCAACTCTCTTTTCTACATTTTCACATTTTTGGACTTAAAAAAGTCAATTGCAAGATTGATTCCATCTAACTATTATCATAAAAAATATACTAACACTTATCTAAAAATGGATAAAGTCATTAGATAAATCGTACTCAATGTCATGACCATGTTAAACTCCTCTATTTTTTATATACCAAAAAATGGTACAAATGAATTTATATATTATCACTCTTCCCTACTTATCCCAAACCATCTTCAAGGACCACTCATATATCTTTTCTATATTTCCACATTTTTGAACTTAATACTAGCCAACTTGCAAGATTGATGATTCCATATGACAATTACTCATGAAAAGTATACCAACACTTATCTAAAAATAGATAAAGTCAATAGATAAATTATACTAATGTCATGACCATTTTAAACTCTTCTATATTTTATATACCAAAAAATGGTACACATGAATTTATATATTATCACTCTTCCCTACTTGTCCCAAGCCATCTTCAAGGACCACTCATTTGTCTTTTCTATATTTTCACGTTTTTAGATTTAAGACCAATCAACTTGCAAGATTGATGATTCCATTGACTATTACTCATGAAAAGTATAATAACATCCCAAACCATCTTCAAGGACTACTCATATATCTTTTCTATATTTCCACATTTTTGGACTTAATACTAGCCAACTTGCAAGATTGATGATTCCATATGACTATTACTCATGAAAAGTATACCAACACTTATCTAAAAATAGATAAAGTCAATAGATAAATTATACTAATGTCATGACCATTTTAAAATCTTCCATTTTTTATATACCAAAAAATGGTACACATGAATTTATATATTATCACTCTTCCCTACTTGTCCCAAGCCATCTTCAAGGACCACTCATTTGTCTTTTCTATATTTTCACGTTTTTAGATTTAAGACCAATCAACTTGGAAGATTGATGATTCCATTGACTAGTACACATGAAAAGTATAATAACATCCCAAACCATCTTCAAGGACCACTCATATATCTTTTCTATATTTTCACATTTCTGGATTTAATACTAACCAACTTGCAAGATTGATGATTCCATATGACTATTACTCATGAAAAGTATACAAACACTTATCTAAAAATAGATAAAGTCAATAGATAAATTATACTAATGTCATGACCATTTTAAACTCTTTTATTTTTTATATACTAAAAAATGGTACAAATGAATTTATATATTATCACTCTTCCCTACTTGTCCCAAGCCATCTTCAAGGACCACTCATATATATTTTCTATATTTTCACACTTTTAGATTTAAGACCAATCAACTGTAACACTTATCTAAAAATAGATAAATTCAATTGATAAATTGTACTCAATGTCATGACCATTTTAAACTCCTCTAATTTTTATATACCAAAAAAATGATACAAATGAACTCATATATTTTCACTCTCATATATCTTTTCTATATTTTCACATTTTTAGATTTAAGACCAATCAACTTGCAAGATTGATGATTCCATTGACTATTACTCATGAAAAGTATAGTAACACTTATCTAAAAAAAGATAAAGTCAATTGATAAATTGTACTCAATGTCATGACCATTTTAAACTCCTCTATTTTTTGTATACCAAAAATGTGATACAAATGAACTTATATACTATCAATCTTCCTTATTTGTGTATATCTTTTCTATATTTTCACATTTTTAGACTTAAGACAATCAACTTGGAAGAATCATGATTCCATTTGACTATTACTCATGAAAAGTATACTAACGCTTATCAAAAATAGATAAAGTCAATAGAAAAATTGTACTCAATATAATAGATAAATTGTACGCAATATAATGACCATTTTAAACTCCTCTATTTTTTATATACCAAAAAATGGTACAAATGAACTTATATATCATCACTCTTCCAATGATCACTCATATATATATATGATTTTAAATATTTTTTTCCTTGATTAACAAAATCATAACTGATCTATTAAACATTAAGAAATAAAGGAAAATAAAATTTTGATGAATAAAATACTGCTTTTTATTAATTAAAACGATAATAATACATTATTCACAATATAATTTCTAATTAAAAAGATAATCATACTTCACAATATTACTTTTTTTGTTCATAGTTTCTATCAACGGTAGTCTGAATAGCCTTCTCTTGTGCAGACCTAATCTTTTCTATTGCTGATGGGTCGGTTCCTAAAGTTTTATTGACGGCCGTGCCCTTGAATCTCTGAGCAGTCTCTTGTGCAGCCCTTGCACTTTGGGTGGCTTTCTGCTTCTCTTTATTCCTCATGCCCTGGTATAGAACAAATTGTAATTAAAAACAATAAGCTTTCTTCCTCTATTTAGAAAACTCATAAGCTTTGTTCATAACGATAATAAGAGTTTCAAATCACTGCAGATAATAAGACTTGTTACCTCAGCAGGTAGTTGCTGTGCTGCATCTTGTGGGCGGTCATACTGTTGAGACATCGCTTTGATAGAATGTATTCTTATATCAAACAAAACATAGAGATCCTTAGTGATATTGAGAATAAATAGACTTCCATTCCAATACCGAGCATTGGAACATGTTAATGATACGTACAAAGAATGAGGTGGGGATAGTAAGTTACATGTGTTTGGACAGCAGGAGGACAAGAGTCAGAAACCCTAACCAGCATGTTTGCCGGATGTTGATTGGAAACTGGACTCTTATGAAAAGTTTCCACCGGCTTTGGCCCACCTGTGCCGCTGCCGAACGGATCAAGATGGCAGGATAGTTTTATCTTTCTAAATCTAAGCAATAAATTATTGACGGTGAGTTGGAAAAAAATCTATTGTTGTAAGAAGATTGTTATTTTTTTCTATTGAGAGAGGGTTGTTTTTAAGGAATGATTAGTGTCAAAATATGTTTATTTGGGTCAGTCTTAAATCACACACATTAAGCAACATATTAAGTCTATATAATGTTAGTCAACTGTGTTTAACACTTCTAAGTCTAGAAGTGTATTCTTAGTGTGACTACACACATTAAACAACATATTAAGCTTAGAAAATGTCATTCAACTCTGAGTATTTACCACTTTTAAGCCTAGAAGTGTAAGCTTAGTGTGTGTAGTTTAAGTGGTTTCCTATATTTGTTGATGAACCTTGGTAAATAATATGAATTTTATTTGACTTTAGTTTTAAATGGGATTGGTTTCGATTTTTTGATTCATCTATTCTTTGTGTTGATTTTGTTTTGTGGGTATAACTCAAGTCAGATTCATGTTTGTGAAATATCTTCTAAAAGTTAGCTTCAAATTTAAGGATTAGGCCATCTTTCCTCTTTTCAAGTACTAGTCATAAAAATCTTGTTAGAAACAATCAAGAAGGAAGGCTGAGAGAGGGGGGGGAGCGGGGGGGGGGGGGGGGGGGGGGGGGTGGTGAATCGGTCTTCATCGGATCACAATAAATTAAACTTCAAAACACAAACTGATAAACCACAACAATATATAGATAAGAAAACTAATAGCACAACACATAACACCAAGATTTTGACGTGGAAAACCTGATTAAGGGAAAAACCATGGTGGGAACCTACCCACAGTAAGATGATACTCTGTAGTAGTAGATGAAAATATTACAATGGGGAATGCACATGCATTCAGGCACACTGTCTAGAGATCAATTCTCAAAAGATATATGCCCGGAAGGCTACAACCTTGAGGGAAGTCTCACTGACTTACAAAATGATTCAGACTACAATCCAGAAGGAATGAACTGCAATGATAGCATCTACAAATGCCTGATGACAGTTCCAGTTAAGAACAATTGTCTTCTCTGCAACACCAAAGACACCTCAACACTTCACGGAATGATATATCCTTTTTCACACAATCACCTTTCTCTGATAATGCAGACACAATACCGAAACCTGAATTACATGACTATATCACCTGTATATACAAATCATCAACCTTGATAACAAGGCTGGCTAAACCCTCAACCCTCAACTTATAATTATAAAAATTACATTGAAAGATACAAAGATTGAACACCAGACCAATATTATGATTTACATTACACAACATGGACCTAATTCAAATTCCCAAATGATTACATCCACCGAAAATCCCGCCAAGATCAACCGCAACACGCTACACCATCAGAAATACTACATAACACGAAAATCATCACCGATTCATAGGAATCACAAAAAAATTGCACAATGATCAATGCGGATTGCCAAAACAAATAGGAAGCGACTAGGAAACACCAACAAGCATGTTAGAATCATCCAAAACAGTTGCACCAACACCACTTTTCAAATCTTCATCAGTCAATGTCTCAAGGCTCAAGAATACAACCAATCAAGAATCATCACAAGGAAAGATAACTTGTGGAGAACCAAATCATGAACCATATGAAATGAAGATACATAAGATCATCCCCAACAACAATCCAAAGTCTCAGCACAAGATCTGATCATACATGAATATACCAGAGGAAATACCGGACTCTGCAAAATAGTGTTCAGCAAAACTAAACTACAAAATTGGATAAAAAACTCTTCCCAAACTCACCAAAATAACTCACAAGAATATGTTGACATCAATGACAACAACATATCCTAGCAGCAACAATGGACAACCAAATCCAACAATCTCCCCCTTTGGCATTGATGGCAACATACAAATGTGAAAAATAATCAATGCAAATAAAGAAGTTATCACCAACAAACTCCCCCTAAGATCAAGATAGATAAAGAATTTTTTCACTTGACCTCTCTCCTCCTTTGACAGAAATGCCAAAGATCACCAAAACAGAAAACCAAACTCTCTCCCAAAATAGAAACATGAATCTCTCTCCCCTTGGGATACATAACCAAATCAACATACTACTCCAGTAGAGGAGTAGCACCGACTTATCAATCTGGATAAAAGAATAAGGCTTTGAATTCCATCAGATCGATGCAACTCAATGCATCTAGTTCTCATCAGGAGGGGTGGATACCCCTAACTTGTCTCTCAAATAAACAAATGTATCTGCAAGCAAAGATAGTGAAAATATCAATAGTTTGTTCCTTAGTAGATACATATTCCAGCTTTACCTTCTATTCTCTAACTTGCTCTCTCAAGTAGTTATATTTAATTGATATATGCTTAGTCTTTGAATATTGCACCGAATTCTTAAAATGTGTTTATAGCATTGGAATTGTCATAATATATAACAGTAGGCTCATCATAAATAACTCTTATATCTTTCTACATTTGCTTCATCCAAACTATCTAACTGCAATTACTAGCAGCAACAATGTACTTAGCTTTAGTAGTAGATAAAGATACTGAATCTTGTTTCCTGCTCGCCCATGAAACCAACTTCTTACCTAAAAAGAATGCTCCACCGGTAGTACTCTTCCGGTCATCAACATCACCAGCCCAATCTACATCAGTGTAAGCACATAACATGAAATCATCATTCTTTGGCTACCATAAACCATAATCATTAGTTACCTTTAGATATCTGAATATTCTTTTAACAACAGTGACATGACTATTCTTCAGATTAGCTTGATATCTAGTAGCCATACACACAACATGCATAATGTTAGGCCTAGTCTGAGTAAGATATAACATTCCACCAACCATAGATCTGTACACAAACTCTGATTAGCTTTAGGAGATTCATCATTTTTAGACAATTTACAACCAGTTACCATAGGAGTTCCAACCAGTTTGGAATCTGTTGGCAATTGACACTCATCTGGCTTAGTTGTGTTGTCATTGATGGCAACACACACCGTTCTGGGTTGGTCACTTAATCGGTACTCACCGGTATACATTGTTTGGCAACTGACATTGAGTGAATCGACAAGTCAAGGAACTGACATCGACAAGAAAGGGAAACTGACAAACTAGGAACCGGTATATGAGGTCGACATAGGAGATTGATTTAACATGTCTACACGGCAACAATCAAAGGAATCAGTCTTGAAGTTTAATGAATTTATTTTTTCTTAGGCTGACATGTAAATAAATTATAATATCATTGTAAGCCGACATAAGTCATTTATGCTTGTGTTTGGGAAGGGTATTTAAGTTAGTCTGGTTAGGTTATTTTAAGGATGTATAAGAAGATAATGGATTATAGTAATGTGATGTTGTGTGAGAAATCTTGATCGACGGAATGCGAATTTAATATTGTATAGTCTGTCTTGGATTTTGGTTTAGAGGTTTGGGAAGCGAAGCAAGATATTGGTAAGGAAGGACACAGTGTAAACTGATATAGACTGTGCTTTAACTGGAACTCATCCAATATAGCAGATGCACTCTCAGAGTTTAGAATTTTATTTGTAACTCCATATGTGGTGTTTGTAGTCAGTGAGGCTCCTTTTGTGATGAGCAGTGTTCTCTAGGCTATTGGCCTTCCTGCATGTGTAGGCCCCCATTGTAATATTTATTCATTTGGCTAGTGGATAGATATTGTGGGTCTCCAATCCCACCATGGTTTTTACTCTTTGAGGTTTTCCACGTATAAATCTCTGTGTTATGGTGTATGCTCTTATGGTTGCTTCATTTCTATTTACTGTTATATCTTTTATGGTTACTAGTTACTGAATTGCATTGTTAATAAGGTTAAAATTGATTATACTGACATAACACTGATTCACTCCCCTCTCAGTGTTCTTGGATTCCAACAGAATCATCTAATCCAAACTTCTTTAGCAATTCCTTCACATACTTAGTTTGAGATATAAAGATACCTTTTCCTGTCTGTGCAATCTGCAAACCTAAGAAAAAAATTATTTTACCAATCATAGACATCTCAATTTTTTTTTGCATATCACTGGAAAACTTTATACTCATATCATCATCACCACAAAAGATAACGTCATCAAAAAAGAATTCAACAATCAAAATGTTATCATTTTCAATCTTAAAGTACAAATTACTATCAACAACACCTTTGATAAATCCCAATTTTAGCAATTATTTGTCTAACCTAGCATACCAAGCTCTAGGGGCTTGTTTCAATCCATAAAGTGCTTTCTTCAACTTACATACCATGTCTCCATCATTTGACAATGAAAATCCATTAGGTTGTTCCATGTAAACTTTTTCTTCTAGATCACCATTCAAAAATGCATATTTGACATCCATCTGATATACCTTGAAATCTTTATAAGAAGCATAAGCAAGCAACAATCTAATAGCCTCAATTCTGGCAACCAGAGCAAATTTTTTTTCATAATCAATCTCTTATTGTTCTGAATATCTTTTGCAGACCAGTCTGGCTTTATTTCTCACTACTTTACCGACTTCATTTAATGTTTTCCTAAAAAACCCATTTAGTACTAATAATATTTTTATTCTTAGGTCTAGGCACAAGTTCCCAAATGTTGTTCTTTTCAATATGATCTAATTCTTCTTCCATGGCTCTTATCCAATTATCATCTTTATAGGCTTCAACAACATCTTTAATCTAACTAAAACATTTAATGTTTTAAGTTGTACACTATGATGCTACATAAAAGAACAATTCCTAATTCATTATTACACATGCATAAACAATTGGAATTTTGTTACATATTGCATCATCATAAGAACATAGCATTAGTAGTTACACATATCTAGACATATTACAAGATTGCTTATTATCTATAAACATTGTTTCATACCATTGACTTAATAAATTCTTTGATCAAAGAAAAATATTCCTTGTCTAACAAAATCCTAAATAGTGCCTATTTACAACACCCATTTATCTATTGTATCTCTAGGCATCTAGGTAGAATTTTAATTTGCAAATATTAGGTTCATTTTCATGATGGACAACTATATATATTGTCAACTAAAATTAGTTAAATATTTTTCCTTCTCTTAATTATCAATGTTCTAATTTTTTTGTCATATCATCTACCATAGCCCTATATTGGATAATAAAATTGTCATGCTTCCCATATTCATCAAACCTAATTTTAAGTAGAAAAAATATTTTTTTACATTTTTAGTGAACTCATACATCTTACATACCATAGGATTTTGTAACTTTAGGATTTTTCCATTTTACATTAGGGTTCCATACTTTTTTCTTTGAATTTTTATTTTTTAATTCACATATAATTATAGTATGCATCCATCCCTTATTTTTCTCTTTATTAGGGTTTTGCATATTCATTACTTAATCTCTATTTGAACCATAAATCATTTATTTCTGTGTTATTGCAATAACTTTACCATGGATATCTTTTCATTTTTCCTAACCATATTCACTTCTTGTGTCCTTGTGCTTTATGCTATTGATACCTCTTTTGTGACTTCTAATAGTGACCTATACCTTGCACCCTTAGCTATTCATGATGATGTTTTGCCTTGAGGTACCATTTTATTATCCCATTTATATCCTCTTTGATTCATGTTATTTTGGCTTATTTTATTCTGAGGAGTATAGGGATATTGATCTATATTGGCTATCTTTTTCTATACATGATAATGCACACTTTGTAAGGATAGTTATTTTACATCTCATAGTATTCATGTGATGTTGTCTAAATTTGTGGTACATTACATTATGATGGTGTAATTCTCAAATTTTAATGATATTAGTGAGTAAAAATACACTATTTTTTAGAGAAATAACTACATGTAACAATGTTACAATAGGTTCATACATATGGAATATACTTATCATGTATTATATTAGAGCAAAAGTACCACACATGGGTGTAAGAGATGTGTGGGTAACACAAAAGTAGAGAGATGACATAATTTTGGTCTATGAAGGTTGGTACACATATTAATGTGGAACTACTATAAACTAATATAAGATTATAATAAAAAAGGAAACACAATACAATCCATTCTTCCCTTATGATTATGTTTTGGAAAGCATGAATTGAGTTGTTTATGATTATGCAATATCATTTTCTCTATTTAATGTGTATTCTCCTTGTATAATATATACAAGGGTCTTATGAAAAGGATGTGGATTAGGTCAAGTTAGAGAGTGTCATTACTTCCTCTTATGCCTTTTTCGGATGGTGTTATGAACTAATACCATCTCATTGGTGTATTATACATTAATAATATCTCTTTTTATACATGTTTTGATTGATCCTTATTCAAGGAAAAGAGAATGATTAGGACTATAATCTCTCTATCATTACTTCTACATAAACTAGTATTTTTCTATAATGATATCTTTCTTATATTTTTTTATTGAAACAGTCAATTAATAAATAGAATAAATTAATGAATGATATTATCTTTCCTTTTCTTATTTCAGTCTACCACCATCATGTGTGGTGGTTCCACATAATTATGTGTCACAATTCATATATTTATATGATGCAATCTCTCTACTTGTGTATCACCTACACATCTCTTCTATGCATGGTTAGTGTTTGTGCTATTGTAGTCATGCATGATGATAATGCTTGCGTATATGAGTGTTTATATGCATTTGAACACGATTATATGCTATAATTATTTAATGAATTATATTTAGGTATATTTTTAGTTGTTTATGTCTTTAGTAAAATAGCATTAAATTTTATAGTAGAGAAAAGGGTTGCAACATTAGGATGTTTGGGAGTGTTGCTGGTCTCATCTTAGGGGTGTGCTCTCATTTGAAGCTAGTTATGTTTCCATATATGATTTTAATTTAGCTACATGTATGATGGGTATCTCCTATGTGGATATAGGTAGAACCTTATTTTGTTGTAATATCTCATTGATATGAAAATTGGTGTCAAGTTCTTGAGTTCTTAATGAAAGTGTTGGTTTCATATGACTAGCATGATCACCATTTTTGTTGGCATGATTGCTTTATCATAGTTGTTCCTTTATATAGTACTTAAATGAAAATTTCTTGATGAAAAGATGTGACACACAAATAAATTCTTAATAAATCATTGCATACTCTTCTAAAAAATAATACAAATTAATATTTGAAAGGGATTGTGTGCAAATCATATACATACGATTTTAATTAATCTTTTTTTAAAACAAATTTTCAAACACAATATGAAACTTTGGAAAAAATAATCTCTTTCTACATATTGAGCCATCGACAGTTTGTCTTCCAACTGACAGCCAGGGGGGGTCAGTAGATCCAATTTTTCTTGGCAACATCCCAATCAGAGGCATCATCAGTGGTCTTCTTCAGGGAATCCTTTGGTGGCATCTTCATTCAATTCGAGACCTGCATTGTCATCATTGTAGCCATGTTGTAAAATCACTAAAATAAAGTACCATTTCATTGTACATTGTCATTCATACTTCTTATGATGTTATCCTCCTGTAATCAATAGGTTAGAACCTACCTTGTGATTCTCAGTACATGTAACCAATTGAGATTGTATGTAGTTTGAGTATCCATTTGATGCTCATATAGATGTGAATGTCTCCATACCTGATATTTATCATGTTGTAGCGAGAGACTCATCATCAGTTCTTCATTGACATATTCCATAGTGGTACTTGGTTTGTCACACTTTGATATTATTCGTGCAACATTGGATATATTTCTTCCTAAGGGGAGGAAAATTATTTTAAATCATTGTTAGACCATTTTTGTAGGAGATTATACATTTAGGGGGGGATTCATGGTCTCTCTTCTTCATTCTCTCTTATGGGGGGAATTTTTCCTTACAGGAGGTTTTATTCTTCTCAAGCATCATTGAGAGAATTTTGTATGTTCATCTCTCCTTTGGGGAGGATTTTTGTCTAATTGGGTTTTCTCTTTTTCTCCTTTTGTGAGAGATTTCATTTGTACATGGGTACCTAACATGGCCTAGTTGCCAAAACCCCTTTCATTATTAACTTTTGTGGAAATTCTCCCTATGTTGCACTTTATTAAGGGGGAGTGTTAGTGTAATTAAGGTGTTGTACCTTAGTCATTCTTCACCTAGTCCAAATTACATGCCACTTAAGCTTACTTAGGAATCACATAGGAGATTTTAGGAGCATTCACAGTTTAGGTGGTGTTATTATGTTATCACATTCCACTTTATGCAATTTCTCCACCTTTAGTGGTTTTATCACATTATCACTTCCACCTTTCATGATTTCACTTTTCCACCTAAGGTGGGCGATCCACCTTTAGTGATGTTATCACACTATCACTTTTCCACTTTAGGTGGTATGATAGGTTTTCACTTTGGTTACCATGTTATAATATTATGACACTTGTCATAATATTATGACCTACTATGTTCTAACCTTGGTCTATATAACCAAGGGTTCTTATGTACATTTGATTGATTTTGTTACATCATTGATGAGAATATAGTCTATTCTTGTCTCATTGTTTCTCTCTTCTTGTGCTTTCCATTAGGCCTCTATATCTTGGGTGGCTACCTTCATAGCCAAATCTTACAATATCTATTCCTTGCCTTTTAGTTTCTTTAAATCTCATAATCTTGAGCATTTTAGTTGATCTAATCTTTCTATAATTTTGGATATATTTTATTGTAAGGACCTACCAAGAATTTAAATTATACTTTACTTAAAATGAATACATGTGTCCAAATTAAGCAATAAAATAAAATAATCTAAAATATAATCAACACAATTACATTATAACTCAATTTTTGAGTGATGTGATAGGGATATTATACCGCCCTTTCACAAAAGACCAATTGGTCTATTTAAATTTTACTCTACAAATCTATAGTAAATCTTGACATGCAACATCCATGCTAGACCCATAGGCGACAAAATTGTTTGAGTGCTTAACCTCCTAACCATGAAGGTTTTTCTTCCCTAAAATCCTTTGTATGAAGGATACTTGACCTTGCATGAAGAAGACAGAGAATATAGAATTGAAAAGAATGATGGACTTCAGTGCAACATGATATATCTAACATTCTAAATGCCAATGTAACAATATCATGATATGGCAAAGAGAAAGAGAATAAACAATTAAATAGTTAGAATTTATTAATGATTAGTAAAATTTGGCCAAACCATTGTTTTAGCTAACTATTGGTAGATAGGTTTGAAGTAGAAAACTACCCATCTCTATTTCTCCATATTTGACATCTGCCCAATGATACTAAAACTAAAATATGTTCAACTCAAATTAAAATAGGTGCATAACATTATATACTTATTTACTCACATGGAATTCATGTAATCAACAAAATATTAGCAACGATTAAAAATAATGAGTTTGTAATATACTTTACTCTACACATTAAGAGAAATATTTACATACATGTTCTTAATTTTTAATTACTTTTAATAAATCTAACCTTATAGTGCATAGAAAATACCTCTACGCATGAGATTTTATTAACTATAAATTAATCAAGATCATCTATTATCATTTTAATTTGATATTATTCATTTTTTAAAGTAATGTATTCAATGAATGGAACCAAGCCACATATCATCGACCAAAATTCTATATAAGGTATAATACTTTATTGTTTTGTTGTGCTAGGGGTATCCCCATGACCCAACCTTGGTGCACAACCTCCCTTACCTTGGTCTTATTTATAGCCTAGTATTATATAAGGCACGATACTTGTTAAATTAACAAAATAAGACATAGTACACCCTATTAATTTGATAATTTATATTATATACTAAATATTATCACTCTAATTGGTATCTACTTAGTAATATGAAGTTGATGTCGACATAAATTCTTTACTAACAACTAATTTATTGAAAGATGATATTATTAGCTATATACATAACTATGATTGCCAAATTTAAACAACTAATCTACCAAGGTTACTAAAAAAATAAATAGACTAGTCAAGATTTATCATATTTTTCACTAACACATTATATTACTGACTATTGATTTACTCAATATATAGTTCGAATGTATTAGTTAATGAACGACAATGTAGAATATTATACTATAATATATAATTATAATATTTACAAAGATAACATTGTTGATAATATTAAATTTGTAGTAAATAGAATCTAATTAATAATTAATTAAGATTAAGTGTAATATATACATTTATAATGAATGACGTGATAATATCAAATTATCTCTAAGAAATATACACATTCTCTTAGTCATTTAAGAACATTCTTTTATGAATTATATATATAAATAATTGTGTTAATTCTTCTAACATAAAGTAATTAATCTAATCCTTTATTTATAGATTCCTTGAACTATCTTAATAAAGGCGCATATATAAATTATAATATATTACAATACCTTAAGATCACATAATGTCATTTCTTTAAATGTGAAACAACCTTCCTATCTTTATATTATAAGTTGAACATAAATTCTAATAAACCATTATATGAAGTCTATAAGAACTTTGTGAGGCCTTCAGTCAAATGAGAAAGGTACTAATACATTGAACACTAATACGTGTGACAACAGAGAAAGATTTGCAGTATACATGTTTCTCTACATACTCTTATCCTTCTTAAAGGTAATAATTCCTCTAATATCATGACTTAATTGTTGATTGAGAGATGTAATGTAACATAACTCTATTGTATGATGTAAAATATATTCACAATGGTTTCCTAATGGTCACGGGTGCATGCTATCTATGAATCTTGATCCATAAATGACAAGGAAATCAAACTAAAAATAAAGGACTTCTTTAACAATATAGCATTTGGCTTGAAGTTAAACATCAATGAGGTAGCTATTGGTTCAAATTCCAAGGATCTGAAAAACGTTTAATGATAAATCAAATGGAATGAGAACAAACTGAAGAGGGGTTTGTAATTTGGTGTAGAAAGCATTAAGAATGCATATACCAAAAGACAAAATTTATAATTTAGAATGATAAACAGGTGGGGTAAATAACCACCATCCATTATGACTTTACAATAGACAAAACTCATTTAAGATTCAAAAGCATTCTAAGGAACAAAATGAAATACTTTTAATCTTAATCATTCATTTTGGCTAACTGGAAAGCTATGGATTACTCCTTAATGCACAGAAGGAGAATTCTACCAATTTGTCTATTCATCTGCTATGGTAATGGAAGTGAGTCTTTATCTGCATCATCCCTTACTCAAGAACAATTGGTGGAAGCTAAAATTTACACTATTTGCTGTTCATGGTCTAATTTTTAGATGCAGATAATGGTTACACGGTGAGAAAATGGTTTAGGTAGATACTTTGAGGAGTTATGCATGTGCTTCGAAATAATCTATGTCAGTTAATGATTCATACTAGTTATGAGATCTGTCCTATTATGCATGTACGATATATTATAGTAGATAAAAGGCGAGTGCCCTAGAAAGCTCTTGTTGGTAGCATTTTTAAGCTCTTGCTGGTAGCTTTAGATAATCTATAGGATTGGCTTATGCAATGATAGAGGAGCGTCCCTAAAAACCTCTCTACATTTTCTACATTATATTCTCATTGTCAAAATGATGAGACACCCAAACTATAGAGAGCATCATCAACATGGTACATAGCAAAAATTGATCACCAGAGCTATCTACTAATCTTCCTTCTCCCCACCCCACGTTTCTATCATGAACATGGTACTGTTTTTAGAAATCTTCCCTCCCTCTATCGTATTCACTTCTTCTTTTCTAAATCTATCTACTATTGCACTGTTCCTTATTGAGTATTTCTTTTATTTATGTTTATCCTCTCTTTTGAGCAACTCATTAGTATTTCTTTTATTAATCTTCTTGCATCCAGTCAGATCCCTTCCCTTTCTTGGTATGAGATCATTTTCTTTTCCTTTTCTTTCCATTCCCTGTTATCTGTCAGAAAAATTCCCTCCCTTTATTTTCTTTATTTTCTCCTCCAACCGACTAAATTTAACCTCCTTCTTTAATCCAGTCATCATGGTCTTTCTTTTCTGTTTTTAGCAAACCACCATTACATCCTCAAACTGACTCCATTACTTACGTTACAAAAATAAGATTCTAAAATTTTATTGGTCATGAAGGAAAAGAGGTATCTGGTTTGGTAGCAATCCTCAAATATGTACTCAAATCATTATTGAAGAAATAATGAAAAATCATGATTATAGTTTAATAAGAATTTTTATTGAATAAATAATACTTAAAATATTAATTATGCTTTAATATTAAATATATACATTGCACACACGTGCGGATGTGCACACACTTGTGGATGTGCGTCATATTAAAATTATATAATCATATTTATTTTTAAATTATTTAGAAATAAATTGTATTTCATATTTAATCAAATAAAATAAAAAGAAAAAGAAGGGTTATGACATCCTTCCTTTCCTAAAGTTGCATCATCTTGATACAATCAACAGTATAAATATAAACAAATTTTACTATTTCACTAATACCTATCTTAACAAATTTCATACCCTATTCGTTATCCTTTCAAAATCTTTGTTGCTCGATATGATGAATATTGGTTTTCTAGTGACAAAATCTTGACTCATTTGCCACCCATTTTTCCTCGCAACACTTCCTCTATATCTATCTTATCAAGACATTTATTAATTTGTAATGCCCACCAAAATACCGTAGAGAAAATAACTAATCTAACTAACAAATAAAGATAGTTTATTTTAAAACATTAAGCTAATGCAACATAATAAGTTACAATTACTCATATGCATTATTTAACATCTACAAGAATGCATAAACATCCTAGCATACTTACAACAACATAATACGCAAGCGGAATGACAACTCAACAACTACCATTCCCTAGGGTATCTCAATGTCATTACTTTAATAACTCAAACACATGAACACAACCACATCCATGATACCATTTACATTTATTACTTCCTAACATTCCTATCTAATGGTTACTCTTTTCCTTCCTACTTGAGAGTCATGGACTACCATATGAAAATCCTAACTTATCCCCATTATCCTTTATATTCATTTCAAGACACCAAAACCAAATGTTCCTAATCCCATTCCAAACCATCTATCTACATGATATCACCCTTTCCCTATAAAGAATCATCTAATGCAAATCTAGTTCATACTCTCAACAATAAGTATACATGTCTTCATGATGTTCATACATATCCATATTCAAGAGATAAGCACCATAAGGAAATAATTTTGTCTCCCAATTAGGATTACATATGAATACAAAATAACAAGATACATACTATTTTTTTACAATTACATCTTCTCACGATACAAGATATATTATTACAATCTCAATACATAGAATATGCTCCAAGTATCCATACATATGAAGAAGAGATATGAATCCACATCCATGTATGCAAGCATCCAACAAAGGCCATCTCAATGGAAGAAGGCATCAAACCACCTGACCATGTGGAACCATAAGGAACCACCCCCCATGCTAGGAAATGGCACAGGATCTCACTCACACTCTAGATCTAGGCTGACACCTAACACACAAAGGAATAACCAAAGCTTCCACAAATAAAACCACAAGAAAACACTCCAATACATTGCATGGCTAAATCAAAGGTATCAAACATAAGACCTACAAAGGCAATGTAACAAATCAAGGCTAAAGGTGCTAGGACCTACACGTAAGGAAAGAGTTTCATCACATGATATATCAATGGGAACCTTGGCTCCTGTCCCGACGTCCATGATACTCATGTGGAGCCATCTCAACCTTTAAGGATATCAAGGGAGTTCAACTTACCTGGGTTACCAAGGCCTTCCCAATCCTATCCCAAATCCACATTACCATTCTTGGGCTAGGTATTGGGGCCACAATGTTTATTATCTTATTAAGATGAATTACAACTACCCACCCCTCTTAGAATTAATTCATTAAGTTACCACTTGATTACATAATAAACTTCCTATGAGCTATCCTAGTGGTCTAGACCCTAGGTAACCTGGCTGTCTAATCCTCACAACTCCAATCACTCATTTGGAAGCCCACTCCCCCTAGAATGCACTTAGACCTTAGGGTGACAACATATAAATCTCACAACCAAGAGCTTTCAACAACACATAACCTAGTTATCCAAGTTCTTCAATCAAATAATGAATAATAAATAAGTGCATAGCAAGTACCAATAGCCACAACCTCAAAAGCAACATAAAATGAGCTTTGATAAATGACAACAAGACACAATCTCTTGCTTCAAATCAAAATATCACATATATATTCCATTACAATCAATAAACTGATCCTGGGACAACTTTAGGAACTTAGAAATCGACATAAAACAACCTTTGGAAAAAACATAGAATTGGAAAAGTCATCTCAAACTGAGAAAAAGACCTCAAAATATTAAATAGGGTAGTTTGGTGTATTTGCATAATCTTGTTGCACATACGATCATTTCTATTGTGGATATGATCAATTATGTTGTTCATATGATCAATTTTGTTGTCCATTTAACAAATCTTATTGCACATTTGACAAATCTTGTCGTGCATTTGACAAATCTTGTTGTGCATTTGACAAATCTTGTTGCACATATGAAACAAAGACTTAGAAACACAAAAATGGACTAAAAATCCACAACAACTCAAGAAATATTATCGAAACTTTAATATGGTGCCAAGACCATCTAATAATGTCACAAAGATGATAACAAAACAAGGAAACTCAAACAATAAAAAAAAAGGATCAAAACATAGAAGAATTTAATTCCTGAAAGCATATTACGACTCATGACAATACAAAGGAAGCCCAAACACAACATAAGCAAACGAGACACCAGGATACACAATATGCCAACACATAGAATATAATGACAACCATTTGACACCTCCCAGACTAGAATCAAGCTCTTAGATAAATTTACAAAATTCATAGAGAAGACACAATGTCCTTCATGACAATACTCTGAACAATAAATGAAATACACAAATTAATCCCACAAACTTTAAAATGCAACTCTATTATTAATCTATCTATTATATCTTTTCTCCCATCCCACAAACAATTATACATAGGAACGAAGAAGACATTCTTTTTCAGAAATGAAAAGAAGAGAAGAAGAAACCCAACCAACCTGGAACATAGAAGCTATGGCAAATGAAAGTTGATGAAGTGCAAGCCCAATCCAAAATTCTACATAATTCTTCTAAATCCTTCTACATCTATTTTATTTTCATTATTAGGGTGATTGAAGTATCTAATAAACAACATCATTACCACACTATAAGATTTTAAGAAATGGAGATTAATTTTCTAGGATGCAAACAATGCTTCATTTGTAAACATTTAAACAAATCAAAAACGCATTTATTTGAATTAAACATTTAACTTTTTCCTAGTGGTGGTGTGTGCATTTCATCATTTCCATTTGATTGCATAACACAATCTCCTTCTCTTTAATTATGTTCTCTTCTTGTGAGAGTGTCAACTTGTCTCAATACTCATGAAAACAAAATAATGCATTAGTTAATTTTAGTGCTCATCCAATCAAAATTGAATTTAATTTTTCCTCATAATATTTTTTTTTAGCCAAATAATGCTCACTTTAATGAATAAAATCTATACATTTGAATCATTACATCTTTTAGTAATACATTCAAATACATACCTAATTTGTAGTATAGCTTATGTTAATTGATAATGAATTTGAGTTGCAGACATCTTTCTAATGTGCTACTATTAAATTATAGTGTAAGGAAAAAGTTATCATACCTTGGTTGGTCGTTTCATGCTCATATCAATATTCTTCAACACCTTTACAAGGTGGACTGTTGGCAACAAGGTAGAAAATTGAGAAGGGGGGGGGTGAATTTCTCAAAATATTTTCTTAACTCAAACACAATTTCAAATTTGATAATTAACAGTGAAAGCATAAATCTACACCACATCAATAACACACATAACACCAAGATTTTTGATGTGGAAAATCAGGTCAAGGGAAAAACCATGGTGGAAACCTACCCACAATATGATGATGCCTAGTTAGAAGTATATGAAATATTAAAATGGGGAATGCAAACGCATTTAGGCACATTGCCTAGAGCTCATTGCTGAAAGACAACAAAGGGCTACAACCCAGAGAAGACTCACTGTCTTACAAACACATTCAGATTACAGCCAAAAGATCATGAACTGATAGAATAACATCTCGTCATGCCTGGTTATAGTTCTGGTTAAGCACATAACACATATTCCGCTCTTTCACACTTCTTCACACATCTTCACGCTTCTTCACACTACTTCAGTGCTTCTGAAAGATCAAAGAATTATTTGTACACATAGATACCTCTCTCACATGAGTATTACATTTATTTATACATATCATCAGCCTATCTTTCAAGGTCATCTCAACGCACATCATAAATTACAACGATATAACCATGCATGCTACAATATTTTATGCAGACCAAAACAATACTGGTTAAGACATATTATGGACCTAAATCAACACCTTGGACATGAAACACCTCCAAAAATTATGCATCAAACATTCGCAATATGCTACACTCATCTGATCGGCCAAGACTGTAGCATAACAAAAACATACCAAAGAAATCATCAACAACAAGCACAACGATCAATGGAGACCATCAACACAAATTGGAAATGATCTAGAAACATCCACAAGAATCATGAATTACCATAGAAACAACTACACCAACACAACTTACTAGAATCTTTATTGTCATTATATTGAACTTTAGGAACACTAACTGCAATGATTGTCAAACTGAAAGATTCACTTGCGGACTACCAAATCATGAACCATCTGAATTGATGACACACTAGAACATCCCAAACACTGCCAAATCCACAAACCAAGAAATTACAATGCAGAGAAATGCGGAGCAAAATCTAGAACACTGATCAACACTGAACAACTAAAAAACCAACCGCAATACTAGATCTCATGAGTTGATCAAATCTCCATGCGATCCACTGAAACTTGAGCTGAATCAACTAGAGATACTCATCTCAGAACCCTTTAATCTTCAACAACTCATCTGCAACACACTAGCCAAACCAACTCACTTAATCTGACTCCAAGACTAGAACACATAGAGGAATATGTTGACATCAATGACAATACATCAATCAGTCAATCTAAACACATATTTGCACATTTCCCAACAATCTCCCCCTTTGAAATTGATGGAAATATATGATGTCAAAAATAATCAGTGACAAAGAAAGAATAACTCTCAACAATCTCCCCTTGAGATCTAGCATATGATATGACCATTTTTCACATGATTCTCTCCCCCTTTGACATCAATGCTAAAGGCACATTTTTGCAAACCACAAATCACACAAAACTGAGCATCTGAACCACAACACTGACTAGTACCCCCTGAGTAGAAACCACCACTCATCAATCTAGATCACAAGATATGACTGTGAAATCCATCGAAATGATGCAAATCCATACATAGATTAGTTCTTATTAGAAGGGGAAATCACCCCTAGCTTCTCTCTGAGATACTCAAAAGTATCCTTAGGTAAAGGCTTCGAGAAGATATCTGCAATTTGTTCCTTTGTAGATACATACTCCAATCTAACTTCCTTCTCATTCACCTTTTATCTCAAGAAATGAAACTTGATTGATATATGCTTAGTCTTTGAATGCAACAATTCTTAGAAATGTTGATAGCACTTGAATTATCATAGTATATAGCAGTTGGCTCATCATAAACAACTTTGATATCCTTTAACATCTACTTCATCCATACGACCCAAGTACAATTGTTAGAAGCAACAATATACTCAACCTCTACAGTAGATAAAGAAATAGCATTATGCTTCTTACTCATCCAAGAAACCAATCTCTTTCCCAAGAAATATGCACCACCACTAGTACTTTTTTTGTCATCCACATCTTTGGCCGAATCGACATTAGTAAAAGTGCTCAAAGTAAAATCATCATCTTTAGGATACCATAAACCAAAATCAATAGTTCCTTTCAGATATCTAAAGATTCTCTTAACAATAACAACATGAGATTACTTAGGATTAGCTTAAAATCTAGCAACAATACATACAACATTCATAATATCCGGTCTAGTCTGAGTTAAATATAGTAATCCACCAATAATTGAACTGTATCTAGTTTGATTTTCTTTAGGAGATTCATCATCTTTTGTCAACTTACATCTGATCACCATAGGAGTACCAACCAACTTTAAATAATCCAAACCAAACTTCTTCAACAATTGCTTCACATACTTGGACTGAGATATAAAAATGCCTTTATCAAATTGAGTAATTTGCAATCCCAAAAAGAATTTCATCTCAGCACTCATAGACATCTCAAACTCATTCTACATCTCATCACCAAACTATCATTGCCTCCAAAAATAATATCATCAACAAAAACTTCAACAATCAAAATGTTATCATGATCAATATTGAAATACATATTACTATCAGTAGTACCTTTATTGAATCCAATCTTCAAAAAATACTTATCAAATCTGGCATAACATGCTCTTGGGGCTTTCTTTAATCCATACATTGCTTTCTTCAATATGCAAACCATATCTTCCCGATCTATCAACTGAAAGTTATCCGGTTGCTCAACATAAAATTCCTCTTACAACTCACCATTAAGAAAGGTTGACTTGATATCCATTTGATAAACTTTGAAATCTTTGTAAGCAACATAAGCAAGAAATAATCTTACAACTTCAATTCTTTCCACCAGAGAAAAAGTCTCCTCAAAATCAATTCCTTCCATTTGCTAATATCCCTTACAAACAAGTCTTGATTTGTTCCTAACAACTTCACCTTGTTCATCCAATTTGTTTCGAAAGACCCATTTAAATCCAATTACATTTTTATCCTTAGTCCTGGGAACAAGAATCCATGTATTATTCTTTTCAATCGGGTTCAATTCTTCTTCCATTGCTTTAACCCAATTTTCATCTTTGCATGCTTCATTAACATCTTTAGGTTCAGTCTTAGAAATGAAGCAATATTCTTCAACAATTCTTCTTCTAGTCATCACACCTTTATTCTTATCTCCTATGGTCTAATTTTTTTGAATGATTCAATCTCACATACCTGGGAGTCTTAGGATTTTCTTGATTTTCATATTCTTGAGTTCTTTCTTCTGCACTAGCACTAGTCTCTCGTTTTTTTCACTTTATCAAAATAATCTAAATTAGACTCTGGGTCTACACTTGCTTTCCTATTTCTGATCTATCATTCCGATCATCAGAATCATATCCACAGGGTCTAATGTGTCTCTCATTGCTTTCATCAACTTTCACATTAGCACTTTCAACTATCTTTCTCAATCTCTTATTATAACACTGGTAGGCCTTGCTCTTATTAGAATAACCAAGAAAAATTCCTTCATCACATCAAGCATCAAACTTTCCTAGATCTTTGTCTCTTTTGATATAGAATTTACTTCCAAAAATTCTGAAATATCTAATTGTAAGAACATGACCAAACCATAAATCATAAGGAGTCTTACAGGTATCACCTTTGATATGCACCTAGTTAAGAGTGTATATAGTAGCACTCACAACTTCTCTCCAATATATATATGAAACGTTTCCTTTCAAAATCATGGTTCTAGCAGCTTTTTGAATTGTTATGTTCTTCCTCTCCACAACACCATTCCGCTGAGGAGTTCTAGGTGTAGATAACTATCTCTTCACTCCATGCTCTTCACAAAATGTATTGAACTCACTAGAAGTGAATTCACCACCTTTATTAGATCTCAGACATTTTAGCTTCAATCCTGTCTCGGTCTCAACCATGGCTTTGAAAATCTTGAGCTTCTCCAAGGCTTCAAACTTCTCCCTTAAGAAAGTAAACCACATCATCCTTGAATAGTCATCAATCAATAACATGAAATACCTGTCTCCCTGCAAGCTTCTCACTCTAGAAGGACCACACAAATCAGTATGCATAAGATCCAATAATCCATTAGAACAATACTGTTTTCTTTTAAAAGTAACTCTTGTCTGCTTCCCTAACTGACATTCCTTGCATATCGAATTAGTAGGCTTTACTAACTTAGGAAGATCTCTCACTGGTTGAGTAGAACTTATCTTAACCATGCAATCAAAATTCACATGACACATCCTCCTATGTCATAACCAACTTTTATCAATCTAAGTAATCAAATAACTTTTACCACTAGCATTCAAGTGAAAGATATTACCTTTAGTCTTTGTCCCTGATGCAATCTCAATTGAAGAACCACTTAAAATTCTATACTTACCATTCTTTAATTGTAAATCATATCCCTTGTCAACCATTTGTTCAACACTTAAAAGATTATACTTTAGACCTTCTACATACAAGACATCATCAATATTGTGCTTACCATCAAGAGAAATGGAACCTCTACCATGGATTATACCAACTTTGTCATCACCAAACCTTACTACACCACTGCCATACTTTTCCATACTCACAAAGTTACTCTTATCACATGCCATATGATGAGAGTAGCCACTGTCAATAACCCATTCATATTTCTCTTCATCTTTAGTTGCCAAATATAATGTAGCTAATAGAATCAGTAGGCACTGGATCATCTTCCTTGATAGAAATAAATACCCATTCATCATCACTTGAAATTATTTTCTCAGATTCAACATCTGTCACACCTTAATCAGTAGCATAATAACATTTCTTCTGAAATTTAGGCTTGTATTGCTTCCTATAGTGTCATAAAATTGCGACCCTAGAAATTTTTGACTACATTAGGGTCCTCATGCATGCGAGATTGAATACTCTAGCCTGATCGGAGACCGAAGATTGCTCAGTTTGTAGAAACAACTTCTTCCTTGGCCTCTGCATCACCTCATCCACATTCTTCCCTAGAGAAAGGGGTAGGACAGGGGCGTGGCACCACTGTCCCCCCTTGGACAGGAGCGTGGTGCCCTTGTCCTCCCCTTGTCCTCCCAGGACAGGGGCATGGCGCCCCTTTCCTTGCCCTATTTTGGGGAAGGACCCTTCCTAGGGTTGCATTGTTGGTTGTGCCTCGGGCAGGAAACTCCCCCGATGTCAACTCATGATGAAATTCAAATCTACTAACATATATTTAAGGGGCATTCATCCTCTCATTTGCATAACTGGAAATTTGATAAGTTGAAGTTGGAGAGATTCAAGTGTGCACAAGCGATCAAGCATTCAAGAATTCTTTTCCAGCATTGAGCATTCTCAAGTCTCCCTTCAAGGCTAGGTGTTGCATTCAAGTCAAGGATTCAACCATTGAGGAGGAGATTGATTTCACCATTCAATTCCACACAAGCATTTCTATCAACATTTCTATCACAACCTCCCTTGGGGTGATTTACAATTCAGTCTTTCATTTACATCTACTTGCAAGTACTTTCTTTCATTACTTGGTTAATTCCAAAACTGGGGTTTGACCTAAAGGAAAACCCCCAATCCCAACCCATTTACCTCTCTTTTATGTGTCTAGATTGCAGGTGTGCAACTGTACTTTTGGATTCAAGCTCCATTTGCAGAGGTGGAAAAACCCTTTTCATTTCGCAGATTTTTCGGAGGACAGTGTACATTCCTGCCACGGTCTGAGCAAATTTTCCTCAAATTCGTAGGGCGACTGCGTCTCAACATATTACTACCAGATCCAGGTGCACAACTTCATCCCATATTCTGATATCAAGTTATAATCAATTCTTTGTCACTTTTGCACTGCATAATTCAATCAATTCTTTTCCAAATCAAACAAGAAAGAGGGGATCAACTTAACATTCCCAATTCATTCAGAATTCAATCTACCATCTTTATGTGGAGAGATTGCATCTAGTGAATTATCCTCTCCTCTTTCTAATGTAATGGTGAAAAGTGCTTGAATGGTAATTGATAGTGAAACTCTCATCTCTCTTTGAGGGAAAGGGTAGTTTCCTTCTTGATTTATCATTCACCATTTTCCTACCATTACATTTTGGTGTGCCCGACATCTTGCATACTTTCTTTGGAACAAAATTGCATATTTTTCATTTACAAGTTTCAAATTTCTGAAAACTTAGTGGTTAAATCATTAAAAACCCTAGTTTTTAATTACAATTGAACTTGTGATTTGTAAAAATTGCTTGTGGTTATCTTAGATTTGAAAATTGTTTTGATTGTCAAATTCAATTTCTTCATTGTCTTGTTCAATTTACAAATTAAATTTACAAAATTAAATTTACAAGATTAAGAGGTTACTTATCAAAACCCTTATTTTCAATAAACATCTTGAACTTGTGCAAAAATTGGATTTCCATTTAATTTTTAGATTTTTGATTGTTCTCAGATTTGTCTTCAATCCTACAATTCAAATTTTCAATTTCCTCCCTTTTTCCCAAAATTCAAATTTAAAAATTAAGTGGTTAGGTCATAAAACCCTAATTTTCAAATTTAATTGGATTTTGTGCAAATTTCAAATCAATTTCGTTCCAATTCAGATTTCTAAACATTTTCCAAGGTGTCCCTATCCATTAGGTTTGACCTTTTTCAAATTTTCAATTCAATTCCTCTTTTTCTTCAAAACCCTAATAGGGTCCTATTTTCACATTTGTGCTTTCACTTCGCCCATCTAGAGATTGTAAAATTGGCCAATTTTTTGGGGTTAGCTTTAAAATCATCATAATATCCATCCCTGAAAATTTCGAAAAAAGTTGGTTGGAACATGTGCGTTCCCGCCACGGTCCTCAGCTTTTTTCCTGAAATTTTAGGAGGTTGTTATGACTATACTTAATAGCCTAAATCCAGAAGATTGGCCAATTTTATTGATTTTTGATCCCTTTCGAATCAAAAATACCTTCAAAATTCAACATTTCAACTTTCAAGAAATTTTTTAAAATTAAGTGGTTAATTATAGTCTGCCTTGATTTTAAAAATTTTGATTTTAAAATTAAGTGGTATTCCCTTGGCCCTAATTTTAAAATTCCAATTTCCTTTCATTTTTGGAAATTGTGTCATCCTCTTTCCCCAACAAAGTTCAAATTGTGTAATCATTATTATTTTTTTAATTTCATATTAACCAATTTTGTAAGCTTTGTTTCATAATTTAAAATTCAAATTTTCCCTCTAGTGCATGAGTTTTACCACTATTAGTCCTACCTATCCTATCCCTGTTAGATGAAGCATTAGATTTAAGGCTTCACAATGTTTACTTACAGAGGAGATGGGGCCTAATTTGGGTGATTTCTTTAATGAGGATCATGCTAATTCTTCCCATCCTAATCATGTGCCTATTCACCCCATTGATGGAGCCCATGATGAAGAAGAAGCTTTAACTATGGTTTCTTTAGATCAACTTTCTACATTGGACAATCAATTTGATAACTTTCAACAATGGATGTCCCAAAAATAACCTAACAGTGAAGCTCTTCCATTAATTGAAGGTCTTAAACGCATGCTTCAAAGTGATAAGAATGGAATTGATATATTGTGTTGAATTGCACATATTATTGATTCTAATGTCATGCCTATCAAGATTTGTGCCAAAACCCTAGGTTACTCACAACCTTCAACACAAGTCAATTCCTCTATTCCTTTGACTACTCCTATGACTAGTATTCCTACTTTCACATCCAATATCATGGCTGCTTCAACTCAAAATATCATTCCTACAACCACTGGTCATGGGGGCAATCCCTCTTCTTCATTTAATCATCCATCTTTACCTATGTCTTCCATGAATATTCCTATTATTCCTCAACCAATCAGTGTGACACAAGGGGGCAATTCCTTCAACAACTTTATTCCTCCTTTAAGTGTCCCTTTTCCTACCCAATCATAACCAATGCCTACTTATCATAATGTCCCACCACCTTATTCTCAGTCCATGCCTTCTTTTAATAACATCACACCACCTTCTCAATCACCTATGTCTAACATCAATTCTTCCACCGAAATGACAATCAACAATCTTGCTCAAACTATGTCTTCCTTACAACAACAAATTGCTTCTATGAGTCAATCCAAGTTTAGTGTGCCCACCTTTGATGTTGCAAGCCCACCTTCTCTTGATATTGTTAAAGTCATGCCACCTAAACATGTGGAGATCCCTCAATTGGAACTCTATAATGGAAAAGGTGATCCTCTTATGCATGTCAAAACATTCCAAACCTTGTGTACTGATTTTTCTTATGATCAACGATTGCTTACAAAATTGTTTACAAGAACACTAAGAGATAAGGCCTTACAATGGTATTGCTCTCTTCCTTCTTATTCTATCACTTCCTTTCAACAATTAGCAAATTCTTTCATCCAACAATTTCAAGACAACATTGGTCCTAAAATCACTTTGACTAATTTAATGCATTATAAACAAGGTGTTAAAGAAAAAGTGACTTATTTCATTGGTATATATAAGCATTTGTGTGCTCAAATTTCTTTTCATGTACCTGATAATGATATTCAAATAATTTTCATTTCTAATTTACAAAAAGATATCAAGAAAAAGCTTCTTTTGTCTGAGTTTACTTCCTTTCCGCAGTTGTGCGCAACACTCCACAATTATCAACTGGTTGTGAGTCAAATGGATAAATCCACTCCTATTGCTCCAAGTGATAAGGGGGAGAGTGTTCAACAACCATCTATGAAGTTCAAACCAACAAAAAGATTCATCAAGTTCAATGATCCAATCAACAACAACCATGTTAATGCTATAATAGGTGTGCCTTCTATTTCTAATTTTTTTCAAAGAGAAAGACATTTTACTCCTTTGAATGAATATTTTCATAGTATTATGTCTCAGTTGTTGCACAAAAATGTTATCAAACTTCCTCCTATAAAACAAATTGATCCTTCCAAACTTGCATCTCCTTATTTTGATAACAATTCCTTTTGCCAATTTCATCGTCAACCTAGTCATGATACTGAGAAATGTTTTGCATTGAAAAATAAGGTTCAAGACTTGATTGATAATAATATTATATCTATGGTAGGTGTGAATGATAAAGGTAATAAATCAGTTGCTCCTCCTAATCAAAATCTTAATATTTTCACTGATCCCTTGCCATCTCATACCTCTAACGTTATTGAGATTGTGCCTAATTCTCTCACTTCTAAAGAATTCACCTCTATGGCTCCAAACTTTGTTAATATGGTACAAACAACAGATATGCCTAAGGATCCTTGTATTACATTTGACCCTAGTGAGACCATTAGAGAACCCGATGTCCCTTTATACATAGTTGCAAAGGTTAAGGATATCACTTGTCGTGGTACTCTGATTGATCCCTCTTGCATGGTTAACGTTATAACTAAAGAGTATCTTTTCAATTTATGATTGCATAAACCACTTTATGATACTTTTAATGTGGTTGTGAAGTTATTTGATGGTTTCTCTTGTCCTACCATTGGTTCTATCACTCTTTCTATTGAAGTTCATGCTAAGTCCATGGATGTTGACTTTGTTATCATACCTTCTTCTGAGAAATTCCGTGTGAAGTTGGGCTATCCTTGGCTATCTTCCATGAAGGCTATTGCTTATCCAATCCACAAGTGTTTTAAATTTTCTTACAATGGATAAATCATGACTGTGAACCATAGCTTATTTTGTCCATCCTAAAGAAACCCCGATGTTCCTATTGATCTCTTTTGGCTTAAACAATTTCAATCTCTTCCATCAAAGATCGATGCTCTTTTTCAATCTTATAAAATATGTAATAACGGTATGATCTTATCTTTAAGTCAACCTAGATCACCAACACTTGACATTCCTATTATTCTTCAAGATGAGGTTCTTCCCCTCTTGGATAGAACTAATCTCCCTCCTACGAAAAATTGTCCACCTACCCCTATGGATGTGACTTTACCTTCTCTTAAGGAGAATAACAATATTCTTCCTAAGGTTAGACCTATACCTCCTTCTCATGAGGGACCTGGTCTCCTTCCTACACATAATATTCCTCCTTTCTATGGTGCATTTCCACCTCCCTCCTCTTATCGAGAGAAGAGGCCCACTTGTCCTCTTGTTCAACAAAAAAGACATCAACTTAAACCTTCCAATATCAAGGAGAGAAACATTCCTACTTGTTCAAGTGTTCCTCTCCTTCTTAGCCTTCCACTAAGACTCGATGGAATCGTTGTGCGATAGAACGCCGATGAAGACGCCGTGTTTGAGCTCATGAAGCTATCCCTCAAAATACTCAATCTCCTCAGACTCTGACAGTTGACATGATTCCATTTTCTCCTAAGAACAATGTTCAACCTACATCTCCAAATCATAAGTTGCATAAAACATGTGATGGTTTTACTCCTATTCATGTTCTTGCTCCACTTTCTCTAAACTTTGATGATGAAATGGGTAAAAATGTTATTCATATTGGCAATACAACTCCTAATGCTTCTGATAGTGAGAATGAGTATGTTTATGTGGACAAACATTTATCAACTGGATTTTCACAAACCCTAATCCTAGATCCTTGAATTGAACAAAGTGACTTACAACATGAGCATAGTCCTTGCTTGAATCTTGTGATAGCTCCATCTGTTGTGCTTGATGTCACTCCTCTTGCATGTTGCTCGCCTTCCCGAAATAGTGATTAGCAAGATCGGGTGGCGGATGTCATGCTAGATTAGCAATATTAGCACTGCATATCTTTCTCTCTCTCCTTTCTTTCTCTTTTGTGACCATTCTTCTATGTGTATCCCTGTTCTTCTATTGTTCCCTTAATGTCTACTTAGGGATGATGCAAAGCATTGAGATCTTCTCTTGGTCTCTTTCATGTTGACTCAAAAGATATCCTCTCTTCTCTTTCTTCTAAGGTAGTGTCCTTCTTTGGGGAATGAATATTATTATATGCATATACATACATGATATACATGAGTTATCATACAACATACTAACCTCAAGGAAAGTGACACTACCTCATGTTTTGTGTTCATTATCCTTAGATTTATTCCTCTATTGGGGGCCAAATCCTTGCGATAACATGCTCCCTCCTTCTCTCTCTCTTGGGTGTGTCCTACCTTAAAGAAATCTCTCCTGATAAGGCGCGTGTGATCGCTTTAATGTGGGGGCACACACTTTGCTCATAATTTCCTACTTGTGATACTTAGAATTACTTAGTGAACCTTGTTTTTCTTTGTAATCTTTTGTATCCTTTCTTTCATGACTCATAGTGAAGGGAAGTTTTCTAATTGCAGTCATGGTTCTCCCCTTCTCGATCTTCCCTTTTACTTTTTCAATCGAAGTTGTAAGATCCTAAGTCCACTAGGGGCTTGGCACATCTTGCCTCCTTGAAGTGGTAAAAGTCTTTCAATCTTGTTTCCTTGTACTTTACCGCCAGTATTGGCATACACTTATACTCTCGCTAAAGTGGGGGCTAAATGTAGTCTAATAAAATTGTGACCCTATAAATTTTTGACTGCATTAGGGTCCTCACGCATGCGAGATCAAATCCTCTAGCCTGATCGGAGACTGAAGATTGCTCAGTCTGCAGAAACAACTTCTTCCTTGGCCTTTGCATCACCCTGTCCACATTCTTCCCTGGAGAAAGGGGTAGGATAGGGGCGTGGCCCCACTGTCCCCCCTTGGACAGTGGCGTGGTGCCCTTTTCCTCCTAGTACATGGGCATGGCACCCCTGTCCCTGCCCTATTTTGGGGCAGGACCCTTCCTAGGGTTGCATTGTTGGTTGTGCCTCGGGCGAGAAAGTCCCTCGATGTCGGCCCGTGAAAAAATTCAAATCCACTAACATGTATTTAAGGGGTGTTTGTCCTCTCATTTGCATAATTGGAAATTCAATAAGTTGAAGTTGGAGAGATTCAAGTGTGCACAAGCGATCAAGCATTCAAGTATTCTTTTCCAGCATTGACCATTCTCAAGTCTCCCTTCAAGGCTAGGTGTTGCATTCAAGTCAAGGATTCAACCATTGAGGAGGAGCTTAATTTCAACATTCAATTCCACACAAGCATTTCTATCAACATTGCTATCACAACATCCCTTGAGGTGATTTATAATTCAGTCTGTCATTTACATCTACTTGCAAGTACTTTTTTTCATTACTTGGTTAATTCCAAAAGTGTGGTTTGACCTAAAGGCAAATCCCCAAGCCCAACCCATTTTCCTCTCTTTTCTGTGTGTAGGTTGCAGGTGCAAAATTGTACTTTTGGATTCGAGATCCATTTGTAGAGCTGAAAAAACCCTTTTCATTTCACGGATTTTTCGGAGGACCGTGTACATTCCCGCCACGGTCCAGGCAACTTTTCCTCAAATTTGCAAGGCGACTTTGTCTCGACATATTACTGCCAGATCCAGTGCACAACTTCATCCCATATTCTGATCTCATGTTATAATCAAGTCTTTGTCACTTTTGCACTACATAATTCAATCAATTCTTTTCCAAATCAAACAAGAAAGAGGGGATCAACTTAACATTCCCAATTCATTCAGAATTCAATCTGCCATCTTTGTGTGGAGAGATTTAATCTAGCCCTCCTCTTTCTAATGTAATGGTGAAAAGTGCTTGAATGGTAATTTATAGCGATACTCTCATCTTTCTTTGATGGAAAGGGTAGTTTCCTTCTTGATTTATCATTCACCATTTCCCCACCATTACACTTCCTAGGAAGCAACTTTCCTTGATACTTACTAGCTCCTTTAGGCAATCTCCTTGCAATAAGGGCTTCAAGCTCCTCAAGTTATTTTTATTCTTCTTCCATCTCCTTCATCTTCTTCTGATATATAGATACCCTTCTTGAAGAACTTTCTCCTGGATCATATCTCTACTTTCTAAAAATAGTAGCTTTGAATGCAAATTTTGTCTTAGGAAGAGAGTCACCAAACTCACTCAGTTCAAAGCCAACAAGCTTGCTAATTATCATGTCTCTAGTCACATTAGTCATGGTCTAGATCTCCTCGATAGTAGTAGCTTTGTGCTTGTAAGTAGGAGGCAAGGATCTTAACACTTTAGCAACAATCTCTGATTCTTCAAATACTCCACTAGCACATCTGATATTGCACACAAGCTCATTCACTTTTTGCATAAAAGAAGTAATGTTTTTATCTTTTCCCATCTTCAACAACTCATACTTTCCCTTGAAACTCTGCAACTTGGAAATCTTCACATGATTGTCACCTTAATACAATGTTTCCAACTGCTTCTAGATCTCATGAGTACTTTGCAAATCCATAACATTTATCATTGCAGAATCAGTCAAGGCACTCAACAATGCTTCCTTAGCTCTAATATTGTGTTCAAATTCCTTTAACTCATTTGGAGTTCTAGGACCATTCTGAGGAATGTTATACACATTTTTAGTAATTTTCCAGTAATCTTCTCCAGTGTATCTCAAGTGACACTCCATCCGGCTTTTCCAAAGAGTGTAGTTTGATCCATCAAATCTCAGACTATCCTTCTTATAAGTTTCCATCTTGGATCATCTCAAGAGATCAAGATTATTCAGAGGAACCTGCTCTGATACCAATTTTTGGCAACAAGGCAAAAAACTAAGAGGGGAGGGAGGTGAATCAATTTTCTCAAAATATTTTCTTAACTCAAACACAATTTCAGATATGATAATTAATAGTGAAAGCATAAATCAACACCACATGAATAAGACACATAACTCCTAGATTTTAACGTGAAAAATCCGTCAAGGGTAAAACCATGGTGGGAACCTACCCATAATATGATGATACCCTGTTAGAAGTATATGAAATGTTACAATGGGGAATGCACATGCATTCAGGCACACTGCCTATAGCTCATTACTCAAAAACAACAAAAAGGGGTACAACCTAGAGAAGACTCACTATCTTACAAACACATTCAGATTACATCCGAAAGATCATGAATTGATAGAATAGCATCTCGTCATGACTGGTTACACTTCTGGTTAAGCACATAATACATATCCTGCTCTTTCACACTTCTTCACACTTCTTCGCACTACTTCACTACTTTCGAAAGATCAAAAAATTATTTGCACACATAGATACCTCTCTCACATAAGGGCAAAAGCACAAACTTGTGTTACGCTTTTATAAAGGCACCAACCAACATAACTAAAACTATGTAACTTTGACCATATAAAAGTGACATTTCTAAATTGAATTTTGAACTGATGTAAGCTGATCAAATATAGAATTATTAATGAAATTTATGTCTATTATTTTTTAAATTTTTTTTAAAAAAATTGATTTTTTTTATAAATTCAAAGACAAAAGTTTCATTGTTGAAATTTTTTGAAAAATTACGAGTTCTAGTCAGCGCCACCAAAAAAAAATGAAAACGGAATTTTTTTTTGGATTTTTCTTTCAAATAGAGAACATATATATGCAGTGTTAAAGAACAAAAATTTAAAAATTTGATGTATATTTTTCTCGTTATAATATTTTGAAGTCCAACATACCTAAATTTGACAGTTTTTTTCCGACGTCACCTTTTGACTACTAAATTTATCATTATCCAAAAAAAAAACTACCCTTTTTGAGAAGATTCTCTCACCTAGTGTAAATAATTTTTTAATTTCATTTAATATTTATTTTTTAATTTCTAATCAGCCTCTTTTTTAATATTAAAAAGCTAATTGCAATGTTTAATTAATAAAAAATATTAAAAATTATCAAAATAGTAAAATAATTATATGATCGGATTTGTGACTTCAAGCTCTACAAAAGGGTATTTTATAGATTTTTGTAAAAAAATATTCTACTTGAAGAAAAACTGAGCAGAAGTGAGAAGTTTGAGAAATACAAAGTTTTTCACCATTTTTGTGCCACATCACATTGTTGGGATAATGGTGTCTCAACCTTGCATTTACATGAGGTTACTATTTATAGTAAGTTTTTATTTGAGCATGAAATGGTGCGAAACTCTCCCCAAAGCTTCTGGTTGGCTAGATAAGCATTCTAGTAAAGTTACGTCGCAAGATCACCGCTAGTTTTGAAGATATTAAATTTTCCATTTTGGAGGGGTTCAATGAAAGGTTTAAATTTGATTCTGAGGAATTTAGAGGCCCTGAAACATCTTGAAAACTAGGCATAAGTGGCGTAGCTTCTTACAAGTAAATAGAGTACTTCGCGAGCTTTTTGACGCTTCAAACGGTTCGTCAATAGGACACACAATTCTCAAGTTATGGCCTCTAGAAGTTTGTACTCCTAAAATAGGAAATATAAAATACATCGGACATATAAATGAGCTGTAAAAAGGGAGGGACATGTCATAGGTAATCTAGAAGGGATATAAGGTCAACTACACCTTATTGGATGGTTTTAGCCCATGGTATTGTAATACTATTTGACGGTTTCTTGTATTGTATCTCCTATATATGAGGTGCGTGAGATAGAGGTTGTGTGTAAGAGTCTTATAACTATTGAGTTACATCTGAATCCTTGATTAGAGGTACCCCTGCGAAGAGATTTCTTTGCAAGTATATTGTAATCTATTTTTGATTGTGGAATAATATATTGGGCAACTTTTGGAGTGTGGGGTTTTTCTCCCGAAAGGGTTTTCCCCACGTAAATCATTGTGTTATGGTTTGAATGTTATTATATCTATTTCTATTTTTCTGTAATTGTTTTGATGATCTATAAAAGTTTTTGCATTACCCTCCTCTCAAGGTTAGTGTAGGAAGTTGTTTCGCTACTTAACTTCCTTACACACATGACACATAGGCTAGTCCGACTGGACTAACCTTAGTTATAACATTTAAAAAAAAATGGGTTTTTTTGAATGAAAGCATTTGAATGAAGGGGAGTCTGGCCAAACTAAGTCTGATCAGACTCCTAGCACCATTTTGGCACCACACACGCGACACGTGGTGTCATGTGGACCAGGGGTAGTCCAGCCAAACTACCCTTAGTTGGCCCAAAGTGTGACACAACTCCATGATTTTTCCCAAGAGTATTACATTTAATTATTCATATCATCAACCTATCTTTCAAGGTCAACTCAACAAAAATCACAGATTAAAAATATATAAACGCTACAGTATTATATGCAGACCAAAACAATGTTGGCTACGACATAGTATGGACAAAAATCAACACCTCAAACATGAAACAACTCCAAGAATTATGCCTCGAACACCCGCAACATGCTACAATCATCTGGTAAACACAAACATACCATATAAATCATCAACAACAAGCACAATGATCAATGTAGACCATCAACACAAATAGGACATGATCTAGAAACATCCACAAGCATTATGAGTTACCAAAGAAACAACTACAGTAACACTGGGGAATGCACATGCATTCAGGCACACTGCCTATAGCTCATTACTCAAAAACAACAAAAAGGGGTGCAACCTAGAGAAGACTCACTATCTTACAAACACATTCAGATTACATCCGAAAGATCATGAATTGATAGAATAGCATCTCCTCATGCCTGGTTACACTTCTGGTTAAGCACATAATACATATCCTGCTCTTTCACACTTCTTCACACTTCTTCGCACTACTTCACTACTTTCGAAAGATCAAAAAATTATTTGCACACATAGATACCTCTCTCACATAAGGGTAAAAGCACAAACTTGTGTTACGCTTTTTTAAAGGCACCAACCAACATAACTAAAACTGTGTAACTTTGACCGCATAAAAGTGACATTTCTAAATTGAATTTTGAAATGATGTAAGCTGATCAAATATAGAATTATTAATGAAATTTATGTCTATTATTTTTTAAATTTTTTTTTAAAAATTGATTTTTTTTATAAATTCAAAGACAAAAGTTTCATTGTTGAAATTTTTTGAAAAATTAGGGGTTCTAGTCAGCGCCACCAAAAAAAAATGAAAATGGATTTTTTTTTGGATTTTTCTTTCAAATAGAGAACATATATATGCAGTGTTAAAGAACAAAAATTTAAAAATTTGATGTATATTTTTCTCGTTATAATATTTTGAAGTCTAACATACCTAAATTTGACAGTTTTTTTCCGACGTCACCTTTTGACTACTAAATTTATCATTATCCAAAAAAAAAAACTACCCTTTTTGAGAAGATTCTCTCATCTAGTGTAAATAATTTTTTAATTTCATTTAATATTTATTTTTTAATTTCTAATCAGCCTCTTTTTTAATATTAAAAAGCTAATTGCAATGTTTAATTAATAAAAAATATTAAAAATTATCAAAATAGTAAAATAATTATATGATCGGATTTGTGACTTCAAGCTCTACAAAAGGGTATTTTATAGATTTTTGTAAAAAAATATTCTACTTGAAGAAAAATTGAGCAGAAGTGAGAAGTTTGAGAAATACAAAGTTTTTCACCATTTTTGTGCCACATCACATTGTTGGGATAATGGTGTCTCAACCTTGCATTTACATGAGGTTACTATTTATAGTAAGTTTTTATTTGAGCATGAAATGGTGCGAAACTCTCCCCAAAGCTTCTGGTTGGCTAGATAAGCATTCTAGTAAAGTTACGTCGCAAGATCACCGCTAGTTTTGAAGATATTAAATTTTCCATTTTGGAGGGGTTCAATGAAAGGTTTAAATTTGATTCTGAGGACTTTAGAGGCCCTGAAACATCTTGAAAACTAGGCATAAGTGGTGTAGCTTCTTACAAGTAAATAGAGTACTTCGCGAGCTTTTTGACGCTTCAAACGGTTCGTCAATAGGACACACAATTCTCAAGTTATGGCCTCTAGAAGTTTGTACTCCTAAAATAGGAAATATAAAATACATCGGACATATAAATGAGCTGTAAAAAGGGAGGGACATGTCATAGGTAATCTAGAAGGGATATAAGGTCAACTACACCTTATTGGATGGTTTTAGCCCATAGTTTTGTAATACTATTTGACGGTTTCTTGTATTGTATCTCCTATATATGAGGTGCATGAGATAGAGGTTGTGTGTAAGAGTCTTATAACTATTGAGTTACATCTGAATCCTTGATTAGTGGTACCCCTGCGAAGAGATTTCTTTGCAAGTATATTGTAATCTATTTTTGATTGTGGAATAATATATTGGGCAACTTTTGGAGTGTGGGGTTTTTCTCCCGAAAGGGTTTTCCCCACGTAAATCATTGTGTTATGGTTTGAATGTTATTATATCTATTTCTATTTTTCTGTAATTGTTTTGATGATTTGTAAAATTTTTTGCATTACCCTCCTCTCAAGGTTAGTGTAGGAAGTTGTTTCGTTACTTAACTTCCTTACACACATGACACATAGGCTAGTCCAACCGGACTAACCTTAGTTATAACATTTAAAAAAAAATGGGTTTTTTTGAATGAAAGCATTTGAATGAAGGGGAGTCTGGCCAAACTAAGTCTGACCAGACTCCTAGCACCATTTTGGCACCACACACGTGACACGTGGTGTCATGTGGACCAGGGGTAGTCCAACCAAACTACCCTTATTTGGCCCAAAGTGTGACACAACTCCATGATTTTTCCCAAGAGTATTACATTTAATTATTCATATCATCAACCTATCTCTCAAGGTCAAATCAACACACATCATAGATTAAAAATATATAAACGCTACAGTATTATATGCAGACCAAAACAATGTTGGCTACGACATAGTATGGACCAAAATCAACACCTCAAACATGAAACAACTCCAAGAATTATGCCTCGAACACCCGCAACATGCTACAATCATCTGGTAAACACAAACATACCATATAAATCATCAACAACAAGCATAATGATCAATGTAGACCATCAACACAAATAGGACATGATCTAGAAACATCCACAAGCATTATGAGTTACCAAAGAAACAACTACAGTAACACAACTTACTAGAATCTTTATCATCTTTATACCGAACTTCAGGAACACTAACTGCAATGATAGTCAAACTGAAAGATTCACTTGCAAACCTCCAAATCATGAGCCATCTGAATGGAGGACACAATAGAATTTCACAAACACTCTGCCAAATCCATAAACCAAGATATTGAAATGCAGAGCAATGTAGATCAAAATCTAGAATACTGATCAACTCTAAACAATTGAAAAACCAATTGCAATACTGGATGTCATAACTTGATCAAATCTCCATGTGAACCACTAAACTTAAGCTAAATAAACTAGAGATACTTATCTCAAAACACTTTAATCCACAATGACTCATCTGCAACACACTGGCCAAACCGACTCACTTAATTTGACTCCAACACTGGAACACACAGAGGAATATGTTGACATCAATGACAACACATCACTCAATCAATCTAAACAAATTTTGACATTATACCAACAGGAACTGTGTAAACATAATTGTTTGATATTGTTGAGAAGTTTGTTGGAATGATGTGTTGTCATTGATGTCAACATATTCTTGTGTGTTCCAGTGTTGTAGTCAGATTTAGTGAGTTGGTCTGGCCAGTGTGCTGTAGATTAGTTGTTGCAGATTAATGGGTTTTGGGATATGTATCTCTAGTTGATTCAGCTATAGTTTCAAAGGTCTGCATGGTGATTTGATCATGTTATGAGATCTGGTATTGTGGTTGGTTTTCTAGTTATTCAATGTTGATTAGTGTTGTGGATTTTGCTCTACATTTCTCCGCATTGCAATATACTGGTTTCCAGATTTGGTAGAGTGTTTGAGATATTCTAGTGTATCCTCAATTTAGATGGAACGTGATTTAGAGGTTCGCAAGTGAATCTTCTAGTTTGACAGTCAGTTCAGTAAGTGTTCTTGAGGTTCAGTATAATGATGATGAAGATTTTAGTAAGTGGTGATGTTATGGTTGTTGCTGTGGTAATTCATGATGCTTGTGGATGTTTCTATATCATGTCCTATCTATGTTGATGGTTCATATTAATCATTGTGCTCATTATTGATGATTTCCTTGGTATGTTCATGTTATGCGATGTTCTTGTCCGACCAGATGATTATAGCATGTTGTGCATATTTGTGGCATGATTGTTGAAGGTGTTGTATGTTTGAGGTGTTGATTTAGGTCCATACTATGTCTTACATGACATTGTTTTGGTCGGCATGTTATGTTGTAGTGCATTTTGTTATATTCTTGTAATTTGTGATGTGTGTTGAGCTGACCTTGAAAGATAGGTTGATGATATGTATAAATATATGTAATAATCAAGTGAGAGATGTATCTATGAGTGTATCAAAATGTGTGTGCTTAGATAAGTGTTCGAACAAAGGTTTTGATCTTTCAGAAGTGTGAAGAAGTGTGGCAGAGAAGATTAGATTATGTGCTTAACCATAATTGTAACTAGGCATGAGGAGATGCTATTCTATCAGTTCATGATCTTCCATATGTAATTTGAATATCGTCTGTAAGGCAATGAGCCTTCCCTAGGGTTGTATTCCTCTTTGTTATGTGTTTTGAGTAGTGAGCTCTAGGAAGTGTGCCTGAATGCATGTGCATTCCCCATTGTAATATTTCATATACTCCTAGTAGGATATCATCTCATTGTGGTTAGGCTCCCACCATGGTTTTTCCCTTAAACTAGTTTTCCACATCAAAAATATTAGTGTTATGTGTGTTATTGATTTGGTGTTGATTTGTGCCTTCATTTTTAATTATCTAATATGAAATTGAGTTTGAGTTGATTAAAGTTTGTGAGCAAAATAATTCACCCCCCTTCTCAATTTTCTAACTTGTTGCCAACAATTGGTATCAGAGCTACATCCTCCAAAAGAAGCTTGACTGCTTGAGGTGATTCAAGATGGCAACCTATGCTTATACGAAGGATAGATCAAGATTTAATGGAATGAATTACACTCTTTGGAAAAATCGGATGGAGTGTCACTTGAGATGCATCGGTGAAGACTACTAGAAGATTACTAAGAATGTGTATAATGTTCCTCTGAATGGTCCTACAACTCTGGATGAGATAAAGGAAGCTAAATTCAATAGTAGAGCTAAGGAAGCATTGTTAAGTGCTTTGACTGATTCTGAGATGACTAATGTGATGGATTTGCAGACTGCTCATGAGATCTGGAAGAAGCTAAAGACTTTGTATGAAGGTGATAGCCATGTGAAGAATGCCAAGTTGCAAATCTTGAAGGGAAAGTCTGAGTTGTTGAAGATGGGCGAAGATGAGAATATTACCTCTTTTATGTAGAAAGTGAATGAGCTTGTGTTGAATATCAGATGGGTATGTGCAGGATCATGGTGTGCCAAAACAAGCCCTTAAGTGGCAATGAAATTTTAGAAAATAAAAGTTATGCAACTTGACATAAAAATTTGAATAAGTTGTGAACATTATTTTAAAAATATATAAGAAGAGAATCTATAGAAAATTGAATGTAGTTTCTAAGCTACTAGTTGTTTTGAAAAAAAAAATTCTATTTGATGAAAATTTCAAATTTCAATGCAGTGGTACTAAAATTTTAGGAAAAAGATAGGAAGTAGACGTATGTATGACCACCTTAATCACAATCAAATCATTATATTTTTATATTTAATATTTATAATATAAGTATTAGACTCATGTCTGGATGTGACACATTTTTTTTATTATAATTTTTTATAAAGTAAATAATTATTTATGATTTTTTTACTACAGCTTTTCTGAAATTCAAAAACTCCTACGTCTGACCACCTTAAGTTGGTTAAAACCATATGAAATTTAATTTTTTTAATTTTTTCCTATAGTAGATGAAGCATAGGATGTGACGCATGTTTCAGATTCAAAAAATATTATACCGTGTGAAAGTTATGAGTGTTTTTCAGTTAGTCTATCAATCAGGACTTTTGTCAGAATTCAATTAGAAAATAAATAATAATTATTTATTAAAGTTGAAATAAGACAAGCCTTATATTGTTGGAAAGCTAAGAAAGTCCTTAAAAAACCCTTTTCATTTTATCAATTTTGGCTATAAAAAAAGTTGTCAGCCACTAGTGTAAAGTCTGGAAAATCAAGGAATACTAAAAAACCACATTTTTTCAGTTGACTTTCCAGGCTTGTCACTTCCAAGCCAAATCCCAAAGAATTCCCGAGCCAAAATTTCAAATTTGAAATTTGTACAACAAAAATCGGATATCCATTACAATCGGATATCCCATTATATCGGATATCTGATTATACCAAATATCCGATTGTACTAAATATTTGATTTTAATAAGTAAATTCACAAACTAAATTTGTACATAATTAATCTATTGTTTATTAATATATTAATATACAATATATTAATTTATAAATAAATTAGTATATGATATTAGGGAGACGGAGAGGGGGGAGTGGGGGAGAAAGAGAGAGAGAGAGAGTTTAGGGAAGAGAGATGGATATATATATATATATATATAGAGAGAGAGAGAGAGAGAGAGAGAGAGAGAGAGAGAGAGAGAGAGAGAGAGGGGGGGGGGGCGAAAGAGAGAGGGGGGAAGGGGGGAGAGATTAGGAGAGAGGGAGGGAAACTGGGGGAGGGAGAGAGAGAGAGAGAGAGAGAGAGAGAGAGGGGAAAGGGAGAGAGAGATAGAGAGATAAAGAGATTAGGGGAGAGGAGGATAGAGAGATTAGGGAAGAGAGAGAGAGGGGGGATGTAGAGAGATTAGGGGAGAGGGAGGGAGGGAGAGAGAGAGAGAGAGAGGGAAGGGAGAGAGGGGGAAGGGAGAGAGAGATTAGGGGAGGGGGTAGAGAGAGAGGGAGGGGGAAGGGAGAGAGAGAGGGATAGAGAGAGGGAGGTGGAAAGGGTCATATTATGTCCTAAGGGGTCATATTGTGTCCTATGACCCATTAGAACATAATATGACCCCTTAGGTGTCAAATTTTTGTAAGCAATATTGGTACTGCTTTTTATATTGTAATAATGGTTCATCTTGCCACCTTATGACACACTATGACCCCTTATGACACCATATGGTGTCGTTAGATATCATATGGTGTCCTAAGGGGTCATGGGAAACCATATGACCCCTAAGGACAACATATGACCCCTTATGACAACATATTGGGTAGTTATGAGTCCTATATTGTCCTAAGGGGTCATATTGTGTCCTACAACTCCTTAGGACACCATATGACCCCTTACGATACCAAATTGTGTTGTTATGGGTCATATTGTGTCCTAAGGGGTCATATTGTGTCATATGACCCCTTTAAGACACCATATGACCCCTTAGGACACAATATGACCCTTTATGGCTCTATAAGGTGTCGTTATGGGTCATATGACCCCTTATGACACCATATGCTATTGTTAGGGGTCATATGGTGTCCTAAGGGGTCATGGGACACCATATGACCTCTAAGGACAACATATGACCCCTTATGATGCCATATTGGGTCGTTATGGGTCCTACGGTGTCCTAAGGGGTCATATTGTGTCCTACAACCCCTTAGGACACCATATGACCCCTTAAACACCAAATTGTGTCATTATGGGTTATATTATGTCCTAAGGGGTCATATTGTGTCATATGACCCCTTTAGGACACCATATGGCCACTTATGACACAATATGACCCTTTAGGACTCTATATGGTGTCGTTATGGGTCATATGACCCCTTATGACACCATATGGTGTTGTTAGGGGTCATATGGTGTCCTAAGGGGTCATGGACACCATATGACCCCTAAGGACCAAATATGACCCCTTATGACACCATATTGGGTTGTTATGGGTCCTATGGTGTCCTAAGGGGTCATATTGTGTCCTACGACCCCTTAGGACACCATATGACCCCTTAAGACACCAAATTGTATTGTTGTAGGTCATATTGTGTCCTAAGGGGTCATATTGTGTCATATGACCCCTTTAAGACACCATATGATCCCTTACAATATAATATGACCCCTTAGGACACCATAGGACCCATAACGACCCAATATGGTGTCATAAGGGGTCATATGTTGTTGTTAGGGGTCATATGGTGTCCTAAGGGGTCATGGGACACCATATGACCCCTAAGGACAACATATGACCCCTTATGACACCATATTGGGTCGTTATGGGTCCTATGGTGTCCTAAGGGGTCATATTATGTCCTACAACCCCTTAGGACACCATATGACCCCTTAAGATACCAAATTGTGTCGTTATGGGTCATATTGTGTCCTAAGGGGTCATATTGTGTCATATTACCCCTTTAAGACACCATATGACCCTTGAAGACACAATATGACCCTTTAGGACTCTATATGGTGTCGTGATGGGTCATATGACCCCTTATGACACCATGTAGTGTCGTTCGAGGTCATATGGTACCCTAAGGGGTCATGGGACACCATATGACCCCTAAGAACAACATATGATCCCTTATGACACCATATTGGGTCGTTATGGGTCCTATGGTGTCCTAAGGGGTCATATTGTGTCCTACAACCCGTTAGGACACCATATGACCATTTACGACACCAAATTGTGTCTTTATGGGACATATTGTGTTGTAAGGGGTCACTTTGTTTCATATTACCCCTTATGACACCATACTGGGTTGTTATGGGTCCTATGGTGTCCTGAGGGGTCATATTGTGTTCTACGACCCCTTAGGACACAATGTGACCCCTTAAGACACCAAATTGTGTCGTTATCGATCATATTGTGTCCTAAGGGGTCATATTATGTCATATGACCCCTTTAAGATACCATATTACCTCTTATGACACAATATGACCCTTTAGGACTCTATACAGTGTCGTTATGGGTCATATGACCCCTTATGACACCATATGGTGTCGTTAGGGTTCATATGGTGTCCTAAGGGGTCATGGGACATCATATGACCCCTACGGACAACATATGACCCCTTATGACACCATATTGGGTCATTATGGGTTCTATGGTGTCCTAAGGGGTCATATTGTGTCCTATGACCCCTTAGAACACCATATGACCCCTCAAGACACCAAATTGTGTCGTTATGGGTCATATCGTGTCCTAAGGGGTCATATTGTGTCATATGACCCCTTTAAGACACCATATGACCCCTTACGATACAATATGAGCCTTTATGACTCTAAACGGTGTCATTATGGGTCATATGACCCCTTATGACTGTTGGCATTGGATTGTCATTGATGGCAACCGGTATGGGATGACTACCGGCAATAGAGATGTATGTGCAACACTGTCAAGGAGGAGTACAGGTCAAGATATATTGGATATCACCTTGTGTTGCAGAACACCGGTAAGGTAAGGAAGATGACCTCAGGAGTCACCAGTACACAAGTTAGTGTCTGACTTGTGTGGATGAGATGGTAAGGTGATCAATATCGGTACACTACATCACCGGTAAGGAAAGGATGTGAACTGGTAAGTGATATGTTGACATGAGGGAATTTTGATCAACCAAGTGAGTGGTTGTCGGCCTGCAAAGGTCATGACCAGTGTACAAGCAGGATGGTCAAGGTGTTTGAGTGGTTGTTTGTGATGAAGAGGAAGAATATTACCTAAATCACATCAACACTAGAGGAGGAGAATGAACAAGGTCACATGTATGCTGTAAGGTTGCAGAACAACATGACTCCCACATGATGAAGATGTAGTTATCATGAGAAGCAATGACTGACAGTGAAAGTGCCATCATCGGATCACATGTGCCTGTGTGAAGATATGCTACAAAAATAGGGAAGCCACATGGGTACATTGCAGAATGCAGATGTCAAGGTGTCAGTCCATCGATAAGTGGAAGTTATCTCTAGGTATGCATAGTGTGCATCATGATTCTTTGAGATAAGAGAGAAGAGATAAAGGCATGTTGAAATGCAAGTACAGAAGGAGTGTGATGTGTCTGTCATCTTGAAAAACTAGTTGTGAAATGGTCCAAGCTGATCAGGGAGAAGGCAAGGCTGATTAGATGCAGTCAGAGGAGAATGGCCACACTGAAGATAAATTCTACTGATAGTTGATGATAGAGTGTCATCAAGAAGGTTTGCCAGTATGTAAGTCCACTGGTAATATGAGCAAGGTGCAGATGCAGATGTCTTCCCACCTTATGGGAATGAGAATGCTCAAGATAGACATGTCTGACGACTGGTCAAGGTGTTGCACCGGTAGCTCAGCAGAGAGTAGACATGATGAGTTAATCAGTAGAGTGTGAGATGCTGATAAGATTTGTATATTGACAGAGAAGAGAAACCAATAGAGTGTTTGGTTGGTGATCCTATCTGGATTGAAATGAAGAGCCAAGCAGGTAGATGGTCGACATGGATGCGACTTGGAGTCAAGGTGGGGAACTTGCATTTGGATAATGATGGAATATACACTGACAGGGTAGTTGTAGAGTTGGTCAACATTAGTGAAAGATCCCACAAATCATGGGACATGCTATAGTGCTAATGTAGGGGTTTGTGGCTCGAGGTCTGGAAGACAACTACGAGCTACCTAAGAGTGATTGAGGAGATCGAGGTGGATGAAGGAAACAACATAACCAAATCTTAGTGTTTGACCAAGAGACAAACAAATAGGGTAAAAAGAAGATCACTAGAGATGGAAGGCGTGCATGATCTAGAAGGCGTGTTAATGGAAGAGTTATGTAGTTGGCAGTTGGGAAGATCAGATCAGACAGGATCTAATTTGATTTGGTTTTCCTCAAAGATGATGAGGAAACCCTAACTACCTAGATTTTGAATTGGCTTTTGGCAAGAAAACTAGTCTATAAATACGAAGGCAAAAGACATTGTTGGTTGTTGCTCCTGAAGAGAAGAAAAATATTATGCTTGTTAGGACCCGAAGGCAATTCAGAGGGGGGGTGAATCAGTTGTCTATTTATTTCAGCCCAAATATAACTTAATCAAACTTGATACATAATACAGGTAAACCAAACCTAATGCCAGTTAACAGATTAACAGTTAATATCAATACTAGTGAAACTTAATGCATGAAATAGAAAGAGAAACAACATACACAACACATAACACAAAGATTTGTACATGGAAACCCTGCAAGGGGAAAAAACACACTAGGAAACCTTACCCACAGTCAGATGATACTATTGCAGATAGTGTGTGTATGCAAATGGGGTCTGCATATGCAGAAAGGCCAACCACCTAGAGCTCATTGCTCAACCACAAAATAGGAGTCACACTGACTACAATTGGATGATTAAATCCAATGATAATGTACTACTCAAAGTAGCATCTCCAATGCTGGATTCAGTACCAGTTAAGCTCTGATTATCTCCTTCTCTATGGTCTACTCATATGATCTTCAATATTCACACATACCATGTTACAATACCATAACCATATACCTTTTCTTCCTTCTACCTTCTTGCTTCTTTCTTCTTACATTATCTCACAAATGAGATCTTACATATATAGCAAAACCTAAGACTAAATTTGTAGGTCAGCTAGTTAAGAATATTACAATAAAATCAATTACAACAAGTAAGTCAAGATGCAATGCATCATGTTATCTCAACAAAAATACCAATTGATTAAACAATCTCCATAATGTGTTGTGCTGATCTGGAATAGATAACACATGCCGGTCCATAGCCTAGACCAATTTGCCGGTAACAACAAATATGTCAACCCAATTAGACCAATAACCAAATCACCAAAAATAAGTGTCCAAACCATGTCTTCGACATAACCAAGTGATCTCCAGATGATAACAAGTCATCCTTAGTGCCAGTGAACTATATAACCTGCCAGTGAACCAAATACCGGTGACTATGCATAAGTCATTAAACTTGCTGGTGAACATAACCAAAGATCTCCAAAAGGATAAGTGTTGATAAGTGTTGACATCAATGAAAAAACAAATTCAACATGCGAATAATATGAACAATCTCCCCCTTTGGCATTGATGGCAACACAAGATGGAAAAACCATCTAAGTGGCAAAGCAGAAATGCCAAAAACCAAAAACCAACAATCTCCCAAAGAGATCAATACTAGAAATCAAAATACAAATGCAGAGAGTAAAAATCTCTTCCTCAATGAATAATCTCTCCCCAAAGGATAATGTTTTTCTATAGATATCTCTCCCCCTTTGACATCAAATGCCAAAGCAATACAAATACCAGATACAACTAGTTCATAGAACCAATTACAAATACCAACTACTCCCCCTGAGAAGTAGCTCTCCTCCATCAAATTGGGAAAAAAGTTTCTCTATAAATTCTATTGGTTTGATGCCAAGCATCAACTGTCTAAGTCTCTACCGGTGAGGGAATAACCCCAAGTTGCTCTCTAAGATATTCAAAAGTTTCCTTAGGCAAAGGCTTAGTAAAGATATCTGCTAGCTACTCTTTAGTATTCACATAAACCAATCTCACTTCTTTTGCTTCAACATTCTCTTTCAGAAAATTGTATTTGATAGAAACATGTTTAGTTTTAGAGTGAAATACCGGATTCTTAGATGTATCAATTGCTGTTGAATTATCACAATAGATGATTATAGGTTCTTTGAATTTTACCTTTATGTCCTTCAACATTTGCTTATTCCATAATACTTGAGTACAATTAGTTGCTGCTGCAACATATTTTGATTTTGCTGTTGATAATGATGTACAACTTTGTTTCTTTCTCAACCATGAAATCAATCTGCTACCAAGAAAGAATGCCCCGCCGGTGGTGCTCTTTCTGTCATCTACATCTCCTGCCCAATTAGCATCGGTGTATGCACATAAATCAAAATTTTCATCTTCAAGATACCGTAAACCAATATTTGTTGCGTCTTGTAGATAGCGGAAAATCCTTTTCACTGCTGATTCATTATTTTCTCTAGGATTACTCTAAAATCTTGAAACAATACACACTGTATTCATTATATCAGGTCTTGTTTGTGTCAAATACAATAAACCTCCAATCATAGATTTTTAACTTGTCGGATTAACAAGAGCTGAATCATCCTTCAATGATAGTTTATCAGTTGTAGTCGTAGGAGTACTTACCGGTTTAGAGTTTTCCATACCAAATTTCTTCAGTAATTCCTTCAAGTACTTTGATTGACATATGAATATACCTTTATCAGTCTATGAAATCTGCAATCCTAAAAAGAATTTTATCTGCCCAATCATAGACATTTCAAATTCTTCCTATATCTTATTAGAAAAGTCTTTATGTAATCCATCTTCTCCTCCAAAAATGATGTCATCAAAAAAACTTCATTAACCAAGATGTCTTCATTAGTCACTTTGAAATATAAGTTGCTATTAGCATTACCTTTAGTGTAACCAAGTTTCAAAAGATATTTGTCCAATCTAGCATACGAAGCTCTAGGAGCTTGCTTCAATCCATATAAAGCTTTCCTTAATCTGCAAACCATATCTTTATCACTTGTCGATGAAAAACCATCAGGTTGTTCAATGTAAACTTTCTCTTCAAGATCACCATTCAGAAATGTACATTTAACATCCATTTGATATACTTTATAGTTCTTGTGTGATGTAAATGCAATAAATAATTTGATTGCCTCAATTCTAGCTACCGGTGCAAAGTTTTCATTATAATCAATTCCCTCTTTCTATGATTAGCCTTTACACACTAATCTTGTTTTTTTTTATTACCTTACCATCTTTATTAAGTTTATTTCTGAATACCCATTTAGTTCCAGTTACATTTTTATCTTTAGGCTGGGGAACTAATGTCCATGTATTGCTCTTTTCAATTTATTCCAATTCATCTTCCATAGCTTCAATCCAATGTTTATCTTCACATGCCTCAATGACAGGTGCTGGTTCAATTTGAGAAATTAAATGTACCTCTTCATTTTCCAGTCTTCCTCTTGTCATAACTCCTTGATACTTATTCTCAATTATCTAAATTTTAGAGTGATTCAGTCTTACATACCTGGGTTTGTTCACTTGCTATTGTTCTTCAGTCACCATGGAATTCTCTGATGATGCCGGTGTGACTGGATCAATATTATGTACCGGTGCACTTTGTATAGGTTCAGTTGTGATTATCTCAACTGCCAGTTCATAATCCATAGACCTTGAATTTCTTCTAAAGTGTTCATCTATCTTCACATTTGCACTCTCAATGATTTTCTGCAATCTTTTATTAAAACATCTATATTCTTTGCTCTTAGATGAATAACCAAGAAATATTCCTTCATCACTTCTAGGATCAAATTTATCAATATACTCATCTCTCTGAATGTAACATTTGCTTCCAAATATTTTGAAGTACTTAAGATTAGGAATATTACCAAACCATAATTCATAGGGTGTCTTATCAGTTTCACCTTTGATGTGAACTTTGTTGAAAGTGTAAACCACTGTATTCATTGCTTCTCTCCAATACACATGAGGTAGATTTTCTTTTGATATCGTGCTTCTAGCTGCATCCAAAATAGTTCTATTCTTCCTTTCCACAACTCCATTTTGTTGAGGTGTTCGGGGTGCTGATAGTTGTCTTCTAATTCCATTCACTTCACACAATGTGTTGAACTCCTTAGATGTAAATTCACCTCCTTGATCTGATCTTAAACATTTGATTTTCTTACTAGTTTCATTCTCTACAAGTGCCTTGAATAATTTGAATTTCCCAAAAGCTTCTGATTTCTCCCTGAGAAAAGTAACCCAACACATTCTAGAATAATCATCAATGATTAGCATAAAGTATCTATCTCCTTGTAGACTTCTTGTTCTTGTCAGACGACATAAGTCAGTATGAATTAAATCAAGAACATCATTGGTTTTCTCAGAAATACCCTTGAAAGTTGTTCTAACTTACTTTCCATTTGACATTCCTTACATACTGGATTATGAGGTTTTACAATCTTAGGTAGATCCCTTACTGCCTTAGATGAACTAATCTTTACAATGCAATCAAAATTCACATGACTAGAAGTTTTTTATGCCATAACCAACTTTCATCAATATGTGCAATCAAGCATGTCTTTTCATTGTTATTCAAATGAAAGATATTACCTCTAGTCTGATTATTGGTTGCAATCTCCAAACCAGTTCTATTCATTATTTTGCATTTACCATTCTTGAATTGTAGCTGAAATCCTTTTTCAACTAATTGACCAGCACTCAAAAGATTATGCTTCAAACCTTCAACATAATAAACATTGTCAATATTGTGCTTACCATCAAAAGATATAGTGCATTTTCCTCTGATCAAGCAAGCTTTGTCATCTCCAAATCTTACTAGACCTCCATTGTATTCCTGAAAAGATAAGAATTTACTTTTATCACTAGTCATATGATGTGAACATTTGGAATCTATAATCCATTCATCCTTTTCTTCAAGTTTAGCTGCCATGGCCTTCTCTATAGGTGGAACAGTAGGTGCTTGTTGATCTTTTGTTATTGCAACAAAAGCCCATCCATTGTCTACTAGTTCTTCATCAAAATCATTAGTAACTAGTTCATCAACATAGTAACATGATTTGTCTCTATTCTTCTTAAATCTGTATTTTTGATATTCAGGGTTAGGCTTATATGTTCTTTTAGCTTCTTCTCTCAATCTTGCATGTCTATCATGACATATAGATGCCATATGACCAACTTTATTATAGTTAAAACATTTAAAGGGTGCTTTACCTTCATACTTACTTCCAATAAGACCTTTAGGCATTTTCCTTGCAAATAGTGCTTCAAGTTCTTCCAGTTCTTCATTTTCCCTCTTGATGTCTTCAAGTTCTCTTGCATAAAGTGCTTTCCAATCAGATTTATTAGCTGATGATGAAGATGCTGTAGATGATGATGCTTTGAAGGCTAAATCTGTCTTAATTGTAGCAACATGACCAAATTCCTCAAGCTCAAATGCTGAAAGTTTTCCAACCAAGGTATCTCTAGATACTGATGTATTAGGCATAGTTATCAACTCATTAATAGCAGTTACTTTCATTTTGTATGCCAGTGGAAATGCTCTTAAAACTTTAGAAACAATTTCATCTTCACTTAAGGAACCTCCACAACATTGTATTCCCAAAATAATTTCATTAACCCTTTCAATAAAAGCAAAAATTCTTTCATCTTCTTCCATTTTTAAATTTTCACACTTGACCGGGAAGCATTCCAGTTTTGCAATTTTGACAGTGGTATCTCCTTCATTTAATGTTTCCAATTTATCCCAAATAGATTTAGTAGTAGATCGGTCTGATAATCCCATGATTTGCTGATCTAACAAGGGGCTTAAAAGTGCTTCTCTTGCTTTGTAATCATTCTCTTGATCCTTACCCAATGTAGGTGGATTAGGTTGGTTCGTTGTAGGACCAACATAGCCATTCTATGTAACATCCCATATGTCTCTTCCAATACAATTTAGATGTGTCTCCATTCTGATCTTCCATATACCATAGTTAGTTCCATCAAGTTTTGGATTGTCCTTCCTGAAAAAGTTAGTTGCTATAGAATCTCCTCAAGTTGTTAAACTTCTGCAAAAAGGGAGCTTGGCTCTGATACCAATTGTTGGGACCCAGAGGCAATTATGAGGGGGGGTGAATCAGATGTCTATTTATTTCAACCCAAATATAACTTAATCAAACTTGATACATAATACCCATAAACCAGACTTAATGCTGGTTAATAGATTAACAATTAATATCAATACCGAGGAAACTTAACGCATAAAACAGAAAGAGAAACATCCACAACACATAACATAGAGATTTGTACATGGAAACCCTGTAAGGGGAAAAACCACAGTGGGAAACCTTACCCACAATCAGATGATACTACTACATATAGTATGTGTATACAAATGGGGTTTGCACATGCAGAAAGGTCAACCGCCTAGAGCTCACTGGTCAATCATAAAATAAGAGTCACACTGACTACAAGTGGATGATTAAATCCAATGATAATGTATTGCTCAAAGTAGCATCTCCAATGCTGGATTTAGTATCGGTTAACCTCTGATTATCTCCTTCTCTATGGTCTTCTCATATGATCTTCAATATTCGCACATACCATGTTACAATACCATAACCATATACCTTTTCTTCCTTCTACCTTCTTACTTCTTTCTTCTTACATTATCTCACAAATGAGATCTTACATATATAGCAAAACCTAAGACCAAATGTGTAGGTCGGCTAGTTAAGAATATTACAATAAAATCAATTACAACAAGTAAGTCAAGATGTGATGCATCATGTTGGCTCAACAACAATACCAATTGATTAAACCATCTCCATAACATGCCATGCTGATCTAGAATAGATAACGCATGCCGGTCCATAACCTAGACCAATTTGCCGGTAACAACAAATATGTCAACTTGATTAGACCAATAACCAAATCACCTAATCCAAGTGTCCAAACTATGTCTTAGACATAACCAAGTGATCTCTAGATGATAACAAGTCATCCTTAGTGCCGGTGAACCAAATACTGGTGACTGTGCATAAGTCACTGAACTTGCCAGTGAACATAACCAAAGATCTCTAGAAGGATAAGTGTTGATAAGTGTTTACATCAATGACAGAACCAATGCAACATATCCTTAATACCAACAATTCTTTTGTGAAGTGATTAAGTGTCATGTGAGAGAAAATCAACCAAGTGCTTATAGAGTATCTAAGAAAAGAGGGAGAGTGAAGAGAAGAACCGATAGTGGTTATGCTGGCAGAGCAAAAGTGAAGAGAGCTGTAGAGAAGGTAGATAGTGGACCGGTGGAGTTTAGCACTAGTAAACTGTAGAGTAGTGAGGAGAAGATACTGTAGAGAAAAAGAGTAGAAGAGGTGTACTAGTAGGGCTTACCGACAGAGAAGTAGCAGGTGAGAGCAGCTAGAGAAGTGAGTCGGTGTTGTAGAGAAGGTATCTCACTGACAGAGTAAGGTATATGAAATGGTTGCAAGATTCACTTGTAACAAGATAACTACTTTTGTATTTGAAGTTTACTGTAAGAACACTGAGTTGTATCTCAGTGCAGGGGTTGTATCCCATAAAGTCAGGGGTTGGTGCTCCTTGGGTAGGTGCCCTAAAGTTAGGGGTTGGTACTCCTTGGGTTGGTGCTCCTTGGGTTGGTGCCCTAAACATTGTAACAGTTTTCATTGTGAGGCGGGATTGGAGCAGTAGACTCCAACAACATTTGTCACTGAGGTTTTTCCGATTTTGGGTTTTCATCATACATTCTAGTGTTATGTGATGGCTCTTGTGTGTGATTGCATCTGTGTTGGTCTCCCACTAACCGATAAATCTGCATTGAGTTAGATTTTTTAATCAGTATGCTCACATAGGATAGCTAAAGGGAAAAGTTTGAGAACCACTGATTCACCCCCTCCCCCTCTCAGTGGTGCATTGTGTCTAACAATTGGTATCAGAGCGTAGGTTCCCAGTTAGAAGAGTGTTCTCCAACTTGGGTAGATTCCGGCCCAAGGACACAATGGTTTGTCTAGTGTCAATCTCTACTCTTGTATTTGATTGTTCAAACTTTTCTATTTGGAGTTGCAGAATGGAAGTCTTCCTACCCTCTTTAGGGTTTGATGTACGGATGATGGTAGTTGATGGTCTCCCTAGAAAGGTCAATCTTCCCACCAGATCTATAGAAGAAAGAAGAAACTAGTGCAATGAAGAAGCCATGAAGGCTATATTTAGTGGACTCACCAGTGATGTCTCCTCACAGGTGGACAAATGCACAACAATAAAGATCTTATGGGAAGGATTGAAGAGGCTCTATGGAAATGAGCCCACTACTGCAGAACCAACATGTGAAGGAAGTGTGAGAAACACATATCATGTTTTTGAGGATGATGAAGATATATCTACTAGCAACAATAGTCATGAAGAAGGAACCCACCTCTTCATGGATCAAGAATATAAAGAAGAGGAGCACACATTTGGAAGTGCTAGAGCAAATAGTTCCCACCGAAAAGATGTGTTTAGTAGCGATGATGAGGAAGAAGGAGACAAGGCAGATAGATCCAACCATCAAGATCTATCTGATAGTGAAGGGGAAGAAGAAGATGCAGAAGTAGATCTTGAGTGTGAACTGGTAAGTGCTCTAGAAGATCTTCAAAATATCAGAAATGATTTTAAGATCTACAAAAGATCAGTTCATGAAGACTACAATCAGTTGAGAACCTGCCTTGATGTGTCAAACCAAAAGGTTGACTTATTGACCTCTCAACTCGAAGAGACAAAAATATTGACTGATGATTTGAAATCAGTCTTGGACTCCAAGGAAAGTGAAAGGGAGAACCTGAGAAATGAATACAAGCTATTCATGAATTATGCTATAGTAGAGCAGAACCAACTAACAAAATGCCTTGAAGAATCTGAGAAATGCATCTCAGAGTTGAATTCTCAGGCAGAGAACACCAAGGAGTGCGGGTGTGAAGATATAGCATCTAGGCTAGAAGTAAAGAATGAAGAATATCTGCAGCTGGTTGGAGAAATGGAGATTCTTCGAATTGACCTTGAGAAGTGTAAGGATGAGCTCAAGGAAGGAACCCAGTTTGATGGCAATAGTGATGCCTTGGACAAGATGTTGAAGAAGAAGAAGCATGCCAAGGATACTGAAGGGTTAGGAAGTGGTGCTGGTGAATGCTCTACCAGCAAGAATGTCCCCCACAATGACATTCAGTTTGTCTCATCAAGTGGAGAGAACAAGGGACAAACCTTCACAGTGAGAAATGCTCCCCGAAAGAAGGTTGATCTAAACACTACCGAAGAGGACTTGTAGATAGAAAGAAGACCAGTATTGCAAGAAGAAGGAACAATGCATATCCTAAAGGTAAAGGGAAAATGGGAGAAGATAGCTTCACTGGAAGTAGGGAGATAAGGAAGCAGCAAAGAAGACCCTCTACCGGCAGAGGACAAAGAAATACTACCACCCATAGGGGGAAGCAAGTGTGGGAGAAGAAGAGATCAGATGGAAGAGCTGCAAAGAAAGGACAACCAAGGATCCATTCTCAAAGAAGAAGAAATGGAGATGCAAAACTGGTAAGATCTCCTCACACATGGCAAAATAAATTTGTGTCATATGCCATCATTTACCAGTTACTGCTTTGCATGTAATGCTTATGGGCTTAGGGTAAAGAATATAGAAAGAGATCTAGAAGGAATTATCTAGGATCTCATAGAAATCATGCATATGAGAAAAATGTATCCAGGAGTAGATACATACATGTCCCCTCTCCCGGTTATGCAAATGTTGTCTGTCATAACTGCAATGTTTTTGGCCATAAAGAGTTTGAGTGCAAGAAGAGCAACCTATAGCCACATGGAGGTTAGTACAATAGCTATGCTCTACAGAAAGGTGAAAACAAAGCATATGGAAGGTAGATACCTACATGGAACCAAAGGAGAAATTTCCCTGCAGGAGAAAGAGGGCCATCGGTTTCGGTTGCTAGTGACAGCCACATGACTAGGAGAAGATGGTCAAACCGGTATGTCAAGAGATTCCCTAATCATGAATTTGGGATGGATGTTGTGTGCTACTATAGAACTACTTGTGGATGTGATGGAGAATCAGGAAATGGAAGCATCCATTAGCAGAAGAAGGAAAGACTTGCTCCCAAGCCTGAAGATGAGAGGAAGAATGAGACCTAGCAGGTATGGAGGAAGAATACCATGGACCGACCCTGTGCACTCATTGCACAAGTGATATCTCATAAGGCCTAAAGGAGATGCAAGATCTTAGGGAGGGTAGCACATTGAATTTATCATTCACCACCTCAGTGAAGAAGGCAACATGGAAGGACATGCTGTTGCCGGTATGAACAATGAAAATGAAAAGATAAGTGTGTGTAGAAGCTTCCTTGACTACACACCTACAGATGAATGCTAGATCACTACTGATGTGTCTATGCATGACAAGATAACAATTGGAATTAGATACATGGTGACACAAGATGTCAAGAGTCACAAGAAGGTGCTCTGGTAGTGATAATGGACCAGTACAAGAAAACTGGTATGTGCAGATTGTTACTAGTATGACTGCTAACATGTACTTGCAGGTTATGTAAGATAATGAGATTGGAGATCATTGCAATCGCCCCGGTAGCATGAAAATGAAGTTATGTCTCAGGTGGTGTTGATGAAGACTTGAACAACATGAGTGGGCCCCATTGTTGATCATGCAGGCTTGCATATGTTTGGGCCAACCAGTTTATTTTATGGCATGATGATGTCATTGTATGGCATTATGTAAATTCAAGATCATGTCATAAGCTATGGTGGATACAATGGAACTGAAGGATCATCAGATGATCATATATGCATAGCTCAATCGGTATATGGTGTAGATTGGATTCCTAGTATTGGACTTGATCGGTGATGAGAACCTGAGATGTGTGACTCAAGGAGAGTTCAAGTGCTCATGATGTAGAGCCGATATGCTTGAACTGATAAGGATACCGACTGCCCAAACTGCAGATGATAGAAATTGCAGTAGGGATACCTTATTGAATTTCATGGTTATGGGTATCTACTTGTCTTCTAGATTGGTTGTATTCATGGTACAATCACATTTGATTCTAATGAAATTTGGGATCAAATAGGTAGTGATGCAGGTTGACTGGTAGGTGAGTAGTGTTTACTGGCACATCCCTCTAAAATTGACTAGTGTAACAAATGGTATAGATTTTACATGCTCAATTGGTGTTAGTTAATGGTTGAATTCCCCATCTCAAGAGTTGTGACATGAGAAAATACAAGGAAGAATTCTGTCAGTACCTGGTAAATACAAGGAGGAATGATATCCTGACAGTGCCCTTTGCCGTTATTTTCAAAGGGGGAGATTGTTGGTATTGGATTGTCATTGATGTCAACCGGTATGGGATGACTACCATTAATAGAGATGTATGTGAAACACTGTCAAGGAGGAGTAGAGGTTGAGATATCTTGGATATCACCTTGTGCTGCAAAATACCGGTAACGTAAGGAAGATGATCTCAGGAGTCACTGGTACACGAGTTAGTGTCTGACTTGTGTGGATGAGATGGTAAGGTGATCAATACCAGTACACTACATCACTGGTAAGGAAAGGATGTCGACTAGTAAGTGATGTGTTGACATGAGGGAAGTTAGATCAACCAAGTGAGTGGTTGTCAGCATGCGAAGGTCATGACCAGTGTACAAGTAGGATGGTCAAGGTGTTTGAGCAGTTATTTGTGATGAAGAGGCATAATGTTAACTAAATCACATCAACACTAGAGGAGAAGAATGAACAAGGTCATAGGTATGCTGTAAGGTTGCAGAACAACACGACTCCCACCTGATGAAGATTCAATCATCATGAGAAGCAATGACTTATAGTGAAAGTGCCATCATCGAATCACATGTGCCTGTTTGAAGATATGCTGCACAAACAGGGAAGCCACATGAGTACATTGCAAAATGTAGATGTCAAGGTGTCAGTCCACTGGTAAGTGCAACTTATCTCTAGGTATGCATAGTGTGCATCATGATTCTTTGAGATAAGAGAGAAGAGGTAAAGGCATGTTGAAATTCTAGTACATAAGGAGTGTGATGTGTTTGTCATCTTGACAAATCGGTTGTGAAATGGTCCGAGTTGATCAAGGAGAAGGCAAGGCTGATTAGATGTAGTCAGAGGAGAATGGCCGCACTGAAGATGAAGTCTGCTAATAGTTGATGACAAAGTGTCATCAAGAAGTTTTACCAGTATGTAAGTCCACCGGTAATATGAGAAAGGTGTAGATACAGATGTCTTACCACCTTGTGGGAATGAGCATGCTCAAGATAGACATATCTAACGAACGATCAAGGTATTCCACCGATAGTTCAACAGAGAGCATACATGATGAGTTAACTGGTAGAGTATGAGATGCCGACATGGTTTGTATACCGGCAAAGAAGAGAAATCAGTAGAGTGTTTGGTCGGTGATCCTATCTGGACCGACATGAAGAACCAAGCTGGCAAATGGTTGACATGGATGCCACTTGGGGTCAAGGTGGAAAACTTGCATTTGGATAAAGATGGAATGTACACCAACAGGGTAGTTGCAAAGTTGGTGGACATTAATGAAAGATCCCACAAATCATGGAACATGTTGTAGAGCTATTGCAGGGGTTTGTGGCTCGAGGTCTGGAAGGCAACTATGGGCCAACTAAGAGTGATTAAGGAGATCAAGGCGGATGAAGGAAACAACAAAACCAAATCTTGGTGTTTGACCAAGAGACCAGTAGATAGGGTAAAACACAGATCACCAGAGATGGAAGGTGTACGTGATCTAGAAGGCACATGATTGGTAGAGCTGTGTAGCTGGTAGTCTGGAAGATAAGATCAGACAAGATCTCATTGGATTTGGTTTCCTCGAAGATGATGAGGAAACCCTAACCACCTACATTTTAAATTGGCTTTTGGTGGGAAAACTAGTCTATAAATATAAAGGCCAAATATATTGTTAGTTACTACTGCTCAAGAGAAGAAAAATATTGTGCTATTGCGAAGTGATTAAGTGTTACTTCTGCATGTGAGAGCAATTCAACCAAGTGCTCAGAGAGTATCTAACAAAAGAGGGAGAGTGAAGAGTAGAACCCGTAGTGGTTATACTGGCAGAGAAAAAGTGAAGAGAGTTGCAGAGAAGGTAGGCAATGGACCGGTGGAGTTTAGCACTAGTAAAGTGTAGAGCAGTGAGGAGAAGATACTGCAGAGAAGAAGAGTAGAAGAGGTGTACCAGAGAGTAGCTAGAGAAGTGAGTCAGTGTTGTAGAGAAGGTATCTAACCAACAGAGTAAGGTATATGAAATGGTTGCAAGATGAACTTGTAACAAGATAACTACTTTTGTATTTGAAGTTTACTTTAAGAACACTGAGTTGTAGCTCGGTGCAAGGGTTGTAGCTCCTTTGGGTTTTAGCCGATAAAGTCAGGGGCTGGTTCTCCTTGGGTAGGTTCCCTAAAGTTAGGGGTTGGTTCTCCTTGTTTTGGTTCCCTAAATCACGGGTTCGTGCTCCTTGGGTTGGTGCCCTAAATATTGTAACAATTTTTATTGTGAGGCTGGATTGGAGCAGTAGACTCCAGCAACATTTCTCACCAAGGTTTTTCACATCTTGGGGTTTTTTATGTGCATGCTAGTATTATGTGAAGCCTCTTGTGTGTGATTGCATCTGTTTTGGTATGCCCACTAACCGGTAAGTCTGCATTGAGTTAGAATAATTAACCGGTATTCTCACATAGGATAGCTAAAGGGAAAAGTTTGAGAGCCACTGATTCAACCCCTCCCCCTCTCAGTGGTGCATTGTGTCTAACAATGACACCATATGGTGTTTTTAGGGGTCATATGGTGTCCTAAGGGGTCATGGAACACCATATGACCCCTAAGGAAAACATATGACCCCTTATGATACCATATTGGGTCGTTATAGGTCCTATGGTGTCCTAAGGGGTCATATTGTGTCCTACGACCCCTTAGGACACCATATGACCCCTTACGTCACCAAATTGTGTCGTTATGGGTCATATTATGTCCTAAGGGGTCATATTATTTCATATGACCCCTTATGACACCATATTGGGTCGTTATGGGTGCTATGGTGTCCTAACGGGTCATATTGTGTCCTACGACCCATTAGGACACCATATGACCTCGTAAGACACCAAATTGTGTCATTATGGGTCATATTTTGTCCTAAGGGGTCATATTGTGTCATATTGTGTTGTTATGGGTCATATTATGTCAAATTGTGTCAAATTATGTCGTTATGGGTCATATTGTGTCATGTTGTGTCCTAAGGGGTCATATTGTGTTGCTGATTTTATTTTGGATTTTAAAGAAAATATTTTCTACAAGTATGCAAGGTACACACATAGGTCTCAGTGGTTGGATCAATAGTTCAGGATGTGTAAGAACTCTTTCCTTTTTGGTACTATTGTATTGGTGGTTGATTTTGTAGAGAACTATACATTGGAACCACAAAATGAGGTACAGTCTTAGTACTACAATTCAATCCAGAATGCTATTTTTCTTCACATTACATATAGACATGCTCCTAATAGTATAGAAGAGGACAATAAGATAATCAGGGAGTATCATTTTTATATGAGTGATGATAGATGACACTCCTTTGAGTATGTGCAACATTATTTCAAGAATTGTTTTGAGTTCTTGCATGAGAAAGATATTGCAATTGATTGACATATCATATGGTTAGATAACTGTACGAGTCAATTCAATAATGTCCGTATGTTTTATTGGTTGAGTATAATGCATGTAGAGAGGCATATACCTCATATTTGGTGTTTTTTTGAGGCAGGGCATGGGAAGGGGGAGCATGATGGAGAAGGTGCATCTTTGAAGAGACCTATAGTTAAGGAGCAATTGAGGATTTCAGGTGCAAATTTATCTGATGCACGTTCTATTGTTGACTGGTGTAGTTCAACATTGTCACATGGAGGTACTTTTGATTCAACAGTGACCAAATTCTTTTGGTTGGTTGAGGAGAGCATAGTGGGATAGAGATTGGATTGTCAAAGAATTAAAGATTCTTCAAAGATGCATTCATTTCTCAGCTTAGATGCAAGTACATGGACCATTTGGACACAAGTGTTGGATTGTTTTTGTCAGAGTTGTGTTCAGTATGATTGGGATCAGTGCGAGTCAAGTGAGTGGGTTGATACATGGGCTACCCAATATATAACTCCTTTATCTCAAACAATATCCTTGTCAAACAATGACATGGAAAGTTCACTTGAGTATGACCGTCTATCAGATCTTGTACATCCAAGACATGTTTTTGTAGTTGTTGCACCACAAGGGAATGAAGAGAGATCATAATATTGGTTGGCATGATGTGTATAGGGAAAACATAAGCTAACACAACCAGTGACAGATGATGATGGGCTCACATATCCTACAAGTTTAGTTGTTGTTGTGGGAACTTGGTTGCAAACATACATGATTAGAAAGAATGGAATAACTGCATTTGAAGAATATGAGAGAGACAAAACCATTCTCATGTATTCACACCTTATTACAGCTACAAATTTCATTTGTTGAAGCATCAAGAAAAACCGAAGACCAAAGACCTATGGACAGTGACTACTGTTGATCATGAAGCAATACTGGATACTCTTAAGCAAAGAGATGACCCTTCAGGTATACTTGAGTAGTAGATCTTTAATGGTGCCTTATTTTTGTTATCATGCATTTCATTTCAAACAATGATCATTAAACCTTAATGTTCAAGTTTGTTACGTGTATATTAAGGATGTGTTCAAAATGGAGGTCTATTGATGAACACTTTTTTTGGGCAATATGGTTTTTGCATGCACATAGGGGGTACATTCAATATAATTGGAAGGGATGTATTTTTGCAACACAACTTATTATCATGCATTTGATGAGATTTACAATTTTTGTTATTAGACAACACTATTTGACAATTTTTGATGATATAATTATCGCAAAACCTTTATGCTCATGCAGGTCTTTTTTGATGATATACAACACTATCACATTATGATTTTGGCATCAACATAGTGGGTTCTCTTGATATAATTCAAAGGGATGTGTTTTTATGGTATATAATCCCACCTTTTCATTTATTATCATGCATTTCAGTTGAAGTGATTATCATAAAGCCTTTATGTTCATCCATGCATTTTATGTGTAGACTAACAATTCTTAAAAATACAGGTTCATGCTAGATCATTCGCCGTTGAATAGTTTACTCTTGGTGATGGTACATATTCCTTTGTGCATTAATGAGATTAAACCCAATGATCTATTTATAATTTGTATTAAGCGTTATAATTTATTTCTTATAGCACATTCATTCCACATAAAAAGGTTGCTTATTTTGGTCTTCATTTATATGCAGGCATTGCTATATGTAAGATTTTCTCTTAGGACATGAGGATGTCTTATGCAGATGAAGTGGAATGTTGTATTTGTATATGGATGTGAATTGATGTAACTTTTTTATGATGATATACAATGTCCATGAGAAAATTGGTTTAGTTATATTGATGATATTAAATGTATCTGTACATGAGTACATTGGTGGAGTTGTATTGATAATGATGAAAAATCATGTTTGCATATTCGTTCATGGATGTCACATGCAATTTTAATGGTAATTATGTGTATACAATACATGGAAATATTGATGATCATTATGTGTCTACAGTGTAATGCTTGTTTATCTATATTTTTTCATTGAATGAGTGACAAATTTTTTGCCAACTAAAAAAATGCTACCCTAATAAAACCATAGGGAAAATTGAAAAACCGAGATAGGATTTTGTAGGGACCACTCTCATGGCCCTGTAGGTTCAAACATATCATTCATAGGTGCCATAGATTCCAGGTTAGGGCCCATCAAAGTTTGATAATTTTTAGCACTTAGGGTGCTCAAGGGATGACGCTGGTAGGGTATGACCTAGAGTGTTCAACTGAGTCAGGGGGAAAATAGGAGAATTCATAGGGTAATAATGCCTAACTGGATATGTCAGAACCAACAATTCATTATCACGATGAGAAGAACAAGAAATTGGCCACGCAATAACATTCGATTGAATGAGACTGACAAATTTTTTGTCAACTGAAAAAATGCCCTAATAAAACCGTAGGGAAAATTGAAAAACCGAGATAGGATTTTGTAGGGACCCCTCTCATGGTCCTATAGGTTCAAATGGATCATTTGTAGGTGCTAAAAATTTTGAGTTAGGCTCCGTCAAAGTTTGACAAGTTTTAGCACTTATGGTGCTCAAGGGACGATGCCGGTGGGGCATGACCTCGAGCGTTTGACCGAGTGGGGGGTGGGGGGGGGGGCAAAGGAGCATGAATAGGGTAATAATGCCTTACTAGACATGTCAGAACCAATGATTTGTTATCATGACGAGCAGAACGAGAAATTGGCCATGCGACAACATTCAATTGAATGAGACTAATGAATTTTTTGCCAACCGAAAAAATGATGCCCTAATAAAACCGTAGGGGAAATTGAAAAACCAAAATAGGATTTTGTAGGGACCCCTCTCATGGCCCTGTAGGTTCAAAAGGATCATTCATAGGTGCCACGGATTCCAAGTCAGGGCTCGACATAGTTTGATAATTTTTAGCACTTAGGGTGCTCAAGGGACGACATCGGTAGGGTATGACCCCGAGCGTTCGACTGAGTGGGGGGGGGGGGAATAGGAGCATTGATAGGGTAATAATGCCTAACTGGACATGTCAGAACTGACGGTTCACTATCACGACAAGCAGAATGAGAAATTGGCCACACGACGACATTCGATTGAATGAAACTGATAAATTTTTCGCCAACTAAAAAAATGATTCCCTAATAAAAGCATAGGGAAAATTGAAAACTGAGATAGGCTTTTGTAGGGACCCCTCTCTTGGCCCTGTAGATTCAAACAGATCATTCACAGGCACCACAGATTCTGAGTTAGGGCTCGTCAAAGTTTGACAATTTTTAGCACTTAGGGTGCTCAAGGTACGATGTCGGTAGGGTATGACCCCGAGCATTCGAACGAGTAGGTAGGGGGGGAAATAGGAGTATGAATAGGGTAATAATGCCTATCTATACATGTTGGAACTAATGGTTCATTATCATGATGAGTGAAACGAGAAATTGGCCACGCAACAATATTCGATTAAATGAGACTGACGAATTTTTTGCCAATTGAAAAATGCTGCCCTTATAAAACCGTAGGGAAACTTGAAAAATAAAGATAGGATTTTATAGGGACCCCTCTTGTGGCCTCATAGGTTCAAATGGATCATTCGCAGGTGCCACAGATTCTGAGTTAGCGCCTGTCAAAGTTTGACAATTTTTAGCACTTAGGGTGCTCAAGGGACGACGCCTGTAGGGTATGATCCTGAGCATTCAACCGAGTGGGGGTAGAAAATAGGAGCATATGTATGGTAGTAATGCCTAACTATACATGTCAGAACTGATGGTTCATATCACGACAAGCAGAACGAGAAATTGGCCACGTGACAACATTCAATTGAATGAGACTGACAAATTTTTTGCCAACTGAAAAAATGCTACCCTAATAAAAGCATAGGGAAACTTGAAAAACCAAGATAGGCTTTTGTAGGGACCCCTATTGTGGCCCCATAGGTTCAAATGGATTGTTCATAGGTGCCATAGATTCTGAGTTAGGGCCCGTCAAAGTTTGACAATTTTTAGCACTTAGGGTGCTCAAGGGATGACGTCGTTAGGGTATGACCTCGAGCGTTTGATCAAGTGGGGGGGGGGGGGGAATAGGAGCATGCATAGGGTAATAATGCTTAACTAGACATGTTGGAACCAATGGTTCATTATCACGACAAGCAAAATGAGAAATTGGGCATGCGACAACATTCAATTGAATGAGAGTGACGAATTTTTCTCCAACTAAAAAAATGCCGCCCTAATAAAACCTCAAGGAAACTTGAAAAACCTAGATAAAATTTTGTAGGGACCCCTCTCATGGCCCTATAGGCTCAAATGAATCATTTGCAGGTGCCATGGATTTTGAGTTAGGGCTTGTCAAAGTTTGACAATTTTTAGCACTTAGGGTGCTCAAGGGACGATGCTGGTAGGGTATGATCCTGAGCGTTCGACCGAGTGGGGGGGGGGGGCAGAATAGGAGCATGCATAGGGTAATAATGAATTGTATTGTTTATTATACAAACAACACTTATGATGAAATGAAATGAATTATATTGTTGATTAAATAACCATTATTAACCATTGTTAATGATTGGATTGAAGATTAAAGTTTTCCATGATAACACCATGCACACATGAGAAACAATTTATATGATCAAATATGAACTTTTGTATATATGAAAATGTCAAATGATTACAAGTGTATGTCCATACACAAATATAGCATAAACGCCAACTCAAACAAAATGTATGTCTATATACATGAATGTATGTCTATATACAAAATATACATGCCAACTAGACATGTAAGCATCCCAAAACTATCTATAACATCCTAAGCTACTGATGGATCATCAAAATCAATCCTCTTTGCCGCACTGCTCGGCTCTAAAGGATCATGCACAAGAAAAAAGAAAACCATGATTAAGATTAGCTATATTATATAACTCACATTCAAAAAGTTAACATAAAAATGAACTATAAAATTGAACTATTCTTGTTTACCTCATCTCCATATTTTCTCTTGGGCTTTGAAAGACTCTTGATGTATGTCTTCAGTAGAGGAGGCATGTTTTCAATATTTTCATACACAACCTACATATGTTTACAAACATGACATTGATACAAGTTAGCATATAATTGTCACTGATAATAACGAATTATATCTACTAAACACAAAATAAAATAAACACACATGTACTCGAGGCATCTCTTCTTTGTCTTCTTCTTCATCTTCAGGTATAGTGGGTGTAGCCAACAAGGATGCAAAGCCAATAATTCTCTGTACATATACACAACAAGTATATGAAACTATCAATCTATGTCTAGATGTGTATAATCATTATAAGTTATTTAAACTATTCATTCAATCATATTTGCTTTTAGTTACCTTTTCCTTATCTCCAACTACACTACTAGATCCTGAATCACACAGCCCCGCACTTGTGCTACTTGTGCCCTACAAGAGTAAAATAAGATATACATGCAAGTTACTACATAATCTAATTAATACCAATATAAATGATAAGCATGTATGTACAATAATATATGTACCATAAAGCTATCAAGGCCAAATGAAATGGCCGTCAAGGTGCCCTCCTGGATTTGTGTGAACTCCTCCTCTTTCATCAACTATTAAATAGACCATGTAAATAAAAATTAGTACTTAATATTATCTAGATTATAAATATTCATTTAAAATATAGAATGAACTATGAAAATACAAATCTTGCAACTACATTATCAATGTATGATGAAGGTGCCTCCTTGCCTCGAGCATGCGAGGACTCTCTAGGGTATCCTCTAGTCTATGTCATAACATCTAGTGCATCGTGCATCTCATGCACCTCATAATCTGCAGTGTGCGTAGGAGGATCAACAAGTTGTCCAACTGGACCCAAGCGTACGTGCCCACACATGACACAACTATGGGGCATGCAAATGTGTGCATCTGAGGAGGACGTGTCAATGCCACTGGATGTACAACTACCATAAAAAGTAGGCTGAGCGATTGACCCAGCCCAAGAAACCAAAAGGCTACTCAAAGAGTGAATAGCCAATATGGTTTGTGATGCCACCTCACAAATGATATCTAGATGCTGCATTGGAGGTGGGGGATCAACAAGAGGAGGGGGAACATATAGGCCCTAGACTACTTTGACTGCCCCATTTTGGGGCATACCTAAACCCACATGCTAAAAAGGTTGGATGTCGCAGTAGTTCACATGTTTTCCTAAAACAAGCTTAGCATACAATTTTTTGATGAAGTAGAAGGGGACATCAAGATTATTGTTGGGTGGTTTATCTAAAACCATCCACCAACAATCCCAAAGGTTTTTCACAATACCATCATTTGTGCACCATTTAATGGAAAGTTTTATTTTTTGGGGGTCCACGGGTTGACCAATGCGAGGATTCACAGATAATGCAGCAATAGTGGCTTTGGATATATCGAGATCCTTGATCTCCTTATAGGACAAGCCATCCTCATATTGTTCCCTCATAGAATCTCACCACAAAAGAGAAACATTGTGCTCCTCAATGACAGTTTCTATACTCTTTATGATCGACATGAGGGGATCAAACATTGGGTTTAGGCGAGGGATCCTATGATAGATATCTGCAATCCCCCTCAATTGGTTCAAATTTTGTGCAATTAAATCCTGAATTGAGGGGGGCTTTGGCAAAGGAGGGTTTTGTGCGGGAGGGTTTGGTTGTTGCGGTTGTGGTTGATCAATGTTTTCACTGTTATCCTCCATTTTTAACCTAATTGAATGTAAACAATTGAATTTAGTTAACAAGTTTGAACAATTTTGTGTTTGATTTAAAAAAACCTAGTTTTCATGAAAAAACAAATAAACATTAAAAAAATACAAAAATTTGAATGAAAATAATGAAATCATTACAAATCCTACCTTTTAAGGTATTTTTTAGCAAATTTGGTTCAAACAACTAGATATTAGGTCCAACCGGATATCGGATTCTAAAAAACCACGCAGCTCGTGGGTAAAAAGTAACTCACGAGCTGCCATAGTCCACTTATATTGTCTCAAAAAATCAGATATCCGATTTTTATACTTAAATTATTTTAAAATAACATTATATTATATAATATAATAATAAATTATTATATTATATAATATAATAATAAATTATATAATATATTATATAATATTATATTATATAATATAATAATATATTTTATAATATAATACTATATTATATATTATGTATTATATAATATATAATATAATATAATAATATATTATATATTATATAATATGTAATATATAATAAATTATTATATTACATTATATATTATATAATTTTTTTTTAATTTAAAATTACCTATAAAAATCGGATATCCGATGATATCTGATTTTATCCGATATCCGATTTGCTTAGGTGTTTACCATGCCAAGGTGTATTGACACCCAGGCCAAGCAAAAAGTCAACACGGATTTTTGTGTTTTTAGGCAAGTGGAAAAGGCTATTTTTTCACATTGCCACTTTTTGGCCCCCCATTATCCTGCACTAACCCAGATGTGTTGGTGGAGTGGTGGAAGAATCAGAGATTGCAGCTAAAGTGTTGAGATCCTTGCCTCCTTACAAGCATAAGGTTGTTGCTATTGAGAAGATTTAGACAATGACAAATGTGACTAGAGACATGTTGATTGGAAAGTTTGTTGCCTTTGAGTTGAGAGAATTTAGTGAATCTTTTCCTAAGTCAAAATCTATATTCAAAGTTACTATTTCTAAGAAGAAAAACTATGACTCGAGAGAAAGTTCTACAAGGGTGTCCAAATATGAGAAGGAGATGAGAGAGCTTGAATAAGAAGAAAGAGAGTTTGAGGAGCTTGAAGCCCTGATTTCTAGCATATTTCCTAAAGGTTCCAATAAGTATGAAGGAAAATTACCTCTTAAATGCTTTTCATGTTATAAGATAGGACATTTTTCCTCAAGGTGTCTGAAAAGAGTTCCTAAAAAGCCATTTAAGCCATCCTAAATATCATAAATGTTGTCATGCTACTGATGAAGGTGTGCCAAATGATTAATCTGATAAGGGAAACTCAAGAGATGAATGGGTGTTTATTGCCATCAAGGAAGTTGATCTAGTGCCTACTGATTCTACTAGCTGCATTAATGAGGAAAAAGCTTTGACTGCTAAAGTTAAAGAGAAAGATGAATGGGTTATTGATAGTGGTTACTCTCATCATATGACAAGTGATAAGAGCAAGTTTGTGAGTATGGAAAAGTATGATGGTGGTGTAGTAAGATTTAGCGATGACAAAGTTGGTATAATCCATGGTAGAGGTTCTATTTCTCTTGATGGTAAGCACAACATTGATGATGTTTTATATGTTGAAGGTCTAAAGCATAATATTTTGAGTGTTGGATAGATGGTTGACAAAGGATATCACTTGCAATTCATGAATGTCAAATGTAAGATCTTGAGTAATTCCAAAATTGAGATTGCATCAGGTACAAAGACTAAAGGTAATATCTTTCACTTGAATGCTCATGGTAAAAGTTGTTTGATTTCTCAGATTGATGAAAGTTGGTTATCGCATAGAAGGATGTGTCACGTGAATTTTGATTGCATGGTTAAGATAAGTTCTACTCAAGAAGTGAGAGATCTTTATAAGTTCGTAAAGCCTACTAATTTGGTATGTAAGAAATGTTAGTTAGGGAAGCAGATAAGAGTTACTTTCAAAAGAAAACATTATAGTTATAATAGATTATTGGATCTTGTGCATATTGACTTGTGTGGTCCTTCTAGAGTGAGAAGCTTGTAGGGAGATAGGTATTTCATGTTGTTGATTGATGACTACTCAAGGATGATGTTGGTAAGGGATGAATCTGAAGCATTGGAGAAGTTCAATTTTTTCAAAACTATGGTTGAGACTGAGACTGGAATGAAGTTGAAGTTTCTAAGATCTGATGGAGGTGGTGAATTCACTTCCAGTGAGTTCAATGCTTTTTGTGAAGAGTATGGAGTGAAGAGACAGTTATGTGCTCTGCAGACCCCTCAACAGAATAGTATTGTGGAGAGGAAGAACAAGACAATTGAGGAGGCTGTCAGGATATTGATGTTGGAAGAAAATGTTCTACATATCTATTGGAGAGAACCTGTGAGTATTATTGTATAGAATTTTAACCGGGTGCATATCAAAGGTGATATCGGTAAGACTCCTTACGAGTTATGGATTGGTCATGTTCCTAGAGTTAGATATTTTAGAGTATCTGGAAATAAATTCTATAGCAGAAGAGATGAAGATCTAGAGAAGTTTGATGCTAGATGTGATGAAGGAATCTTTCTTGGTTATTCCACTAAAAGCAAGGCCTACCAGTGTTATAACAAGAGATTGAGAAAGATAGTTGAGAGTGCTAATGTGAAGGTTGATGAACTTAATGAGTATCAACCCAGATGCTTTGGATATGATTCAGATGATCAAGATATTAGTTCAGATAAAGGAAAGCAAGTGCAAACCTAGAATCAAGTTCAAATTGTTCTAGAAAATTCTAAGTTTGAAGGAGAGACTAGTGCTAGTGCACAAGAAAGAGTTCAAGAGTTTGAAAATAAAAAATATCATAAGACTAGGTTAAATCATTCAGAGAATCAAATAATAGGTGATAACAATAAAGGTGTGATGACAAGGGAAATAATATATTTCAAGCTGGTCCTAAGGAATCTCATGTTACTATTGTGAAAAGGATTTTTAGATATTTGAAAGGGACAATTGATTTTGGTTTGTGGTATCCTAAAGATGATGACTTTAATTTGAGTTCTTTTAGTGATGCTGATTGGGTAGGTGATTTTGATGAATGAAAGAGTACTAGTGGTGGTTCATTTTAGTTGGGTAAGAGATTGGTTTCATGGACAAGTAAGAAGAAAAATGCTATTTCTTTATCTACTGCAGAAGATGAATACATTACTGTTGCTATCAACTGTACTCAGGTGGTATGGATGAAGCAAATGTTAAAGGATATCAGAGTTGTTTTTGATGAGTCTATTGCTATATACTATGATAATTCATGTGCTATCAACATTTTTAAGAGTCTAGTGCTGCATTCAAAGACTAAGCATATATCAACCAAGTTTCATTTCTTGAGAGAGAAGGTGAATGAGAAGGAAGTCATATTGGAGTATGTATCTACAAAGGAACAAATTACAAATATATTCATGATTCCTTTTCCTAAGGATACTTTTGAGTATCTCAAAGAGAAGCTAGGGGTGATTGCCTTTCCTAATGAGAACTAAGATGCATGGATTTGCATAAGTCCGATGGAATTCATAGAGAAATCTTGTGATCCGGATTGGTTAGTGAGGCTACTACTAAGGGGGAGTAGTTAGTGGTGTGGTTCAAATGTTTAGATTTGTTAGCTAGTTCAAAGGTGGAGAGAATCATGATTGCTAATATGTGCCTTTTACATTGGTGTCAAAGGGGGATAGAATCATGTGAAAAACTATGTTATAACCTAAGGGGGAGAGAGTGAAAATATTTGTATCATATGGGAAATTGTTGAGAGTTATGGGGAGATTGTTGGGAGTTGAATTCTTTGTTTGCATTGATTTTTTTCACATTCATATGTTTCCATCAATGCCAAAGGGGGAGATTGTTGGATATTGTTGAGAAGTTTGTTGGAATGATGTGTTGTCATTGATGTCAACATATTCCTATGTGTTCCAGTGTTATAGTTAGATTAAGTGAGTTGATTTGGTCAGTGTGTTGCAGATGAGTTGTTGTGGATTAAAGGGTTTTGAGATAAGTATCTCTAGTTGATTTACTTATAGTTTCAGAGGTCCGCATGGTGATTTGATGGAGCTATGAGATCCGGTATTGTGGTTTGTTTTTCAGTTATTCAATATTGATCAATGTTCTAGATTTTTCTCCGTATTGCTCCACATTGCAATATCTTTGTTTGCCAATTTGGTAGAGTGTTTGGGATGTTTTGGTGTGTCCTCAATTTATATGGTTTGTTATTTAGAGGCCTGCAAGTGAATGTTTCAATTTGACAGTCAGTTCAGTTAGTGTTCTTGAGGTTCGGTATAATGATGATGAAGATTCTAGTAAGTGGTGATATTGAGGTTGTTGCTATGGTAATTCATGATGCTTGTGGATATTTCTAGATTGTTTCCTATCTATGTTGATGGTCTGCATTGATCATTGTACTCGTTATTGATGATTTCCTTGGTATGTTCGTGTTATGTGATGTTCTTGGCTGATCGAATCATTATAGCGTGTTGCAGATGTTCAGGGCATGATTATTGAAGGTGTTGCATGTTTGAGGTTTTGATTTAGGTCCATACCTTGTCTTAGTCAACATTTTTTTAGTCTGCATGTTATGTTGTAGCGTGTGTGGTTATATTCTTGTAATTTGTGATGTGTGTTGAGCCGACCTTGAAAGATAGGTTGATGATATGTATAAGTATATGTAATAATAATGTGAGAGATGTATATGTGAGTGCATCTGAATGTGTGTGATCAGATAAGTGTGTGAACAAAGATTTTGATATTTCAAAAGTGTGAAGAAGTATGGAAGAGCATATCAGATTATGTGCTTAGTCAGAATTGTAACCAGGCATGAGGAGATGCTATTCTATCAGTTCATGATCTTGTAGATGTAATCTGAATTATATTGTTTGTAAGGTAGTGATCCTTCCTAAGGGTTATAGTCCTCTTTTTTATGTGTTTTGAGTAGTGAGCTCTAGGAAGTGTGCCTGAATGCATGTGCATTCCCCATTGTAATATTTCATATACTTCTAATAGGGTATCATCTTATTGTGGTAGGTTCCCACCATGGTTTTACCTTAACCGGGTTTTCCATGTCAAAAATCTTGGTGTTATGTATGTTATTGATGTGGTGTTGATTTGTGCCTTCATTGTTAATTATCAGATCTAAAATTGAGTTTCAGCTGAATAAAGTTTGTGAGCAAACTGATTCACCCCTCTCCCTCTCATTTTGTATTATTGTTGCCAACAATAATATAGTATAATTTTCATATTATATAGAACTTTTAAGGAAAACTAAATTTCAAAATTTTAGGATCACTATGTTTCTTACCTTTCTAAGATAGCTTATACAAACTTTTCATATGTTGAAGTACTCAATAGATGAGTTTTTTTCACTTACTCTTTTTAAAATGAAATTCAAGTTATCTCAATAATATTTTTATCCAAACTTACATTATTTGTATCGAATTAGTTGGATATATTTGAAAAGTTAGAAGATTCATTGTATCAACCAAGTGACCTTAACAACATACATATATACTGAGAAGTGGTGAAAATAGGGATCCACAAATTAAGATATGGATTCAATTTTTTCACACAACACATTAAAAGGAGAGAGAAACCAATAGATCCAACCCCAATTCTATTAGTAAAAGGGTTGGATTCATATTGGATTTTACTCCCTTTTGATTGAGTTGAGGATGCAATTGAAATGATTTAATTTAAAAGCTAGATCTATGGTAAATCATGGGAATTTGAAATAAAATAACACAAAGAACAAGCTATAGTTACAAAATGCAATCACAAAGTTAATTATGAGTAGAAGGAATAGGGAGGCACCCGTGACAACAAACTTGGCTTGAAAGTACAGGATCAAGATGCAATTATCGATCTATTCCTCCAACTATTAGATGCAGACAAATGATAAAATTTTGAAATCAAAATGTTGCACAAAATTTATTCCCAAAAGCTCATCAAAATTTGTAGGACTAGTAGGAAATTATCAACCTGGTATTTTGTTTTTCACTCCTACAAAAGGTTAGATCTGATCATCATCAAATTCTCTGAGCTAGAATCTTTGTTCATGGATCTTCAATCTATCGCCTACACACAAATATAAGGGAAATGGTATTATTGATAGGGTTTTTCCTAGGTCAAACCCTTGGTTTGGAATTAACCCTTGAATTGAATTGAAATTGAACTTGAAATATTGAAGTAAATGCTAAATGATATACCCCATATTTTTTGTAATTGATAAGGGGTGATGATGCAATACTCTTTAAATGTAATGACAAGTGTTGATGCAATAACATGACATAAATATGAATAACTCAATTATACACACATGCTTGCATGAAGATTGATTTATTTTTTCTACTCCATGATGTTGAAATACTTGAAGCATATGGTGGGATGAAATGCTTCCTTGATTGCTTGAAGATGCTTGATGTGTATGCACAAATAATGGGTGTAGGTGGAGTTGTGTATGAAATCATGTTATGAAAATGAATCCAAAGGATGCTCTTATATAGGGTTCCCAAGGTAACTACTGATTAGGTCGACCTCCAATGGTCAAATTGAGACATCAAGAACTAAAATCATATTATAAGATGATCATGACATCCCAGGTGCCATGGTCCTAGAATAGGATGCCCTGGGTGCTAGGGTCCACCAAAAATGGTTAGCCAAGTGAGAGATCAAAGTGAACAACATGGGCACAAGTTCAATTCTCTGTGCAAAAGGATGACATTAGGTTTGAGGGGTGAAAAAGACAAGAATAAACTTGGGGGAGAGCTAAAGCGGGACACACTAAAACAAGGGCACAAAAAGTGGTGTAAATTGTGTAGGGTTACAATTTATGATGATACATCTAGACCCAACTTTAGTGGGAGTATGAGCCTATGTGCATTCTCATGGTAAAGTACCAGAAACAGAAAGAAAGAGATATGAGCAACTGGGAGAAAGATCATGAAGAGATAAGACATTACAAAATTCAATGGAACAAGCCCCCAAGCTTAGGATATTAAATCATACAATCATATGAAAAGATACACAAGATAAAAATAAATCAAGGGAGAAAATAAAATAAAAAGTCACACAAAAGACACAAAAAAGAGTTAGTACCAAAAATAGAGGTTCCAAGTCAGCTAGTTGAAGGGACCTCAATAGTCAAATGTCTCAACTGCTAATATCATTCTTCTAATGTTATTACAAGAGAACATGTGGTCACATGGAAAGAGAACGAGCATGCATCAAGTGATGAAACAAGAAACCATGATCCAACAACTAACAAATTGTGCTATGCTAGGGAGTCATGAGGAGAGAAAGAAAGGAACACAAATTCCATGGGCTAGAAAATTGTGTTATGATAGTTGATCCATGAGAGATCATAGATTCCAGGGGAAAATAAAGTATATTATTTTGTGTGATCAGTGTGACAAGAGAGTCAAAAGGTCTAGTAAGTTGTGTTATGCTAGTCAACTCATCTTGCAAAATGGTGCAAAGGATAACCAAATAAAGAATTGTCTATAAGGAAATCCACAAAATTAATTTGGAAAGGATAACCAAGAAAATCATTGTATGCAAGAAAATACACAAGTTGAATAAGGATAACCAAGAAAAGCATTGTATGTAAGGAAATCCACAACCTGAATTGGACATATGCTACAAGGAGGCCATGATGTATGCCCCCATTAAGATGTCAACATATCCCTATTTTGATGTCTTAAGATAGAAAGGGAGACAAGGAAAAACACCTTTGACACCAAGGGGATATACTTTAGGCAATAATATACATGCAATCCAAGTCAAAGAGGGCATAGCTCTTTTGAGGCAAGGAAGAGATAGTTGTAAAAATATATCTTGTGTAAATAGATCCTTTTGAGGGATGCAAGGAGGAAGAGATCCTTGCCCAAAGATATCTACCTCCCAAAAGAAGGGGAGATATTTAATAAATATGACATCATTGAAAGGGGAATTAATATGCAATCATTCTATGAAAGAGGATTTGGGAAATTAATCGAAGGTAATTATTCAAAGTTGGTGCCCAAAAGTTAAATCTTTTGAAGTCATTTTACTAGTAATATTTTTAAAACATGGTGTAAGAGGGTTAGGTCTATCTTTTTCTTTAACGAAGATGAATTTGTATAGTACCTCATGTACGGAAGTTATTTGAAGAGAGGAGTAGTCTTTATTGAATGATTTACAAGATGCCAACAACAATATTTTTGTGGTCAAATGGTAGCATTATCTTTCATCTTTGCGGTGCTTTTAGAGTAGAGGTAAGATGAATACTATGCCAATCAAGGCAATAGCCAATCTGGGTTGAAATCTTCACGAGACATTTCTTATTTCACAAACATCAAGGAATGCAATTATTGCAGCCTACAAAAGATGGCCTATGAAAATCAAGTGAATAAAAAGTCATGAAAATTTGGTGAATAAAAACTAGTGAAAATTTAATGACTCAAATACATTGAATCATCTTGCATTGTACTCTAACAACATCAATCATTGATCACCAAAATTAGCTCACACCTTCTCATAGAAAGAACATCTATAATGAAAATATATTTTTTTACAAGCCCAATATTTATAATGTGAACTTCCACTTTCCAATAACATATAATATAATTTTTACCTCGCAAATAAAAATAATAGTTAAACTCCATATAGTTTATATATAATACATGATTAATTAAAAAACATTTACTTTCAAGTAGATGTAAATCACTTTGATTAAAATCTATTTATATGAACAAGAATATTTGAAAATACAATATATTAAAAAAATAAAAAATTCTTAAAACAAATAGTATGGTGTTTACCTTTAAGGAGCCTACCATAAATTTGGGGGACACAATTATTTTAAGTGCCACACATTTCAATTTTCAGCACTACTTCTCTTCCTCAGGTTAGCATGCACCATGCTCTAGATAGTTTCCACTGTATGTTTTGGCCCACCCAGTATTATTCACCGTGCCAATTCTATCACTTCTGCGTTATCCATTTCTTCATGCCTGCCACTACTATAGCTTTCAAGCCCGCATCCTTTGTCTTTTTGCCATTCTGCATTTAATTTGTAAGCCGATTTTCTCTTCCCTATTTCTTTGAGATTTTTATATCAAATTTATAAAATCATTTAGTTATTAGATATATGAAAATGGATTTAAAGCTGTTTTTTCTTTTTATAGAGATTTGAAGATTAAGAGGTATCTATTATGTAGGACATGATATGAGGTTAAGAATTTAATTAGTGTTTTTGTCATTGCTGAAGTAAATTTTCAAGCTGATTTTCTCTTTCATTTGTTTTAGTTTTTGTTAAGGTTTTTATGTCAAATTTATAAAATTATTTAATTATCTGATATATATACATAAATTTAAGAATTGTTTTTAACAAAGAGTCAAAAATTGAAAAATATCTATTCTGTCAAAATAATCTAAAACATGATTCCAATCTCATATTTTATGATATCAAAAGCCTACACTCAACAATATTGAACTCATCCATGTTGAAAGGAGTAATGCTGAGCTGGACCGAGGGGACCATCCTGTTTTGCTTTCTTGTTCTCCGGCAAAGGCAATTTTTTTAAAGTACGATGGTGACTGAACTTTCCTCAATAGTTGCCATTATGTTCAAAATCCCCATGACATCCATTACGTTAGCTGGACCTCTCTTAACTCCTACGTGGCCTCCATTAACATTAAACCAGGTCATACCATACGCACGACCTCCATTTTCCACGCAATCCATTCGCATTTTTGAGATACCATCCATGCCCTCACCAAACTCTCACGGTCGACACTTTATTAGATATGCCCTCACCATGCTTATATTGTCTTCCTGTGAGGGGTTTTTTATATTCGTACTCTATGCTTCATAAACTTCACATTGGATCCGCCAATCTTCCTTTAATGCTGCGCAGTGGTCATTTTTGCATTGGGTTTTTGAGAATGGCTTAAATATCACATAAAATTTATTAATATTTTTTAAACGACCGTTTTCTTCAGATCGACATGCAGCTCCTGATTGACATGAGGCTCCTGTTTTATTCATGGCAGGGTCATCTTCATGCTAGTACCGTCTGATCTCCGTATACTTTCATCCTCTTTGGCTGGCTTATCCATTCTTCCTGTACGTCAATCTCCCCAAGCCAAGTTGGCTTTAGATGACACACCCACTCATTGCCACTCTTGATATGATTGTGCCACTCTTGTCCATTGTGTGGGCCTCTTCATACAAAATGCAAGCTTCTTTATTCCTTGATGTGCGACCCGTTTTAACATTTGTCCATGCTTTTATCCAGACCTCCAAGCCTCTCTAGATGAGAGTCTTGGGCTGCTATGCTCCTTAATCCCATTTGTCATGGTGAACTTCAAATTTTTAGTTGATGTACAATTTTTTTCAATTGGTATACATAAATAGTACAATAATCACAAGAATTTTAAATGGGACATCAACAAGAAAGGTTAAATTATGGGAAATGGATTAGTAGTTGTATAGGGTTCGATTATTGTTATAGCATATGTGCTTTTAATATCGAATCTTGTCATATATTTATATTATATATTCTAAATAAATAGTTTATATATAAAATCACAATATAATCAAATGGTGGTTAAAATGGATTCATACTTAAACACATGAGAACCTATGAATGTTATATAAAAAAGTGTCAATATATTCATTAACAAGTGAAATAAATAAATTTATGTTTCAAATAAAATATTGTAACTATACACTATAGTTGAGTTAATTATAAAATAAGATGTTCATTTAAAAAAGTATTCTTGTCATAATGAAAAATATTATTCTTATGTGTACGGCTGTAAGGATAGCAATCTATATATGTAGGAGAATTTCATATTATTAATTTGTCTTATCACAAATGTAAAACGTGAGCACAATAAATAGTTTGTATATTCCCATAAATTGTGATGAATCATTAATAAGTTTAGTGTTGGACTATTGGTCTATTTGTGTTGTATATAAGTTGTATTTTTAATAATAATGTGTTATTTTTATCACAAAAAATGGTTTTTTGTATTCAAACTATTGGCCCAATTTTGATGGATATGAAAGTTAGAAATGAGAAAGATTTATGGTTACTAGTAGGTAGTTTGTCCATTTAGGTTGCATATAAATTATATTTTAAGTAAAAATATGATATTCTACTAACAAGAAATGATACTTTGTGTTCAACTACTAGAGATTTTTATATCAAGTTTTGGTTGAATATTTAAAAAGTAACTTTTAGGACACTTGACATTAGATATGCTATTTTAACAAGTTGTTTTATGATTCAAACATCGAAACAATAGTTGTAGATGGATAAATGTCAATAATACATTTCTAAAAAAATGTCTGTATTACTATATTCCGTGTAATAGCCACATGTTGACAAAGTTCGTTGCACAACTACTAGTTCATGTCCCCTAATTTATTAATTGTACAAGATTATGTTTGATAAAAAAAAATTCACATAATAGTTAACATATTCTTATATCAACAATCCAAGAAGTTTGTTTGTGTGTTTTGACTCTGTGACCTCATTTTTATAATCTAATTTAATTTAATACATTGCACAAGAACCCAAATGCTGACATTGAATTAATGCTATTTTGACTAATGTTTAAATTATAACTCAATAGCAACTTAAATCCTTCTATCCAAAATTATTCTTCTCACACAAATCGATCTTACCAACTTGTAGTTTTCTCATAAAACCATTTCTATATTCTCTTCCTCTTTCTCTTGCAACCTCCTTTAATGTGTTTGACTAAACTATATAATGACATAGAAATTACTTGTGCAACTTGAATGGTTCATCTTCATTTCCAATGTACTATCTATAATCTTTATTTGTAGAGATTAGTTTTATGAAGTTGTCTAGAGTAACAAATATATTTTTATGAATCTTAAAGTGTTCTTTTTATATCGAACAAGGTCTTGACTAAATTGGTGAATCATCTAGTGACTAACATATTTTTTACAGATATCTAATTAAATATCACAAGGTATATTTTGATGTGATTACATTTATTTACTTAGCTTGTATTTTATAAAAGGTCATTTTTATTTTCCTTTCGAAATATGTATGTAACTTGTTTAAAGATAATGTCAAGTCATTAAAGTTTAAACTTAACTCTATTTTTGAAAATAAAAGACGAATAAAAAATTTAAAATGTAAAAGTCACATTAGTGGGTCAAAAACTAAGATACATCTATCTTAGACATTATAAATCAATTTTGGTAAAATTTTGACATCCACATCATGTCCAATTTAGTTTTGTAGATTTTTATCAAATTTATTTGGTACATAAATATATATATGCATTCCATGATATATTGCAATGTTAGATTATTTGCTATATGTTATCCACCTATTTCATTACACATCATTTTATACAACTACCAATTATCCACTTTTCCTTGTTAACATAACCTTATACGTTAGTCCTATTTACCTATTTATTACACTTATTCTCACACTTATTCTTATGCACATGTCATCCATTGTGATCTAGCCCCTCTTCTACATTAGCATAATTTAAGGTCACAACATCATTCTTGTTGTCATTAGCTTTTCTCATTCTAATTCAAATTTATAAATTTAAATTTTGAGTAATTCGCCACCTTTACTCTTCCAACTTAGGGATAACTAATTACGCAAGATTCAAAGATATTTTTTATTTTCTTATGTTCAAATGAACTCAATATATTCATTTCAATCATTTAGAAAAATGAATTTATTAGAAAAAAACTATTTTCATTTATAAACTTTAATTGATACTCTTATAAGAACCTAAAGTTACAAATTAACTCTATAAATGTTTGCATGATATTATCTAAATTCAATGGGGATGAACTAGGCATAGTACTCTTGTGGCTTATCATGCAATTCTACATATTCATATATCAATACTATGAAACATTATATAGGTCTCTCAGAAAACATAGTATATCAAGAAGTCTAATGCAAAGTTCAAAGAAGAATAACTCCCCAATGTTATGGGATATTTTTCACATATAAAGTATAATATTGTGTTGATGGATTCATACCAAATAATCAGATTCATTCTTACAAAATATTAACAAAGAACTTTGGTTGGCCTCTATTCATTTTGGCTTCTCTTTTTCTCCGTGCAAGTGTTATTTTTTCTTTTGGATTGTGGATCCCGTATTTAGGGAAGCATATGGAAGCCTCTTTCCTTTGCCTTTCTTTTCCTGATATTTTTGTTATATTTAAGTGGTAGTTTGCTGAAGTGTGCCTAGGCACGGAAGGTTCCATTTTAAGAGGATTTAGGCATTATCAATTGTTACATGAGTGGGCAACTTAAATCACACACACTAAGGTTTGACTTCTAGACTTAAAAGTGTTAAACAATTAGAGTTGACTGACATTTGCTAGGCTTATGTTTTGCTTAGTGTGTGTGGTTTAAGGGGGCTTAAATCTCACACACTAAGCTTTGACTGTTAGTCTTAAAAGTGTTAAACACTAATAGGTGACTGCCATTCTCTAGGCTTATATTTTTCTAGGCTTATGTGTTGCTTAGTGTGTGTGTTTTAAGGGGGCTTAAATCTGACACACTAAGCTTTGACTTTTAGGCTTAAAAGTGTTAAACACTAAGAGGTGACTGACATTCTCTAGGCTTATATTTTTCTTAGTGCATGGTTTAAGACTAGCCACTACATGAGTAGATTTTTTCGCCAAGACTTTTGGGCTCATTTATGAATTGGGGGATTTTCCTTGATGGGTATGAATTGATTGTTCCTATATCCTACTATGCCCATGTGCTACTTTTGTTTATTTTTGTATTGTTGGCATAGAGATGTTTCCCCTCTATATGTCTCCCTATGTATAAGACTATGACCTCAAAGTCTTTTCGAACAATTTTTGAAGGTTGCTTCTGTTCAGGGGGCTTTATTGCCTTTATCCAAGAGTTTCTTCTTCCTTTGTTCTTTGAGGATGAAGATACATTTTCTCTTTTATGAATTAGATTTGGTATTAGGATTATGACGATTAGGCCATTAAACATGGGCTTTCTCTCATTTCCTTGAATAGATGGCTATTTTTTAGTGAGGCCTTTAATACTTTTTCTCTTAAGTCTCCAGTAAAGATTTTTGAATTTCTAGAAAAACATTATTTAGCCATTCACTTTATTTTAAATGTTTCCCATTCCTGTTCTTTCTATCCTTATAAAAGTTGTGCATTTCTCCTCTATTTTCACCTTAGGTAAATGAGCTTGCCTTTTGAGTTTTACATTGCTTGAAAATGAAGCAAGGATAATTATAATCCCACCCAATTTTTTTTTTATCTTTAATTTTAAAATTCACTCCAATATTAGTTTAATGTTGTTACTAACTATTTATTAAACAAGTAAAATTTTCTAATTTATAAGTCTTCAATTTTTTTAATGGTTAGTATTATTATATTTTTACAAATTATTAAATAAAAGATATAAAAAGATGGAATTCTTTTGTATTTAGAATTTTACTTTCATGATCATATAATTATTTTAAATATTTATAGAAAGATATAAATGTTTTATTGGTTGAAAGGACCAGAATACCGAGAGGGGGGGTGTGAATCAATATTCCCATAGATTCTAAAACTTCCTCATGACTTCTTAGTCTTTTACTGATACATCATATTTATCAATTAAGAACATCAACTTGAAATAGAAAATGCAAAATAAGCAAGAAAAACACAGCTACATATGGAACACCTGAATTTATACATGGAAAACCCAAATGGGAAAAAACATGAAGAGTGTTAACTCACAAGATAATATAACTAGTTATATGTTGTTTACAAAAAGGGGTGGCTCATTGCTGGATGGCTCACTGGTAAATTACAAAAATGGCCCACTATCAAAAATTTCACTGCATAAGATAAAATTGAATTGAGGAAAATTGCATCTCCACGAGAATGAAATCGATTCCAGATTAGGCTTAGATCAATTCACAAAAGCTTACAGTAGATCTGGTAAAAGAACTTTGTACTACTATCCACTGTAGCAAATCCATTGAAGGAAAACTACAACACTGCTTTGCTGAACCAAGCACCTGTAGCAAATTCAGTAAGGGATTACTACAATGCCACTCTAACTCTACTCCAACTACTTCGCTATCCACAACTTGTACTCCATGCACTGCACACATATCTATTACCTATTATTCCACACACCACATCCACACACTTATATATACCAAAATGCTTACACACCAAGATAATATGTTAGCTAAGAACAAGTGATATGCTTCTTGGAACAATGAGTTATTCAATAAAGCCTCAAACAAAAATATGGTAACCATGTCAGCCTACATGATATGTCTACATGCTTCCTTTACACAATTTATTCATCGATGCATATTCCTTAATCATCGGAATAGAATAGGGGTCAACCAGACCCATAGATATGAACCCATATACATAAAAATCCAAGCACAACAACTCCAAACTCCAAAATACACATTCCACACATACCATAGATACCAGATCATAAAACATGAAACATATGAATGATGCAATTGATGCCAAAATACAGAATTGATGCTAAAATAAGCATAACTAATAATTCTAGAGATGAGGATCTTCCAGAAGTGACTCCAGTAGACCATCTACACCTTGTTGCATCATATCTCATAAATATATCATCTGCATATACCATCTAGACAAAATCGGATAACTAGTTTGATATCAATGACAAAAACAACAATATTCACACAATTCTAACGATCTCCCCCTTTTTCATTGATGGCAAGACATCTCAAAAACATATCTACATACAATTCCCCCTAACTCATATATCTCCTTACTCCAAATCCTTTCTCCAATTGCCTTTTCCCCCCTTGATATCATGGACAAAGGATGCCTTTGATGAAAAAGAAAAGAAAGATAGGAAATGAATGCTTTCAACTCCAAAAAGAAACGTCAAAATTGTGTGCCAACCTGAATGAACTCTCAACTACTCATATTCAAAAATATTATCTTGTACTTATCTTTTAGCTCCAAAAGAAGGACTTCCAAAGAATTAATAGCGAGTTTAATGCTAACTAACAAACTTCTACACTCTACCAACAAATCAATAGCATGAGAAAAACTGTCTCTAGTAGATGGATTCTGCTCATATTCAACTGCACTGTCAAGAAATGCTAAAAAATGCTCCAATTTTTCCTCAACAATTTCTTTTACTTTCTAAAAATGCTCACAAATCTTCTCTCTGCCTTTGCAAAAATAACAGTTCATCTTGAAGAGAATTTATCTTTTTCCTCTTCTCTCCATCCTTATCACTTAGAAAATCAAATGATTTACCCAATGAGCTTAGTTCATTCTCAACAATATCAATCTTACCTTTGTGTTTCACTGTAGTTGTTGGCCATGATAGAAAATACTTGTAGATTCTTCTAGCACTGGGTGAACCCACAATAGTGGGTTACACTTTTTTAGATGAAATAATTCCACTCTTTTGTCCAAAATCGATTTTTACCCATGTTCGATCAAAAGTATTTTTTTTTTTTTTAAATTAATATTTATATGGATTCAATCGAACCCCTTTGTTTAGTTTTTTTTTTAATAAAAACCCCAAAAATCCCTAACTGTAATTTTTGTAGTTAGGGACGAATTTTGGGGAAAACTATGGACAACAATGCTGGTGAACCCTACCACCAAACCTTTGAACCAGGTTGGGGGTTTTTGGTGATTTTTTATGTAATATTTCATTCTCTATTTGATTTTAATCAATTGTTTATATATACATGTATACATATATATGTAGTTATGTGTATGTGTGTGTGTGTGTGTGTGTGTGTGTGTGTGTGTGTGTGTGTGTGTGTGTGTGTGTGTGTGTGTGTGTGTGTGTGTGTGTGTGTGTTAATGTTTAATGTTTATGTTTAATATTAGCAAAAAATGTATTTACATGTATGTTATATGTTGTTTTGTGTTTGATTTAAAATATTATATGTTGATTAGAAAAAGTTGAAATTATTACTATAAATATGTTAATGTTTTATGTTTTATGTTTCATGTTATAAAAACTTTGTATTTACATGTATACATTATATTATGTTGATGTTTTATGTTTTATTTAAAAAGCGTTATAATATGTTGATTAGAAAAAGTTGAAATTATTAGTTATTTTAAATCAAACATAAAATATTAATTTAATCTCTTTATTAAACTAAATCAAATGAGACATAAAACATTACAAACAAAAAATATATATTTATTTAAGAGACTTCAACTTTTTAAATTAACTAGATCCTTCAATAATTATTTTGTAATTATAAAAACATGAAATATAGAGAACTTACCAATGAAACAACTATCAATTAACCAGATAGATCTTTGTTAAAATGTGACCTCTTTAAATTTGTATATTATCATCATATTAGCCTTGATTTAAACTGCTTGAGACTGAAAGATGTCTTTAAAAACTTATGTTTTGATCCTTTTCATGAAATTTCTCAAGTCACGGGTCTTCCCCCCCCCCCCCCCTCTCTCTCTCTCTCTCTCTCTCTCTCTCTCTCTCTCTCTCTCTCTCTCTCTCTCTCTCTCTCTCTCTCTCTCTCTCTCTATCTCTATCTCTGTCTCTGTCTCTGTCTGTCTGTCTGTCTGTCTGTCTGTCTGTCTGTCTGTCTGTCTGTCTGTCTGTCTGTCTGTCTGTCTGTCTGTCTGTCTGTCTCTCTCTCTCTCTCTGTCTCTGTCTCTGTCTCTGTCTCTGTCTCTGTCTCTGTCTCTATCTCTGTCTCTGTCTCTGTCTCTGTCTCTGTCTCTGTCTCTGTCTCTGTCTCTGTCTCTCTATCTCTATCTCTGTCTCTGTCTCTATCTCTATCTTTCTCTCTGTCTCTCTGTCTCTGTCTCTGTCTCTGTCTCTGTCTCTCTGTCTCTGTTTCTGTCTCTGTCTCTGTCTCTGTCTCTGTCTCTGTCTCTGTCTCTATCTCTGTCTCTGTCTCTGTCTGTCTCTCTCTCTGTCTCTGTCTCTGTCTCTGTCTCTGTCTCTGTCTCTGTCTCTGTCTCTGTCTCTCATTGGGACATGTTCAGAGTTGTTGTTGATGCCATCCTAGTTGTACAGTCCCCTACATTCATCATCATTGGGACATGTGATAGCCACTCATGATGCAGATGTGCATTTGAGTCTAGATGAGACATAAAAGCATCTTGATATTTTAATAGACATAATCATGGCTAGAGAGACTGAGTACTATCAGATGTCACCTTCTACATAGGTAAATTTTATTTAAAACATCATGCTCATTAACTGCAAATTTCCAATTTATAATTTAAATAAGTTTTAACTAAATTAAAATTTTATTTCATGTAAATATATATAAATTTTGTATATGGAGATGCCTCTTGTTACTCCTGCCTTGAGGTTTGATTGTGTACGTTGGCGAGACTCACTTGATGATGTGACCACCAGTGGACATGTGAATTTTAAATTTTTACATACATACATGGTCAAATTTTTTTAAATGATTATAATTTATGCATATTTATATGTATATCATATTTAACATGTGTATATATTTAAATTTCTTTATTTGTAGGGATCGTTTCATCCTTTGGAGTAGGATAGTCATTGAGAGGATCACTCCACTAGGAGTCATCATGATGACCACAGTGCCAGACCATCTAGCTAGAAATTTGATGATCTATATTTTATACACATTGTTGACATTTTTTTGATACATGATATATATTTTTGTACATTTGATGATGGATATAGACTTTATATGCATATTTGACACATGGTGTTGTTTGATGTTACATACATTTGACATGATCTAGTTTATATATACATTTGACATTTGTGTTTGATGATCTAGATATATGCATTAAATGATTATCCTCTTTATATGTTTGACATGTTGTTCGTGGGTATTATATTCATGTACATTTGATGATTTGATTTATATACATTTAAACGATAGTCTAATTTGTATGTTTCACATGTTCTAGAGTTTATATAAATTTTACATGTTTTATGATCTAGATATATGCATTAAATGATGATCTACTTTATATGTTTGGTCCACATGTTTTTTAGGTACATTATATAAATGTACATTTGAGGGTGGGTGCAAGAAGTTGGATCTCGATTTCACGTAACTCTTCGAGCAAAACAGTTTGTCGCTAGAAACGAGCGCTCATTTTTTAAGAAATGGACACTCGTTTAGCTTCAAAGCCCTGACCCATAAAAGTAAAATGGGCGCCCATTTAGGACTGGACCACCATAGAGAATCGGGTGCACGATTTTTAGAAACGGGCACACATTTCTAAAAATGGGCACACGTTTCTTAAACTGCTACAAATTTCAAAACGAGGTACCCATTTTTTGAATTTTAAATAACAGGCGTCCATTTCATAAAAGATGGAGTGGGAAACATGCCTATGACTCGATTTTGGCTTCGGGTTAGGCTTGGTGGGACCAAGCCTATGCTTGGACCTCCAAAAAATGGCTAAGACACTGGAATACCAGATTTCTGCCTTGCTGTAATTTTTTGAAGGTGTTCTTGATCGTATTTTTTTATGAAACAAAAACCCATTAGAGTTCTCACTGTCCTAATTTAAAAAATGTAAATTTCATAGTAATATGATTATTTTTACTATTTTTGCATTATAAAATAGTGAAATTCAGTAAAACTTTAATTACTTTATTATTTTTAGGTTTTTTGGAAAATAAATTGTATGACATCAATCTACATACAATTATTTTGAAGGTTAATTTTTTTTTTTAAAATATGAAATTTTCATCAAATTATGGTGGTAGTACACCATATGTTTTGAAAATGTAGTTTATAGTCAATTAAAAATTAATAAAACAAAATATATTCAATAAAAAAATAAGAAAAAATATTCTCATCAATATTTGTTGTCTTAGGTATCTTTTCCTAGAAGGATTTGCAAAAATTCATCTATTTATGTAAAAATATAGTGGTCATACACATGTGTGGTATGGTCCTGAAACAAGCATTTTGAAAAAGTGGTTTTTAAACATGCCTACTAAAAAGCAATTTCCACCATGTGGGTATCGAAATAAATTACATATTTGAAAATTAGACTCTAAGCACTACATTTTCTATAACTGAATTTTTTTCAGATTCAATCTTTGAGTGCCTCAAATTTTGACATCAATCGACAAAAAATTTGAAAAATAGGGAAAACACTTCCACTTTTTGCCAAAAGTGGGACTCAACTTCTTGCAGCCACCCTTTATGATCTAATCTATAAATGTTTGACATGTTTTGATGATCTATATACATTCAAGATGATCTAGTTTGTATTTTTGATGTTAACACTACATACAAATTGAAAATTGATCAACTGAATATGTAATTTATACATATATACATGTGTATTTGTACATGCATGCATTTACAAACTTAAATATCTTCTAACCATGTGACCTCTATACATGTGTATATATTTACATAGATTATATAATGCTATACATGTTCTAGATTAAATGATGAAATTAAATTTCATAAAACTTTAATTTTAACAATATAATTAAATGAAATCTAATTCAATCTACAACATATTAAATTAAATTGTATGCAATGAAAATAAATCATGTCCCCTTAAGCCATATCATAATTAAACATCCCCTTAATCCATTTAAAAAATCATGGACTCTAGGTAATGACATTCCCAAGATTATATAATAAAATTAAAACTAATTCAATAAACATCATATTAAATTAAATTACACATAATGAAAATAAATCATAAAACTTGATTTTTAACATGATAGTACATGCATAAGAATTTAAATCATCCCCTTAAGCCATATCTTAGTACAATTACATATCCTAGATCTACACATGGATAAAACTAAAGGGAATCTAATTCAATCAACAACATATTAAATTGCACACAATGAAAATAAATCATGTCTGCTTTAGCCATATCCAAGTAGTAATTTAAATAATCCCCTTAAGTCGTATCCTAGTTATTATATCCCCTTAAGATATCTACTTTAATCATTTATCTAGTTAATGACATTCCCTTACTCAAGACGTAAACCATTTAAAGTCCAACAAAGAAAATTTCATAAATCCTTAAGCAATATCATGTGCATACATGTGTAGTGCATAAGAGTTTGAGTTAGACCCTTAAGAACCTTGTCCTAACTATGTATACTCTTAAGACATAGATATAAATGTCAAATTAATTATTCAGCATGTATTCTCTGTCTCTCTCTCTCTAGGCCACATACAATGGTTTAGTCCGCTCTTGGATAACTTGTAATATTCTCTCATGATCATCAGTATCTAGTCTGCACTTGCGAATGCCATGTCGTACGACTGGATATAGATTTAAGGAGCTAGCAATTACAAGGTGGCTATATTGATAGACCTTGTTGTCACGTTAATAATTAGTACAGTGAATCCCATGTTTAATTTATTTGATTTTATTCAAATATGTTCCTTGCACAATAACTGAACCTACACGTGCAAGAAAGAACATTTCAAAGTAGATTTAAAAAATTGAGATTTCAAAAAATGTATTAGATAGCTAGAGATCAATGTGAATGCAAGATACAACTTTAAGATCCATCAATTTAAATAGATGTCAATATAAGATTTAAAGTGCATTGAACCTATGGGAAACAACATTTCATCACTTATTTTTGGTTTTGTTAACTTCTTCCTCTCCTCTGTGCAACATAATAAATAGTAACTAACACCTATATTTTCAAGCTCTCTTATGACTGTAAAAACATGTCCTGCAATAAATTTCTTGGTCAAATTTGTATTTATACACATATAAATTAAATCAATAAATTTAACTATTAAATATATTGAATCATGAACTTTAAAACAAATTGTAAATTATTTATACACGTACACATTTTTATCAATCCTAAAATATGATCATAATTGATATAAATCAATGGAATGTCATCGAAGCTTTCATCCTCATCTCCATCATTTGTATTAGTGACATCTAGCGGCACCAATTTCCATGCATTCACATATCCACGTTGTTGGTTGATGCATTCATTAGAGTTTCCAGAGATGCAGTCAAAACAAAAGCATGAGTAATCCCTTGTGTACAATGACCACATGCAACTATCTATACTCATGACAAAATGCAAGGATCTTGTTTTTTCTATCATCTTGCATCCATGCATTGATCTTCTATCATCTTCCAAATAGATTTCTTTTTTATTTTCACATAAATATATTCAATTATATATATTAAGTAAATTTTAAAAAATAATTTAATAATTTAAAAACTTAAAATATTTGAAATCAAATTTTGAATGATCGCAGGTTTACTTGATATCTCCCAGAACACTCTATATGGTCTGACTCGATCAGATCCTGATGACGCACTAGCCTTATTTGCTTAAAAGTGTGTCACCATTCAACAACATCATGTACATCTTGTTAATCTTAGAGGACCTGATTAATACTGAGAGGGGGGGTGAATCAATATTAACAACAAATTCAAATCTGAAACTCAACCTTACAAAACTTTCACCAAATCAAACAATAACCAACAACAAAACCATTTAATAGTAGTGGTATTTACTGATAATCATCTGCCAATCTGATTTATTAGGTCTGCACATTAAGTATTCATTAACCATGCATTAACTAAAATAAAACATAACAACACATAAAACATTCACCATAAGAACACCATATTTTTCACGTGGAAACCCAAATAGGGTAAAACCATAGTGGGAGTTGGTACCCACTTAAATTGTGCATTCTTTCGAAATGTGCCTTGTTAGGAGCCTAGACCGATTAGAAGCTTACAAGGATGCCTGTTAAGAGCAGACCCTATTAGGAGTCACCTGGTTAAGGGATTTAATCTGACGAACCCTATTAGGAGCTTTGACCTGTGAGGGTCAATCTCACAAGAGGATTTAGAACTCAGATGTTGAGCCACCCTATTAGGGGATTTACTATGTAAGGTCTTTTAGGACCTACCCGGTTCAAGGATTTTGACTGCTGGAACTGTTAGGGAACAACAATGAATGATCTGGATATAACACTTAACTTCTTTCTTGATCAGATACAATTCTACTCCAAATCTGTAACACTCTGACAAATTTCTCACACTCTGGTTTGGCTTCACACTCTTCTCAAAACCACTGACACAACAAACATCAACTAAACCAACATAAATAACCTTTACAACTAGGTCGGTTACAAAACCCTAGATACATCAAGAATTTACGATACAGATTAACACATATCATATTAGATCATCATACAGATCATTACATCATTTTACAAGACAATATCAACCATTGAGTGATCTTAACTCATCACAACAACTCGATCTGATACAAAGTCAAACCCTTAGAACACTCTTCTAAGCACTTCGCTGATTCCCAAAAAATTCAATCTTCAAATGCGCCAAAATAGCAATTCATCCATCTACGTGGGTTCATCTACGTCACCTCCAACATTTTAACTTGATGTAGATCACTGCCAAACCAAAAATCCTTATCGGTTAAGTGAATTCTTTACCGGTCCTTAAACCCTTCTTAAACCCTAGCAAAAATACAACATAAATCATAAAAATGACTTCTTATAACCAAAACATGATGCGGTTCCGGTCAGATACATATTACAATGATACAAACTCACATTCTAAACCGCAACACTTCAATCATCATCAATCGCCAGATCTAATCAAATCATTTCCTCATTTACCGATTAAGGTCCTAATTCCCCATTTCCTGTTTCATTATTAGTAAGCTCTTTTTGGTAGAACAAAAATAGTAAGATGACAAAATACAAGATAGTAAACATTAGTTGCCATCAATGATAACATAAATAATTGATCAAAGTCATCCAATCATGCAATCTCAATCTCTTCATCAAAATGTCATCACAAACAGTCCTTTACCAGTTCAACCAACATTCTCCATCTGCATTAGTTATGCCAATGTTGCCAACATTCTCCCCCTTTGGCATTGATGGAAACACCAACATATTCAACTGAAATCATGTTGCTTAGTTCTGTAACTTCTCTACTGCACTTCACTCTTCTGTCGATTCTTCTCTTCCTCCTTAGGCTAATATATTTCTTCTCCCCAATCATATTTCTTATTCTCCCCGTTTGACAACAATGCCAAAGGTGCATATGCATCACCGGAAATCAAATCTGCTACTGCTGTCTTCAACATCTTTGCAAATATCATCTAAGCTACTTCCCCTGCGTAGTAGCCATCATTTCATCAATCCAAAGTGAAAAGTTTTCAATAGGTATACTGGATTGATGCATCTCCTACATCCTAGTTTTTCTTGTGTAGGGGTTTGACCCCTAATTTACCTCTGAGGTACTCAAAGGTAGTCTTCAACAATGGTTTTGTGAAAATGTCTACTAGCTACTCTTTTCTTTTTACATACTCCATTCTGACTTGTTTTTCCTGCACTCTCTCCCTCAAAAAGTGATACTTCAATTCTATGTGTTTAGTTCTTGCATGTAATATAGGATATTTTGAAATATTAATTGCACTTTTATTGTCACAATAAATAGTTGCCGGTTCAAACATATCAAGTTTAAAACCTTCTTAACACATGTTTGATCCAGATTGCCTACATGCAATTCATTGATGCTGCAACATACTCTACCTCTGCTGTTGACTGTGAAACACAATTTTTCTTCTTACTTGTCCAAGCAACCAATCTACCTCCAAGAAGAAAACCTCCAATGGTAGTGCTTTTTTGGTCATCAACATTGCCTACCCAATCTGCATCAGTAAACACATTCAAAGAAAAATATCCTTTATAAGGACACCATAAACCAAAATCTATTATGCCTTTAAAGTACCGAAATATCCTTTTTACTGCTACCAAGTGAGTCTCCTTGGGATTCTTTTTAAATCTAGTAACCAAACCAACAACATGTGTAATATCAGGCCTATTGTGAAAAACATAATGTAGCTTACCAATCATTGACTTGTATTCTTTCTCATCAAGAGAGGGTGAATCATGTTGTTTTGACAATTGACATCTTGTCACCATTAGAGTACCAACTGGTTTACAATCCTCCATGCCAAATATTTTCAACACTTCCTTTACATACTTACTTTGAGATAAATATTCCACCATCCAATTTCTGGACCTGCAACCCAATGAAAAATTTAATCTCACTAATAAGAGACATCTCAAATTCTTTCTTCATCTCCTCAGCAAAAGCCATACATAAATCATCATCACCTCCAAAAATTATATCATCTACAAATACTTCAGCTATCAACACTTTGTCTCCATTAGTCTTAAGATATATGTTACTGTCCTCACAGGTAGGCTAGAATCCTATCTTGACTAGGTGTGCATGCAATCTTTCATACCATGCTCTCGGTGCCTACTTCAATCCATACAATACCTTATGTAACTTGCAAATCATATCTTTATCCTTAGACAAAGCAAATCCATCTACTGTTCTATGTAAACTTCTTCCTTAAGGATGCCATTAAGAAAATCAGATTTGACATCCATATGGTAGACCTTAAAGCCTTTAAATGCAACATAATAAATTAACATTCTTCAACCTTCCAATCTTGCCACTGGTGCAAAGGTTTCTCCATAATCTTCTCCTTCTTCTTGTGCATAGCCTTTGCATACTAACCTTGATTTATTCCTCACAACCTTGCCTTCTTCCTCATTCATAATATTAACCCTCATTCATAACCTTTCTTTAATCCTTATTCATAACAATCCAGTCATCATCCTTCAATGCCTCTCTTACTCTTTTAGACTCAATAGTTGAAATCTGACAGGAGTTTTCTTTGATTTTCCTTCTTGTTTGTACACCAACATTTTTATCTCCAATAATTTGGTCTTCTGAATGATTCAGTCTGACCTATCTTGGTATTACTAGTTCTGGTGATATTCTTTCTGCTCCATGTTCTTCATCTTCTTCATCACTTTCTTCATTTACCGGTTGAGCACCTATTTCTGCATTGTTATGTTCATCATCCTTTTGCACTTCCGGTTCTATAAACACAAGTTTTTCTTCATCTTTCTCAGGCTTAGATCTGCTGGTCTCATAAGGTTTCTTAGAGAGTTCATCAATCTTAACATTTTCACTCTCAATGATCTTCTTAGTTCTCTTGTTATAACATTTGAAAGCCTTGCTCTTTGTAGAGTAACCAAGAAATAAACCTTCATCACACTCAGCATCAAATTTTCCAGTGAAATCATCACGTCTAATGAAACATTTACTCCCAATTTTTTTAAAGTAACTTACATTAGGAGTCTTGCCATGCCATAATTTATAAGGTGTTTTGTTGTTACCTTTCTTGACAAGTACCCGGTTCAAAGTGTAAACAACAGTGCTAACTGCTTCTCTCCAAAATATTTTTGGTACTTCACTTTGAATCAACATGGTTCTAGTTGCTTCAACAATTGTTTTATCCATTCTCTCTGCTATCCCATTCTATTGTGGAGTTCTAGGAGATGACATCTGCCACTTGATTTTCTGTTCATCACAAACTTCACAAACTCATCAGAAGTAAATTCTCCTCCTTTGTTAGATCTGAAACATTTCAAATTCCTCTTGATTTCTTTCTCAACTAAAGCTTTAAATGCTTTGAATTTATTGAATGCCTCATACTTTTCTCTTAGAAAAGTTACCCACATCATCTTGGAAAAATCATCAGTGGAAATCATGAAATATCTATCACCATAATAGCTCTTAGTCCTCATAAGACCACATAAATTAGTGTGAACTAGATCAAGGATATTCTCTAAAGAGAAATAGTTACATTTAAAAGATATAGAATTCATCTTACCCATCTGATAGTCCTTACATAACACATTATCCGATCTATTAAGCTAGGGCAAACCTCTCACAATACTTGATTTCCTAACCTTTATCAAATTGTCAAAATGTGCATGACAAAACCTCTTGTGCCATAACTAGATGTCTTCGATCTTTGCCACCAAACAACTATTCACATTAGTATTCAGATGAAAAAGATAACCTCTTTTCTTCTTTCCAATAGCAATCAAATCTCCATTACTTCCAAGAATCTTGCACACTCCACTCCTAAATTCAAGAAGATATCCCTTATCATGTAATGGACCAACACTCAAAAGGTTATGTTTTAATCCATCAACCCAAATGACATCATCTGCATTACTTTTTCCATTTAGTGAAATAGATCCTTTTCCTTTAACCATGCAAGGTGAGTTGTTACCAAACTTTACTACACCTACATCAAATTCTTCAAGGGATAAGAACTTGTTTCTATCACCGATCATGTGGTGCGAGAAACCACTATCTATTATCCATTCATCATTGCTATCCATGTGAGACACCAATGCCTTTTCATTAGTCATATCTTCCTTCACAACAACAAAAAATATCTCCTCATTGTCATCTTCTTCCGATTCATCATCAATCACACCTTCATCCACTACAACATAGCATTGTTTCTTTCTTTTTCCTTTGAATTTCTTGAGCTTTTCCTTTTTATTACCATTAGGAGAATTTGCAGGAATGTGTCCAATCTTATTGCAGGAAAAACATTTAAGTGTAAGTTTACCTTTGTACTTACCGGTGCCTCTAGGAAATATTTTAGCCAATAGTGCCTCAAGTTCCATGATATCATCTTTATCATCACCATCAACTCTACTACTACCATGACTAGACCTGCAGTCATGATTATGACAAATATCCTTTCCTTTCCTCACATGTAATAGAAGCTTTAAAAACAGATTCAGATGGTTTTGAAACACTATTATCAAAGTTGTTTAACTCAAATGCAGTCAACTTTCCAATAAGAGATTCAACTATGACTATATCTTTAGAAATAGATCTTAGTTCTTGAATTGCAGAAACTCTAATAGCATATAGTTGTAGGAGAGTTCTAAGAATTTTACTAACAACATCATCATCATCAATCTTACCTCCAACACTCTTAATACCACCTACAACTTCTTTAATCCTTTGAACATATTGTGCAATGTTATCACCATCAACCATTTTCATGTCATCAAATTTGCCTCTTAAACTTTCTTCTTTTACTCTTTTTACATGTTCATCTCCTCCATAAATCAAGTCTAATTTCTCCCATACCTCAAATGTAGTTTCTAATCCATGAACATCTATATACTAAGAATAAGATAAAGTACTTAAAATTGCTTCCAAGGCTTGAATGTTTTCTTGTTGTTCTTGAAGCTCATCCAATGTCAAGGGGCTGGTAGTAAGAGAAACATACTTGTTTACCACATGATTCCAATACTCAACACCTAATCCTTTAATGTATATCTTCATCTGGTCTTTCCATATCTGGTAGTTTTCCTTTGTAAAATTGGGACCCTCCTTCTTCATCATTTTTCTCAGGATCTTTTCCTCAAGATGTTAAGCTTTCTCCACATATAGAGGACCAATAATCGGATACCAATTGTTAATCTTATAGGATCTGATTAATACTAAGGGAGGGGGGCGTGAATCAACATTAAAAATAAATTCAAATCTTAAACTCAACCTTACAAAACTTTCACCAAATCAAACAATAACCAACAACAAAACCATTTACCAGCACCAGTATTTACTGATAATCATATGATAATATGATTTATCAAGTCTACACATTAAGTGTTTATTAACCATGCATTAACTGAAAATAAAATATAATAGCACATGAAACATTCACCATATGAACATCATGTTTTTCATATGGAAACCCAAATAGGGAAAAACCACAGTGGGAGCTGGTACCCACTAAAATTGTGCATTCTTTCACAATCCGCCCTGTTTGGAGCCTAGCCCGGTTAGAGGCTTACAAAGATGCCCTATTAGGAGAAGACCCTATTAGGAGTCACCTAGTTAAGGGATTTAATCAGATGAGCCCTGTTAGGAGATTTGACCTGTTAGGATCAACCTTGCGAGATGATTTAGAACTCGGATGTTGAGCCACCCTATTAGGGGATTTACAATGTAAGGCATGTTAGGACCTACCCGGTTAAGGGATCTTGACTGCTGCAACTATTAGGAAACAACAATGAATGATCTAGGTAGAGAACTTAACCACTTGCTTGATTAGATCCAATTCTGCTCCAAATTTGCAACACTCTAATAAATTTATCAAAATTTGGTTCGGCTTCACACTCTTCTCAAAACCACCGACACAACAAACATCAACTAAATAAACATAAATAACCTTTACAACTAGGTTGGTTATAAAAGCCTAGATACATTAAGAATTTACAATACATATCAGCACAGATCATATCATATCATCATACAGATCATTACAACATTTTACAAGACAATATCAATCGTTGAGTGATCGTAACTCATCACAACAACTCGGTCTGATACAAAGTCAAACCCTTAGAACAATCTTCTAAGCGCTTCGGTGATTCCCAAGAAATTTCATCTTCAAACGTGCCAAAACAATAATTCATCCATCTACGTGGGTTGTGCCACATCACCTCCAACATTTGAAGTTGATGTAGATCACCGCCAAACCAAAAATCATTACCAGTTAAGTGAATTCTTTACCGGTCCTTAAACCTTTCTTAAACCCTAGCAAAAATACAACATAAATCATAAACATGACTTCCTATAACCAAAATGTGATGCGGTTCTAGTCAGATACATATTACAGTTATATAAACCCACATTCCAAACCGCAACACTTCAATCATCACCAATCACCAGATCTAATCAAAACATTTCCTCATTTATCGGTTAAGGTCCTAATTCCCAGTTTCTTGTTTCATTATCGGTAAGCTCTTTCTAGTAGACCAAAAAGACTAAGATGACAAAATACAACATAGTAAACATCAGTTCTCATCAATGACAACATAAATAATTGATCAAAGTCATCCAATCATGCAATCTTAATATCTCTTCATCACAATGTCATCACAAACAGTCCTTTACTGGTTCAACCAACAATCTCCATCTGCATCAGTTATGCCAATCTTGCCAATACATCTTTTATTCAAAATCCTTGATAATTCATTTGATACTTTCTTAAATCATGTTTGATGTAAGCTCCTACACCATCATGTTCACCCTTTCCATGTCAACTCTCAAAGAAACTCCAAATATATGGTATCTTTTGGTTTTGATGATATCTACATAGTGCATAAAATGACCTTGATGATTTGAATTGTGCTCCACATCCATTTGACCCAAAAAATGATTCTCAATTGTCATGCCCTTGTTTTCCAAATAACCAAAAACCTTCTTAAAACAATGTTCCACAAAATGTGTGTCATGCTCTTTATCATCACTAACATAAAAGTGAAATTGTTTCTTGATGACCAATTCTTCGAATGTACTTTCAACACCATCCACATCTAATTATGGATGTCGATAACACACTTGAACCATAATAGTTATCTTCTCTAAAAAGTAATGTTCCGATTGAATTTTTTTTTAATGAACAAAAGAGATTTTTGGCAAAGTCAACGATTGATAAAGTTGTTCTAGGTGGGAAAGTGTCTCTAAGTGTTTGGAATTGTTGTGCTTGACACTTAGCAAAAAAATCATGATGTATATAGGGTTGAATCATTTTGTGAAATTTTTCCATAAAAGTTCCAACAGGTATCTCCTCTTCAATGTATTCTAATCTTGTGGCTTCTTTCTTGAATTTTGTTTTAGACTTTATGTATTTGTTGCTCTTAAATTTTACGATCCTTGTCATGTTGTTATCTTCATTTATCAAAGGTAATTTAGCCAAACTACCACAAGTTTCACATTTTCCTTTTATGCAATCTATTTGACCTGTTGCATTATCATCTGGTTTGTCACATAAAATTGGTGCTATAAACTAACTTGGCTGTTTAGGTGGAGTGTTTTCAAAACCAACACTCTCTTTTATCATCTTTCGAAACACTTGATAGTATAGATAAAATTCAATATGATAATGACAATAACAAGTTTCAAAATATTTGTTTTTCTTCACATAATATGGATTTAATCTTTCAAACATTGTTTGTCTAATCTTTATGTTTGGATTTGAATTACAAAATGAAAAATACAATTCATGTTGCATAGTGTCCAACTAATGTTTTGTATGTAGCACATATTCATTAAGCCCAACCCTATGTTTGATGACATATCTACTATTTGATGAAGGATGTGTATGATCATCCAAAAATATAGTGAACAGGTTCCTAACTCCATCTTCAATCCTATCAGAACAAGGAGCTTTGCACATTATTTCCCGATTGGCTTCCAATGTACTATCATCGAAATTATTTCTCCTTTTCACATAATGCGATATTGTCTTCCTACTATATCCAATCTTAGATGAAAGTGAGGAGATATGTCTTTTTTGTGACATGTTTTTATTTGCAATAGATGTCATTATAACTCTTCTTGAAATGGCCTTATGCATAGATCTAGACTGTTTTGCAATTTTTCCCAAACCACCCTTAACACTTTTAACAATATCTCTTATGTAGGTTGGAAAATTTCCTCTTCTTAAATGTAGTATCTACATACAACAATTTTAATGAGTCTTTTAACTCAATATTAAGAAGTTGAATTGATAATAGTTGGGCTTTTTCAAGTGTATCAAGATTCTGAAACTAAGCAAGTATTTTGTTTGACTTTTTATTCAATGTCCTCCTATTAATATGTGTAGGTTGTTCAACATAATATCTCAATTTCTCCACATCCATTTCTGTTAAATTATCTAAGATTTTGTAATTAATTTTTATCTTTATAGATTGAGATAGATCCATATTCTCATTACAACTAGTAGTAGGAAGCAATATTGATCCTTCTCCAACTTCCATTGCTTAAAATTGTGTTGCCCCTTGTCCAACATTTTCTTGAGCTTCATCATGTTGAGATTGGGATGACCCTTGTCCAACTTCAGTAGGTTAAGCTTCAACTTGTTATTGTGCTTGACCTGCATAAAGAGATTATTAGAGAAATATATAGAGATACTAAATATATTTTATCACCCAAGTATTAAGAATATTAAAAGGAGTTCAAGATAGAGAGATAAGTAAATATGTGCATACTTGTTTGAACTTGGATTGACCCTTCTCTAGCTTGTGTAGTAGGAGCATCCACTTGATCTTGTGCTTGACCTGTAAGGAGAGTATGAGAGAAATTATGAGAAAGCAAGCCTTAAGGGGAGTCTTAAGGGGAGAGAGAGAGGAAAAGAGAGAGTCTTAAGGGGAGAGAGGGAGAGAGGGAGAGAGAGAGAGAGTCTTAATGGTAGAGAGAGAGTCTTAAGGGTAGAGAGAGAGAGAGTAAGGTCCTAATATGATATAATAGGTCCTATTATGTCAGAATATGACCTATTATGTCATATTAGGATCTATTTTGTCATAATAAGTCCTATTATGTCATATTTAGACTTATTATGTTATAATAGGTCCTATTATGTCATGATAGGACCTAATAGGACATAATAGGACCTGTTGTGACATAATAGGTCCTAATATGACATAATAAGAACCTATGATGACATAATAGGTCCTAATATGGCACAATAGGTCCTATTATGTCATTATAGGTCCTATTATGCCATTATAGGTCCTATTATGACATAATAGGTCCTAATATGTCATAATAGGACCTATTACGACATATAGGACCTATTATGTCATTATAGGTCCTATTATGACATAATAGGTCCTAATATGTCGTAATAGAACCTATTATGTCATATTAAGACCTATTATGTCATATTAGGACCTATTATAAGAAAATAGGTCATAATATGACATAATAGGACCTTCTAATATGACATAATAGGTCCTAGAATATCAGATAATAGGTCCCATCATGACATAACATGATCTATCATGACATAATACGACCTGTCATGTCATAATAGGTCCTATGATGACATGTAATAGAACCTATTATGACATAATAGGTCCTATCATGACTTAATATGACCTATCATGACATAATATGACCTATCCTAATATAATAGGTCCTATCTTGATATAATAGGTCCTATCATGACATAATAGGACCTATAATGACATAATAGGACCTATAATGTGATATTAGGACCTATCGTTACATAATAGGACCTATCATGACATAATAGGTCCTAATATGACAGAATAGGTCCTAATATGACACAATAGGACCTATTGTGACATAATAGGTCCTAATATGTCATAACGGGACCTAGATTATGACATAAAAGGTCCTATTATGTGATATTAGGACCTATTATGTCACAAGAGGTCATATTATGACCTATTATGTCACAATAGGTCCTATTATGACATACTAGGACCTATTATGTCATAATCAGATCTATTATCACATAATAGATCCTAATATCACATAATAGACCTCCTAATATCACATAATAGGTCCTAGAGAGAGAGAGAGAGAGAGAGAGAGAGAGAGAGAGAGAGAGAGAGAGAGAGAGAGAGAGAGAGAGAGAGAGTAAAGTGATTAAGGAGAGAGGGATTTAATAGAATAGGAATAAAAGTATCTAGAGAGAGACTTAAGATGAGAGACTAATGGGAGAGTGAGAAAGAGGGAGACAAATATTAAAAAATATTTAATTTAATCAATTAAAAATACTAAAAGAGAGAGAGAGAGAGTACTTATTATTTTTAATCACCTTCTATTTCTAATATATTTTATAATTTCATTAATTTAAGTGGGTTGGTGAATTACAAATGATAGAGATGCATACCTCTTTTTTTCTCATGATATCTTACCAATTGTTCTCCACGACATCTTTGTTCCTTTTTAGGTGAATTATTTTGTAAATCCTTATTTAGCCTTGTCCTTTTATTTCCCATTTCCTTCCTTTAAAAATACGTCTTTTGAAAAATCCACAACAAAAAAATCACTTAAAAGTGTCTTCTTTGTAAAAAAGAATGCGAATTAATTTTCCAATTTGAGATGTAGAAAATGAAAAAAAACATCTACATTTATATGGAGTCGTTCATAGCCCTGAAAAACAAATACGACCGACTGGGGTTTCTATCAAATGTTAGCAGTTAAAAAATTCCATGTTCGATAGAAAGTGACAATTAAACCAATAATGATGACATAGGGTTAGATAGAAAGCGGGCTCAATCAAACCCCCTTTCTATTTAACATATGTTATATCAAAAGTGCCTATTAGATGTCTCTCTAAAAAACCCTCCTGGTATCTACAAGAATCTGGTCTTCAAAGCTCAATTTGGGTGCTCAAATGGATAGATTTTGACAAATTGAGATGGATACAAGTAGTACTCGAAGAGAGCTTTCTGATGATTATTATTTTATTATGTATTGAGTTTATTAAGATTTTTTTTTAGATTAACTAAACATAAGTTTCACACCGAACATCGACCTCTAAGTTCAATGCTTATGGAAAAATAGTAAACGTCACCCAAAAAATTCTAAAAAATATTTACGTAGTAGGTATTGAAGTCCTCTTTCCAACAAAAAAAAGAAAAAGATATTCGTTACATATACAACAAGTTATGTAATATCAAATGGACATATGTCAAAATTACAGTTAATTCAACTTCAAATCCTAATAAAATATGAAATCTTGAAGATAGTATTACAAAACCAATTGCAAACACTATATATGGATGTTAGAAAATGAAATTCGAAAGAATCACATTCATTTTATTATAGAGAAAAATTTATGCTATATAGAGTGAGTATCACTCTTTAAAAATGTTGGTTTTTGAAAAAAACTAGTTTTCGAGGGAGATAAAAAATGGAATCAAATTGATTCAAAAAATATTTTTAGAATATGCATACAAAATGACACAAATCACTAGTTCACATCATCTACAAATTCCTTGCGGTTTAGCAGTAATAGGTGTCCGAATGTGACATTTTTTTTTAATTTTTTTTTGAAAATGAATATTGGAGTGTCAAAGTTGGCAAAAATGTGTAACCCACTATTGTGTGTTCACTGCACTGTAGATAAAGTCTCTCATCTCATTAATTCACTTAGATAGGGCTCTCTTCGCATCATCACAACGCTTCAATAAAATCTCCATATCAACACCTTTCTCTTCTAAAACCTCAATATCAATAGATTTCTTAGATAACTTTTCCTTAATGATTTCCCACAGGGACTCTAGAAGCATATAGCCAACATCCTCAATTTTGACATTGTTCCAGACTAGATGTTTCCTCACAACATTTTTAATTCTATTTTAATCAACAAAAGGTAGCCACATCTTACCAATTTTCTTGATTCCATCAATTCTGCCAACAATCTCTAGCAGATTGGATTCATCATTAGATTCTTTTGCCTCCTCCACAACAACCAATTCTTCCTCAGCCATAGGAGATTCCAGATCCTCAATTATTACATCTTTTTTTGTTTGATTCTTCTTGTTCTTCTTGGATTTCGGGATACTCATAGACACAAACTCTATTCTTTTCCTCTAACCAGAAGAAGAAATTCCTTTAGCAAAACCTATAGCAAGGGATACCGGACCAACAATCCAAATATCTAGGAAAGATTTGAAATAACCATTACGTGCTTCCTCTTTCTTGCCTAAACCATTCAAATATTTAAATATTTGTCTTGTAACTAGAACACCAGACTCCCATATCACATTTTATTTGGTTGAAAGGGATCCTAGACAATACATAGCTAAGAAAACAAGCAACAATCCAAACTGGAAGGGGTAATTTTGTTCTTTTGTCATCTTAATATTTTCTAGCAACAATTCCCTTAACAATTCACACAAGTTGAATGATCTATCTTTCGTAACAAGCATATGTGCCAAGTAAAATGCTATAGCTGATATTGCACCTTCTCTATTTTTGAAATAGATTTGGTAGGAAATACCATATGCGACATACCACACAATAGAGTCGATGATTTTTTCAATGATTAATGCTCGCTAATTGCCTATTACACCGAATAGGGTTTTGATCTCTTTATTCTTTGTTGACTTCTTAACTGAAACATCTTCATTATCACACAAACCAGTAATAACCAAGATAATCTCCTTCCTGATTTGATAGGGTTTATCCAAGACGATGTTGTCATTTTGCACACGAGTAAGGATCACTCTAATTATTTTTGCATCATCAAACCAAGGAAATTATGTCCATAGATTAAATCCTTTATGCTCTAACTCCTTGATTTTTTCCAACTCTACATCACTCAGACTCTTTTGCACATTTCTAATCTTCTCAAGGTCAAATTCATCCAAAAATACCTTTTCCAAAACCTAAATTTCTACGCTGCTCGATTCTTTGATGACCATTTTGCCTTTCATGATTACTTGCTCTACTATCTTGCTTTGCTACTTTTCTACTATTTACAATACTTTCAAATACCAATAGCATGATAAATAAAAATGACTTCAAACATCGATACTTATCTTGCCAAAAATTCAACTTAGGGTTTTGCCATCAAAAAGTGTCTTGTTGATGTTGTCAGTACAAACCTTTGATTTTCGGATAGCCTTTTTACCATAGTCATGCTGGATTGTCGACATGATCCACTTAGATAGGGAGGAACAAAATATTTTTCTTCAAGAACTCCCCTTGAGCCGAAGCAATATGCTTAGATATTGGAGGAAGAGGTGCCTGCATTGGATTTTGGTATACCACATGTGCTTCCATTATCTACTTCCTTCTTTCTCTAAACCAAATTTTCCTTTTTATTTGATCCATCATTCTTCATTACATTTTTATTAATAGATTTCTTCATGTTTCTATTTTTGCACTGATTTGCATAATGATCGGGTTGCTTGACTTGTAACAGCTGATGTTCTTCTTTATTGAATTCACTGCAAGAGTTTTAGATCTGCACTGATTATCTTCATGACCATAAATATTAGGAGTGTGACAATATCCATGAAAATTGTTGTATACCTTGTTTTATCCAACTTGTTGGGAAAATGGTGTCTCAACCTTGCATTTACATGAGGTTACTATTTATAGTAAGTTTTCATTTGAGCATGAAATGGTGCAAAATTCTCCCCAAAATTTTCTGGTTGGCTAGACAAGCATTTTGGTAAAGTTACGTCACAAGATCACAACTAGTTTTGAAGATATTAAATTTTCCATTTTGGAGGTGTCCAATGAAAGGTTTAAATTTGATTTTGAGAACTTTAGAGACCCCACAATTCCCTGAATAGTAGGCATAAACAATGTAGTGGTTTACGAGGCAATAGAGCACTTTGTGAGCTTCCAACACTTCAAACGGTTTGTCAATAGGACACATGGTTCACAAGTTATGGCCTCCGGAAGTTTGTACTCCTGAAATAGGAAACATAAAATACATCTGACACATAAATGAGCTGTAAAAAGTAAGGGACACATCATAGAGAATCTAGAAGGGAGATAAGGTTGACTACACCTTATTGGGTGGTTTTAGCTCGTGGTTTTGTAATACTGTTTGATAGTTTCTTGATTGTATCTCCTATATATGAGGTGAGTGAGATAGAGGTTGTGTGTAAGAGTCTTATGGCTATTGAGTTACCTCTAAATCTCTGATTAGTGGTACTCTTGTGAATAGCTTGCTCTGCAAGTATATTCTTATTTGTTTTGATTGCTTAATAATATATTGGGCGACTTTTGGAGTGTGGGGTCTTTTCCCGAAAGAGTTTTCCCCACATAAATCATTGTGTTATGGTTTGAATGTTATTATATCTATTTCTATTTTCTCTAACTATTGTGATGATCTGTAAACATTTTTGCATTACCCTCCTCTCAAGATTAGTGTAGGAAGTTGTTCTGCTACTTGAATTCCTTACAAGTGGTATCAGAGCTTGATCACCTTTGGTTTCTATTGTGGGTTGTTGGGTTTTTTGAACTAATCCATATTTGAGTGAGAGCTTGTGCAAAAGACAATTTTGATCTTGTTGCAGGAATTTTTAGATGGCAAGTTCATCAGGGAAATAGAGGTGGAGAAATTTAATGGAATAAATTTTGAGATGTGGAAGATGAAGATGGAAGATCCGCTTATAGATCAAGATCTATGGGATATTGTTGATGTGAATTTCCAAAGGCCCTTAGATCCTACTGCGGAGGCTCAGTATGATGTTATGGACTGAAAAGCCAAGGATCTAATCAGACTATGCCTGGCAAAATTTATTCAGATCAATGTCCACGAAGAAAACATTGCAAAGATGCTATGGACTAAGCTTTTGTGAAATGTATCAATCGAAATATTTATTAAATTAGAATTTCTTGAGGAAGAAATTGTATTCCTTGAAGATGGAAGAGGGTGGACAAGTTGTAGACCACCTGGAAGTATTCAATATGTTGGTGGCTCAATTAGTATTTGTTGGTGTTAAGATGAATGAAGAGGAGAAATTCTAGATCATGCTTTGTTCTTTGCTTGATTCATGGGATTCTCTTGTTATGGCTATCAGTAGTACTTCTATTAGTTTGAAGTCTAAAGATGTCATGGGTGCCCTACTTGGTGAAGAGATGTGAAGGAAGGTATCCCATAATTCAAAGGAAGTGCTAACTATTCGTGGAAGACCTAAGGAGAAAGGCAAGAAGAATGAGAAGTGTGATAAGTCCAAAACAAGAGGGAGATCAAAATCTCCTGGAAAGTCCAAAGTCATTTGTTGGAATTGTGGTAAACCATGTCACATCTGTAAGGACTACAAAGAATAAAAGAAGAAGAAAAAGAAAAAGGTTGATTCTGAGTCTGAGTTTGAGAAGGAAGATGGTGATGCATTTATTGCAGCTTTGGCGACTCATGTAGGTAATGATTCCTGGTTAATTGACTTAGGTGCATCTTTTCATATGACTGCCAATAGAGATTGGTTTTCTAAATATGAAAAAAATTAATGGAGGTAAGGTGTACTTGGGTGATGATTCACATTTAGACATTGTTGGTCAAGGTAAAGTTAGAAACAAGTTTCCTGGTGGTAGAATAAAAAGGATTAATGGTGTGTTGCACATCCCTGGTTTAAAGTGAAATATGTTATCTGTGAGAAAATTGATAGATGCAGGTATGCAGGTAGTATTTTTTGAAGCAGGATGTAAGATGATTAAGGGTGCTATGGTAATTGCTAGAGGTGTCAGGTTCGGTACTGTGTATAACCTAGACGCATACACTATTGAGTGTAATAAAACTTCTGTAAAAAGTAAATCTATGGAAGATTTGAGGGCTTCACCTTCAACAGATAGAAATGAGTTTTGGGTACCTAAGGGTTCTATTTCTTTTGAAGAAAAGTTACTTGTAGAGAAGACTATGTTATGGCACTAGAGGCTTGGCAACATTAGAGAAAAGGGTCTAAGGACCTTGAAAAATAAAAACCTTGTTGAAGGTTTGAATGATTGTAATCTTGAATTTTATTTCTGAGCATTGCATTTATGGGAAATAAAATGACATTCAGTTTTACTTGAGCTCTCATAAAACTTGTGGTGTTTTGAATCTTATTCATTCTAATGTGTTTGGGCCTATAGATGTTCCTTCGATTGGAAAATCCCCATATTATGTTTCATTTATTGATGATTTTAGTAGAAGGACATGGTATATTTTCTAAAGAGTAAATCATAAGTGTTGCAGTCGATTTAAAGAATTTAAAGCAATAGTTGAGTTGTAGACTAGAAAGAAAATTAAAAGTTTGACGGTGATGAATTTTTCTCTAATGATTTTGATAGATTCTATAAAGATTGTGGTATTAACAGACATAAGACAACTCTGTATTCTCAATGGTAGAATGGAGTTTTAGAAAAAATGAACAGGACATTGATGGAGAAGGCTAGGAGTATGCTGAGTGGTGTTGGTCCAAAAAAAAAATTTTGGTTTGAAGTTGTTGCCACTACTTGCTACCTAATTAACAGGTCTCCTACATCAACCTTTGTTGATAAAATGCCTATGGAAGCATGGTCAAATCACAAGCCTTCATGGAGACATCTTAGAGTTTTTAGTTGCAAGGCATATGCACATGTGCCCAAGGAGAAGAAGAAAAAGTTGGAGAACAAGGCTGTGAAATGTATCTTCATTGGGTATACTTATGGTATGAAAGGATACAAGCTTTGGGACCCTATTGCACAAAAGGTAAATCATAGTAGAAGTGTTAGCTTTAGAAAAATTAAGTCTCCTTCTATTAAAATGCAGCCAAAACAGACTAAAAAGGAAAATGTGATTCAATTTCCTTCTACACCTGAAAGAGTTGAATCGGGACCCCTAGATGGGCAAGAAGTTGAGGAGAGCTCATCTAGCTCTAAATCTTCAGAAGAGGAGGAAGAACCTCCAAATCAGCTTCTTCGAAGGTCTACAAGACATAGACAACCACCTGAAAGGTATTCACCTGATGATTGGATATGTATTTTTTCTCTGAATACTAATGTGGATGAACCAAAACTATAGAAGAGGCATTGTGTATGAATGATGCACAATCCTAGAATATTGCTATGTAAGAATAAATGGCAAATTTGAAAAAGAATGATACATGTGATCTTGTAACATTTCCTGAAGGATGAAAGCCTATTGGTGGAAAATGGGTGTTCAAGAAAAAGATTGGTTCAGATGGAAGCATTGAGAAGTATAAAGCAAGGTTGGCTGCAAAAGGCTACTATCAGGTTGAGGGTGTTGATTATGGTGATATATTTTCTCCTTTTGTCAAAATCACATCCATTAGATTTTTGCTTTCTATTACTGCTGCTTATGATTTAGAGGTTGAGAAAATGGATGTGAAAACTGCTTTCCTTCATGGTGATTTGGAGGAGGATATTTATATGACACAACCAGAGTACCATGTGATGAAAGGTAAAAGTAATTTGGTCTGTAAATTAAAGAAATCTTTGTATGGCCTCAAACAGAGTCCTAGGATGTGGTACTAGAAATTTCATACATATTTGTTGAGTCTGAGATTTGAGCGTGCTAAATAGATCACTGTTTTTATTATAAATTTGATGGTGATCATTTACTATACATTGCATTGCCTATTGATGATATGTTATTCATTGGTAAAGGGAAAGGTATGAATTCAGAACTAAAGTCTCAGCTCCCTGCTAAATTTGAAATGAAAGATGTTAGTGCAGAAAAACACATTCTTGGGATAGAAATTAAAAGAGATAGAGTGAACAAAAAGATATGGCTACGCCAATGTAAGTATGTGAATTCAATGTTACAGAGGTTGAACATGCAGGATTGTAGGCCATTATGTGTTCCTTTTATTGTTGGAACAAAATTATCTATTGCAGATTGTCCTACATCCCCATCGGAGATGGAAGACATGAGAAAAGTGCCTTACCAAAGTGCAGTTGGAAGTTTGATATATGCTAGGGTCTGTACTAGAACAAACATTGCCCAAGCAGTGGGAGTTTTGTCAGATATATGTCTAATCCTGGTAAGTTCATTGGTATGTAGTCAAAAGAGTCTTCAGATATTTGAAGGGCACCTTAGAGTATTCTTTGTGTTATCATGGTAATTCAGTTGGAGACATGATTTCCCTTGATATTCATGGTTATGTGGATTCATACTAGGTAGGTGATATTGGTAGCATAGGATCCACCGGTGCTTATGTGTTTACTATATTTGGGTGTGCAATTAATTGGATGAATAAGTGATAGCCTGTGGCTGCTTTTTCCACTACAAAAGCATAGTACATGGAAGATACTCTTGCTTGTAAAGAATCCATTTGGCTTAAGAGTTTGTGTTCAAACATTGGAATAAAACAAGGAGCTATGACAGTTAGAGCATGATCTGCCTAGCTAAGAACCTGGCATTTCATGCCCAGCCCAAGCACATTGATGTTCAGTATCATTTTGTCATAGATATGGTCAAAGGTGGTAGGTGGAAGCTGGTTAAGGTAGAAAATTTGATGAATATTGCAGAAACTAAGGCTATGAGCACAGAGAAGTTCAGATAGTGTTCGGATTCTATGGGCCTCATGGCCCCTAGCAATTGATTCATTGTGTTGATACTCCCTTTGCTCTTGCAAGGTGTTCGACAAGTAGGAGATTTGTTGGGAAAATGGTTTCTCAACCTTGTATTTACATGAGGTTACTATTTATAGTAAGTTTTCATTTGATCATGAAATGGTAAGAAATTCTCCTCGAAGCTTTTGGTTGTCTAGATAAGCATTCTGATAAAGTTACATCGCAAGATGACAACTAGCTTTGAAGATATTAAATTTTATGTTTTGGAGGGGTCCATTGAAAGCTTTAAATTTGATTTTGAGGACTTTAGAGGCTTGGAATATCTTGAAAAGTGGGTGTAAATAGAATAGTTGTTTACAAGGCAATAGAGAACTTTGCGAGCTTTTTGATGCTTCAAATGGCTCATCAATAGGACACACGGTTCTCAAGTTATGGTCTCTAGAAGTTTGTACTCCTGAAATAGGAAATATAAAATACATCAGACACATAAATGAGCTATAAAAAGGGAGGGAAATGTCATAGGGCATCTAGAAGGGAGATAAGGTTGGCTACACCTTATTGGGTGGTTTTAGCCCATGGTTTTGTAATATCGTTTGACAATTTCTTGATTGTATCTCCTATATATGAGGTGTGTGAGATAGAGGTTGTGTGTAAGTGTCTTATGAATATTGAGTTAACTCTGAATCTCTAATTAGTGGTACTCCTATGAAGAGATTTCTCTGCAAGTATATTGTAATCGATTTTGATTGTTGAATAATATATTGGGCAGATTTTGGAGTGTGGGGTTTTTCTCCCGGAAGGGTTTTCCCCACATAAATCACTATGTTATGGTTTTAATGTTATTATATCTATTTCTATTTTTTTTAACTGGTGTGATGGTCTATAAATATTTTTGCATTACCCTCCTCTCAAGGTTAGAGTAGGAAGTTGTTCCACTACTTGACTTCCTTACACAACCGAATTATGATTCTAACAATAATTTGCTTTATAACCAAATCTCTTGCAATTATAACACTGAATGCTTCTATAGTTTGTAGCCTTATGACCAAATTTATTGCATTGAAACAATAACTAGTAAATGATGGGTACCTTTATGCATTAGGTTGACAAATTGGTAGTCTTCTTGCATTAGTACTTTGATTCTGAGTCTTGCTTGCATCTTCTGATTTCTTCTTAGTTTCTTCCTTCACTTATTTGCATTTCTCTTTATCATTTTGATTTTAACTTTCACCATGCTGAAATCTAAGTCCACTCTTGTCTAAATGAGCTTTCTGCATGTTGAATAATTCTTCCAAGAGCTTACTGCTATCAAGAACCTTATTCTCTTCCTTCAACCTCTTTACTTCTTGTTCTAGCTTCTCACATTCTCCAGTCTTCAACTTGATTGATTATTTTAGGGTTTCCTCTACTTTGTCTTTGTCCTTAGTTTTCTACATCAGATCTTTAGTTGTATCATTTGCTTACTTGAACTAGTTGTTAACTTCCTTGTGCCTCAATTTGAATTTTTTGGATTTTCTCTCTCAGTTTCTGTACACACTCATTCGCTACTTTCACATCTCTTTCAATTCTTCATTCTTTGATTCAATCTGAATCTTCAAGGACTTTCTAAAATTCCTCATACAAATTCTTCGGGCATACTCAATGGTGACGTGATTCAAACAACAAGGATCTCCCTCAAGAGGTAAAAAATTCAACCAAGAGACCAATGATCTGATAGCAATTGTTGGATTGGTTAAAAGGATCAAAATAGTGAGAGGGGCGGGTGAATCAATATTCCCAAAGATTCTATAAATTTCTCCCAACTTCTTAGTCTTTTACTAATATATTAGATTTATCAATTAAGCACATCAACTTGAAATAACAAATGTAGAATAAACAAGAAAACACAACCACAAATGGAACACTAGATTTTATACGTGGAAAACCCAAATAGAAAAAACCACAAAGAGTATTAACTCTTAAGATAATATAACTAGTTATATGGTATATACAAAATGGGATGGCTCACTGCCATATGAATCACTACTGGAATGCTCATTGAATAAGATAAAAGTGAATTGAAGAATGTCGCATCTCCACATGTATGAAATCATTTCTAGATTAGGCTCAGATAAATTTACAATAACTTACAATAGATCCGGTAAAATATGTTTGTGCTACTATCCACTACAACAAATCCAGTGAAGGATTATTGTGACACTGTTCTACCAAATCAAACACCTGTAGCAGATCTGGTAAGGGATTCCTACAATGTTGTCTGCACTCCGACTCTACTCCAACTGCTTTGCTATCCACAAGTTGCACTCCACACATTGTACACTTATCTATTACCTATTACTCCTCACACCAAATCCACACACTCATCTATACTAGAAAAATTACACGCTGAGATAATATATTGGCCAAGCACAAGTGATATGCTACTCAGAACAACATGTTATCCAATAAAGCCTCAAACATAGATCTATGATAACTAAGTTAGCCTCGACAAGATCTCTACATGCTTCCTTTACACAATTTATTCATTGATGCATATTTATTAATTATCAAAATAGAATAGGGGTCAACCAGACCTATACATATGAGACCAAAAACATAAAAAATCCAAAATACACATGCCACGCATACCTTATAGACCAGATCATAAAACATAAAAGATTGATGCAGGAGAATCCTCGGTTCACAACAATCTTGCATCAACCAGAAACATTTTCTTTTATGTTTTGTTTTTTGTTTGCAGTTTCAGTATTCCTTTATGTGTGTCCTGGGTTTGACTCATCGGATCCTATGGAGTTGGATTCTACTTAAAGACTTGATCATCTATCTTGCTTTCAAACTGCATCTCATTTGGATCACTTTCCGACAAGATATCGCTACCGGTTTTGATGACAGTTTCTTGTTACCAGTTGTTCCTTTGTTACCGGTTGCTTGAGACCTATTCTGGTGATCTACTGGGACCCTTTCCGAAGCTTGCAAAACCTTGTACGTTGATCTCGATGTTTCTTGGCATGTGGCTGACCTTCTACATTTCATCCTTTGGATTTTTTGGAGGAATCTCTTGGCAAAGGCCGACCTTGTTCATTTTCCACATTAGGTCTTGTTCTTCGGGTTTTGATCCTTTTTAGGCTGACCGGATCCTTTTGGATCCATATATATATTTGTAATCATGCTTTAAAATGTATTCAATGGAAGATTAAGAAGTATTAGATAGATAAACTATGCTTAGAAGATAGATCTTTCGATTCAAGGTCCTGGTGTGACCTATTATATTAGACCTGTGTGCCGATATGTGGTAACCCGGTTGTTACTAGTTGGATGTAATTAACTTTCATGCAATAAAACTATTTGTTCTGCATTTCCACCATCATATTTGTGTGTTTCTGTTGTGTTTATTCTTGTTGACCGGTTTGGACTGATCTCTTTGAGGTCCCTCCTCACTGATGACTGCTTCAAGTGGTATTAGAGCAAAGTTTCATTTTGGAGGTTGTGTGTCCTAAATTTTACTGTAGGGTGGCGAATTGCGGATCTGACCTGCAATTGAAGAGGACTAGCATGAATCAATGGTGAGAAGAGGAACAAGGAAAGGTGGAGAGCATGGGAATGCAAACCCTGTTGTGATGGAGATGTTGTGAGGAATAACAACCTAGTTAGAACCTGTAGAGACAACTCAGAGAAGAGGCCGACATATTGAAGATGTAAGCAAAGATGAAGGAGAAGAAGCCCCGATAGAACAAGAAAACCTACTGGTAGTTGATCTGGATGAAGAAATGTTTTTAAGGGTTTTGAGTAGGTCGAACACTAAACCTCATTTTACCCCACCAGAATATGATGAGAAGTTAGATTCAGATGAATTTATGGATTGGATCTCGGAGATGGAGAAGTATTTTGATTTTGAAAACACCACAGAAGAGAGGAAGGTGAAATATGCCTGTACCTAGTTGAAAGGTCATGTATCTCTTTGGTGGGAGCATTTGCAAATTGATAGGCAAAGAAGAGGTAAAGAAAAGATTAAGACATGGGATCGGATGATTTCTAAGTTAAAATCAAAGTTTGTCCGAACGAATTATCAAGTTGATTTGTTCTGGAAGTTACAACATCTGAGACAGAAAGAATCTAGTGTGAAGGAGTACACCGAAGTATTTTACAAATTGAACATCAAATCCAGACATGTTGATGATGAAGTTGAATAGATTGCAAGATATTTGAATGAATTATGGATGTCTATACAAGATGAACTAGGTATTATCAAATTGGAGAGTGTTGAAGAGAAATTGAACAAAATACATGAGCAGAGACAAAGAGGTAGAGGTGGAATATTTACCAAAGGAATATTTCAAGGAGGAAGAGGATATACCATAGGAAGAGGAACCGATATAGATCAGAACAAGAATAAGGAAGTGGGAAAATAAGGCAATTCATACCGGAAGGATTATAGAAATTTCTACTAGAGGAGAGAACAAGATGATTACCAGAATGAGAACTTTGGAAGACAAGACAAGAGGACATTTAGAGGAACCAAAATTTAAGTGTGGAGGAGAAGGACACCATGCATTTTAATTTAAGTAGATAGAGGCTATCAGAAGAGCAGCAGTGGTGGAAGAAAACCACACTGGAATAGACAATAAACATGAAGATGGAGAACTATTGATGATGAGAAGAGATTTGTGTCATACCGAAGGAGATGAAGAACCCTTGCTGAGGAAGAAAATGTTCAAGACCAGATGTAATGTATCTGGTAAGTGTTGTAAAGTTGTTATTGATAGTGGTAGTTCAAATAATCTTGTTTCAGAAGAGATGGTGAATAAGTTGAAATTGGAGAGATTGAAACACCCTAAGCCTTATCAGATAGCATGAATTTAGGATGAACATAAGTTGTTAGTAAGTGAACAGTGTTTAGTAAAATTGAAAATTAGGAATTATCATGATGAAGTTTTGTGTGATATTATGCCTATGGATATTTGTCATCTTTTGTTGGGAAGACCTTGGCAGTTTGATAGATAGGGAATACATGATGGGAGGAAGAATACATACACTATTGTGGCCAATGGGATGAAGAAAACCTTGTTACCTTTGGAGGAACCTTTCAAGAATGAAGTTTGTACAAATGCCAGAATCTATTTAGTAGATGGAAGGAAATCCATGGATGGACTAGAGAATCAGTGTTTTGCCTTAATTTCTAAGAAGACTGAGAGACTGGAACCAAAGGGAGAACACCTGACAGAGATAAGAGATTTGCTGACAGATTATGAGGACATAATTTCAGGTAATGTACCTGATGGATTGCCACCTATTAGAAGTATTATTCATTGCATGGACTTGGTTCCCAAAGCTAGTTTTCCTAACAAATCTACATACCGGTAGAGAATGAAGAACTAAATAGACAAGTGCAAGAGATATTGAACAAGGATTTGATCAGGGAGAGTTTGAGCCCTTGTGCAGTACCAACAATATTAACGCCTAAGAAGAAAGGAGAATCAAGGATGTGTATCAATTCAAGAGAAATAAACAAGATCACAGTGAAATACCAGTTTCCTTTGCCTAGGATGGATGACATAATAGACTGTTTGAGTGGAGAAAAATACTTTACAAAGATAGATTTGAATAGTGGATATCATCAGATTAGGATCAAAGAAGGTGATGAGTGGAAGACAACATTTAAGACAAATGAAGGACTATATGAATGGTTGGTGATGCCTTTTGGATTGACTAATGCACCAAGTGCTTTCATGAGGCTGATGAATGAGGTATTGAAGAAATTATTGGGTAAGTTTGTTATTGTGTATTTGGATGACATTCTAATTTTCAGTAAGACAAAAGAGGAGGATTAGTTGTAATTAAGACAAGTTTTGTAGAGGATGAGAGAAGAAATGTTGTTGATAAATATCAAGAAGTGCACTTTCATGAAGGATGAGTTGGTCTATTTAGGATTTGTGATATCTGAGGATGGTTTGAAGATGGACCCTAAGAAAGTGAAAGCCATTACTGAGTGACTTACATTGGAAAGCATTGGAGAGGTAAGATCATTTCATGAATTGGATAGTTTTTACTGAAAGTTTATTAGAAATTTTAGTTCAATTTGTAACCCTATGACTAAGACCATGAGAGGAGATCAAAAGGAATTCAAGTGGACCACTAGAGAAAACAAGTTTTTTGAATTGTTGAAACAGAAAGTGACTGAGAGCCTGTGTTGGCTTTATAGGATTTCAATAAGGTATTTCAAGTGGATTGTGATGCAAGTGGAACAACAATAGGAGCAATTTTGAGTCAAGAAGGGAGAGCAGTAACATATTTCAGAGAGAAATTGATGCTCGAAAGAGATATAGAGTGTATGATTAGGAACTTTATGTTATAATTCAAGCCTTGAAGAAATGGAGACAGTCCTTGTTGCCTAAGGAGTTTGTATTGTTTACAGCTCATCAAGCTTTGTAGTATTTGAATAGTTAGAGTAAGTTGAATAAGAGACATATGAGATGGGTAGAATTCTTGCAGAGTTACACCTTTGTGTTGAAGCATAGAAGTGAGAAATCTAACAAAGTTGCTGATGCATTGAGTAGGAGAAGAAATTTGCTGATAGAGATGAGAGTGACAGTATTAGGTTTTGAAGATTTGAAGACCTTGTATAATGAAGACCTGGATTTTGTAGAACCTTGGAAAGCATGTAGAGATTTGGTTATGGTTGATAGAAGAAAATTGTTGGATTGTTTCATTTAGGATGGGATGTTTTTCAAGGGAGTTCAGTTATGCATACCTAAGAGTTCCATGAGAGAGAACCTAATAAAAGAGCAAAATAGTGGAGGTTTAGTTGGACATTTTGGCATTGATAAAACAACTGCATTGGTGAGTATGCAGTACTTTTGGCCCCAGATTCGTAAGGATGTTAAGATATATGTGCAGAGTTGTAGAGTTTGTCAAGTTGCAAAAGGTGGTAGTCAGAATGTGGGATTGTATAAACCTTTGAGAGTACCAGTAAGACCTTGGGAGGATATAAGCATGGATTTTGTACTTGGATTGCCTAAGACACCGAGAGGGAATGATTCTATATTTGTGACAGTGGATAGATTTTCAAAGATGGCTCATTTCATACGTTGTAAGAAAACATCAGATGCATTACATGTAGTAGACCTATTTTTCAAGGAAGTGGTGAGATTGCATGGATTACCTAATAGCATAGTTTTAGACAGAGACACTAAGTTTGTTGGCTATTTTTGGAGAACACTTTGGAAGAAGATGAAGACAGATTTGAAGTTCAGTTCTACTTTTCATCCACAGACTAATGGAAAGACAAAAGTAGTTAACTAGAGTTTGGGAAAGTTGTTGAGATGTTTAGTGGGATATGAAACTGGAAGTTGGGATTTGATCCTTGCACAAGCAAAGTTTGCCTATAAAAATTTAGTGAATAGAAGTACTAGAAAAACACCTTTTGATATTCTCACTGGAGTGCATCCTAGAGGAATAGAATAATTGAGAGACATTAGTTGTGAAGACCGAAAGAGTTCAAAAGCACAAGATTTTGTAGATCACATGGCAGCATTGCCTATTCAGGTTAAACAACATTTGGAGGACATTAATGGAAAATATAAGGAGAAGGCAGATGAGAAGAGGAGACATAAGGAATTTGAAGTTGGTGATGAAGTGATGGTATACTTGAGAAAAGAGAGATTCTAGGTTGGAACTTATAATAAGTTGCAGATGAAAAGTTTGGACCCTATAAGATTTTGAGAAAGTTCAGTTCTGGAAATGCATATGAAGTGGAGCTACTAGATAGTCTAAATATTTCACCTATATTCAACATTGCAGATATTCATGAGTACCATGAACCAGAATTAAATGAGGATAGTGTTGCAAACCTTAAGAGACAATTAACCCGGAATGAACTAGATTAGTTTGAAGAGATTTTGGACAGTAGGATTAGGTGTAGTACTTGGAACAGTCAGTACAAAGAATATCTTGTGAAGTGGAAGAGCAGACCAATTGAAGATTCATCTTGGATTTCTTAGGCAGAGGTAGACCACCATGGTTTCCCTCTGACACCAGCAAAGTGAGAGGCTCAATTTTTCATTAACCCCAGATGCGAGCATCCCTGGTTCACAACAATCTTGCATCAACCAAAAACATTTTCTTTTTTGTTTTGTTTTTTGTTTGCAGTTTCAGTTTTCCTTTCTGTGTGTCTTGGTTTTGGCTCACTGGATCCCGTGGAGTTGGATTCTACTTGAAGACTTGATCATCTTTCTTTCTTTCAAACCGCATCTCATTTGGATCACTTTCTGGCAAGATATCGCTACCAGTTTCCATGACTATTTCTTGTTACCGGTTGTTCCTTTGTTACCTATTCTGGTGATCTACCGGAACTCTTTTCGAATCTTGTGGAGGATTGGATATTGAGCTTGATGGTTCTTGGCATGTGGCCGACCTTCTATATTTCATCCTTTGGATTTTTTGGAGGAATCTCTTGGCAGAGGCCAACATTGTTCATTTTGCACGTTAGGTCTTGTTCTTTGGGTTTTGATCCTTTTTGGGCCAACCGGATCCTTTGGATCAATATATATATTTGTAATCATGCTTTAAAATGTATTCAATGGAAGATTAAGAAGTATCAGATAGATAGACTGTGCCTAGAAGATAGACCTTCCGATTCAAGGTCCCGATGTGACCTATTCTACCAGGCCTTTGTGCCGGTATGTTGTAACCTGATTGTTATCGGTTGGATGTAATTAAATTTCATGCAATAAAACTATCTGTTCTGCATTCCCTCCATCATATCTATGTGTTTCTATTATGTTTAATCTTACTGACCGATTTGGACTGATCTCCTTGAGGTCCCTCCTCATCGGTGACTGCTTCAAAGATATAACTGATGCAACTGATGTTGGAACACACAACTAATACTAGAATAAGCATAACTCGGAATTATGGAGATGAGGATCTTCTGGTAGTGATTGTAGTAGGCTATCTATGCCTTGCCGCATCATATCTCATATATAACCATCTTTCATCAATACCAAAACTACATATATATCATCTGCATATACCATCTAGACCAAACCAGATAACTAGTTTGACATCAATGAAAAAAATGACAATATTCACACAAGTCTAACAATAATATCCTTTTGTTAAACTAACATATAAAAAGAAATACTTTTTATAGATTGTAGGGAAGTAGTTTGAAGAAAGAAAGTAACGCAATATGAGAAGAGCAATGTGTTGGTGAAAGGTCGGGTACAACATTTTTTATGGTCAAATGATAGCATTATCTTTCATCTTGGTGGTGCTTTTAGAATTGAGGTAAGATGAATACTATGCTAAGCAAGGCAATAGCCAATATAGGTTGAAATCTTCAAGAGGCATTCCTTATTTCACACAAACATCAAGGAATACAATTATTGCAACCTACAAAAGATAGCCTATGATTTGATGAATGAAACAAACCAAGTGAATGAAAAAAATCAAGTGAATGAAAAGTCATGAAAATTTGGTGAATGAAAACTAGTGAAAAATCAATGACTCAAATACATTCAATCATCTTGCATTATACTCTAACAATGTCAATCATTGATCACCAAAATTAACTCACACCCTCTCATAGAGAAACACCTATAATATACATATAATTTCTTACAAGCCCAATATTTGTGATGTGAACTTCCACTATCTAGTAACATATATAATAAAAAAATTACCTTACAATATTAAAATAATAGTTAAACTCTATATTATTTATATATAAATATTCAATTAATTAAAAATATTTATTTTTGTAAATAATGTAAATCATTACAATTAAAACCATCATTATTTATATGAACCATAATATATAAAATATATATATATATATATATATATATATATATATATTTTATCTTCCAGGAACCTACCATAAATTAGGGAGACACTCTTAATTATTTTAAGTTGCACACATTTCAATTTGCAGCACTACTTCTCTTCCTTAGGTTAGCATGCACCATGCTATAGATAGTTTCCAATTCCATAACTTGGCCCACCCAGTATTATTGACCGTGCCAATTCCATAACTTCTGCGTAATCCATTTCTTCATGCCTGCCAATACTATAGCTTTCAACCCAGCATCCTTTGTCTTTTTTGCCATTCTGCTTTATATCAATTTTATAAAATAGTTATTTAGTTATTGGATATATGAATATGGATTTAAGGTTGAATTTTTTTATCAAGATTAGAGGATTGAAAGGTATTTATTTTGTCAGTTATCTATGATATAATGTATCTTTTATGACCTCAACAACTTAATTAGTGTTTTTGTCATTGCTAAAGTAAATTTTCAAGCTAATTTTTTTCTTCATTTGTTTTAGTTTTTGTTGAAAGTTTTTCTTTCAAATTCATAAAATCATTTAATTATCTGATATATGAACATAAATTTAAGGTCAAAATCTTTTTAACCAAAAATCAAAGACTGTGATGTATCTATTTTATCAAAATAATTTGATTCCAATCTCATCATTTATGATATCAGAACCCTACACTCAACAGCTTAATAACTAATTAGCTCATTTAAAATCATTCATCTTCATAACAAATCAAATGCCCATTTAGAATTTTTTATTTTTCATTTTGTTACGATGACTGAACTTTCCTCAATAGTTGCCTCTTGTTAGTTCAAAATCCCCACGTCATCCACTACGTTAGCTGGATCTCTTTAACTCCTAGGTGGCCTCCATTAACATTATACCAGGTCATCCCATACGCACGACCTCCATTTTCCACGCCAGCCATTCGTATTTTTTATACACCATAGACACATTATTAGATATGCCTGCACCATGCTTATATTGTCTTCCTGTGTTGTGTTCTTTATATTCGTACCCTATGCTTCATACACTTCACATTGGATACCTCAATTGTCCTTTAGTGCTGCGCAGCGCTCACTTTTGCAGTGGTTGAGATATAAGCGGCTCCTGTTTTATTCATGGCAGGGCCATCTTTATGTCGGTACCATATGACCTCCGTATACTTTCATCCTCTTTTCCTGCCTTATCCATACTTCTCGTACGTCAATCTCCCCAAGCCAAGTTGGCTTTTGATGTCTTTTTCCAATCTAGTAGATACACACCGACTTATTCCCATGCTTTATATGATTGTGCCACTCTTGTCCGTTGTGTGGGCCTCTTCATACAAATTGCAAGCTGCTTTATTCCTTGATGTGCGACCTGTTTTAACATTTGTCCATGCTTTTATCCAAACCTCCAAGCTTCTCTAGATGAGAGTTTTGCCCTAAGCGGTCAGTCTTAAATTACACACTATGTAATATATTAAGTCTAGAAGATGTTAATCAACTTTGAATGTTTAAGACTTTTAAGTCTAGAAATGTATTCTTAGTGTGACAACATACCTTAAGCAAAATATTAAACCTAGAAAATATCAATCAACTCTGAATATTTAACACTTTAAGTCTAGAAATATAAGCTTAGTGTGTGTGATTTAAACCATTCTCGACTGCTATGCTCCTTAATCCCATTTGTCATCTTGAACTTCAAATTTTTAATTGGTGTACAAAAATAGTACAGTAATCACAAGAATTTTAAATGAGATATCAACAAGAGATGTTAAATTAGGGGAGAGGGATTAGTACTTGTGTAGGGTTCAATTATTGTTATAGCATATATTGTAAATAAATAGTTTATATATAAAATCAAATTTTAATCAAATGTTGGTCAAAATGGACTCATAATTGAACATATGAGAATCTATAAATGTTATATTAAAAGTCATAAACTATTCATTAACAAGTGAAATAAATAATTTTTTGTTTCAAATAAAATATCATAACTATCCACTATAGTTGTGTTAATTATAAAATAAGATGCTCATTTGAAAAAGTATTCTTGGCATAATGAAAAAATATTATTCTTATGTGTACAACTGTAAGGATAGCAATGTATATGTGTAGAAGAATTTCATATTAATAATTTGTCTTATCACAAATATAAAAAGGTGAGCACAATAAATACTTTGTATATTACCATAATGTAAAGGATCATGAAAAAGTTTAGTGTTGGACTATTAGTTCATTTGTGTTGAATATAAGTTTTATTTTTAATAATATTGTGTTGTTTCTATCACAAAAAAATAGTTTTTTGTATTCAAACTAAAAAAATATTAAAAAGTAAAAATTAAAAAAAAAAAAATTATTATTACTAGTAGGTAGTTTGTTCATTTAGGTTGCATATAATTATATTTTAAGTAAAAAATATGATAATCTACTAACAAGAAATGATACTTTTTATTCAACTACTAGAGATTTTTATATTAAGTTTTCATTGAATATTTACAAAGTAATTTTTAGGACACTTGGCAATAGACATGCTATTTTGACAATTTGTGTTATGACTCAAACATTGAAACAATAATTGTGGATGGATAAATGTCCATTTTCAATTTCTAAAAAAATGAGTGTATTATTATATTCAATGTAATAACTGTAGACGTATATCATTTTTATATATTCTCACATATTAAGTTTTATTCACCCACTTTTCCCGCATACAATAACTACATGTTGATAAAGTTAGCTCCACAAGTACTAGTCTCTATCCCTTAGTTTAGTAACTGTACAAGATTATGTTTGATCCAAAAACTTCACACAATAGTTTACATGTTTGTATATCAACAATCCAAAAAGTTTGTTAGTGTGTTTTGACTTTATGACCTCTTTTTTTATAATCTACTTTGCACAAACACACATGTATGTGATGCTGACATTCAATTGATATTATTTTGACTAAGGTTTAAATTATAACTCACTAGCAACTTAAATCATTTCATACAAAATGATTCTTCTCACACAAATAGATCTTACCAACTTGTAGTTTTCTCATAATATCATCACTTTATGCTCTTTCTCTTCCAACCTCCTTTAATGTATTTGACTAAGATATATAATGACAAAGAAATTAGTTGTGGAACTTGAATGGTTCATCTTCATTTCCAACGTACTATCTACAATCTTTATTTGTAGAGATTAGTTTTATGAAGTGGCCTCGACTAACAAACATATTTGTATGAATCTAAAAGTGTTCTTTAATATTGCACATGGTCTTGACTAAATTGGCGAATCATCTTGTGACATCTATAACAACATATTTGTTAAACATATCTAACTAAATATCATAAGGTATATTTTAATGTGGTTATATTTATTTATTTACCTTATATTTTATACAAGGTTGTTTTTATTTTCCTTACCAAAATATGTATAATTTTTCTTAAAAGATAATGCCATGTCATTAAAGTTGAAACTTAATTCTATTTTTGAAAATAAAATATGAATAAAAAAATTAAAATGTAAAAATCACATTACTGGATAAAAAACTATGATACATATATCTTGGACATTATAAATTAATTATGGTGAAATTTGACATGCACGTCACCTCTAGTTTATTTTTGTACATTTTTATCAAATTTATTTGATTCATAAATATATATACACATTCAATGATCTAGTGCAATGTTAGATTGTTTTCTATATGTTATCCACCTATTTTATTACACATCATTTTATACACCTACCAATTATCCATTTTTCCATGTTAACACACCCTTATACATTAGTCCTATTTACTTATTTATTACACTTATGCTCACACTTATTCTAATGTACATGTCATCCATTGGGATCTAGCCCCTCTTCCACATTAGCAAAATTTATGGTCACAACATTATTCTCATCGTCATTATATTTTCTTGTCCTAATTCATATTTACAAATTCAAATTTTGAATAATTCCCCACCTTTATCCTTCCAACTCAGGGATAACTAATTACGCAAGATTCAATGATAATTTTAAAACTTTCTTATATTCAAAGGAACTCAATACATTTATTTCAATCATTTAGAAAAACAAATTTATGAAAAAAAAGCACTTTGATTTATAGACTTTAATTGATACTCTAAAAAGAGCCTAAACTTAAAAAATTAACTCTATAAATGTTTGCATGATATTGTCTAAATTCAAGGGTGTTGAACTAGGCACAATACTCTTGTAGCTTATCATGCAATTATACATATGCATATATCAATACTATAAAACATTATTTATAGGTATCTAAACAAACATAGTATATCAAGAAGTCTAATGCAAAGTTCAAAGAAGAATAGCCCGCAAATGTTATGTGATATTTTCACATTTAAAGAATAATATTGTGTTGATTGATGCATACCCAATATTCAAATTCATTCTTGTAGAATATCAACAAAGAACTTTGATTATAAAATTTTGATTCCTAGCTATCTTTAGAATATTTTTTTTCTTATTCACAATTGCCTATATTCCTTTTCCTTCTCTTTGTCTTTGTGCAAGTGTTATTTTTTCTTTTGGTTCGTGGCTCTCCTATTTAGGGAAGCATATGGAAATCTCTTTCCTTTACCTTTCTTTGCCTTTTTTTTTTAATATCTAAGAGGTGATTGGCTAAAGTGTTCCTAGGTTTGGAGGGTTCCATTTTAGAAGGATTCAAGCATTATTGATTGTTACATTAGCGGACAACTTAGATCACACACACTAAGATTTGACTTTAAGATTTAATAATGGTAAACACTTAGAGTTGTTTGACATTATTTAGGCTTATATGTTACTTAGTCTGTGTGGTTTAAGGTGGCTTAAATCACACACACTAAGCTTTGACTTCTAGACTTTAAATTGTTAAACACTAAGAGTTGACTGACATTCTCTAGACTTATATTTTTCTTAGTGTGTGTAGTTTAAGATTGGCCACTACATGAGTAGAGTTCTTTGCTAGGTCTGTTGGGCTCATTTGTGAGAATGTTTCCTCATTAGTTTTGGATAGTTTGGGCCCATGTACTACTTTTGTTTCTTTTGGTATTGTTAGCATAGAGATGTTTCCCCTCTAGGTGTCTCCCTGAGTATGAGACTATGGCCTCAATGTTCTTTAGGACATTTTGTGAAGGTTGCCTCTATTTGGAGGGTTTATTTCCTTTATCCAAGATTTTCTTCTTGCTTTGTTATTTAAGGATTAAGATACATTTTATCTTTTACGAAATGAAATTTCTATTAGGCTTAAGTTGATCGGGTCATTAAACATGAGGCTTCTCTAGTTTTCTTGTCTAGATGCTATTTTTTTATGAGGCCCTTGATACTCTTTCTCTTAAGCCTTTAATAAAGATTTTTGAATTTCTAGAAAATAATTATTTAGCCGCTCACTTGCTCTTAAATGTTTCCCATTCTTCTTCTTTATATCCTTATAAAAGTTGTACATTTCTCCTCTATTTTCACCTCATGTAAATGAGCTTGCATTTTTGAATTTTATATTTCTTGAAAATGAAAAGAAGGATAATTATATTCCAATCAACCTTTTGTTGGCAATAATGTAGAAAAATAAGAGGGGGGTGAATCAGTTTTCTCACAAGATTAACTTAATTCAAACACAATTTCATATTTGATAATAAATCGAAATAAAAAATCAACAACATATCAATAACACACATAACACCAATATTTTTTATGTGGAAAAACTGGTTAAGGGAAAAACCATGGTGGGAATCTACCCACAATGAGATAATATCCTGTAAGAAGTATATGAAATATTACAATGGGGAATTCACATACATTCAAGGACACTGCCTAGAGATCACTACTCAAATCACATAACAAGAAGGGCTACAACTCTGAGGAAGTCTTCTTACATAAACATTCGGATTACATCTGGGGGATCATGAACTGATGAAATAACATCTCCTCATGCGAGGTTACAATTTTGATTAAGCACACAATTTTATCTTCTCTACCACACTTCTTCACACTTCTTCGCACTACTTCACTACTATCGAAAGTTACATTCACACATCTCACACATCTCACACATTTACTAATACCACATAGATACATCTCTCACATGTCTATTACATATATTTATATGAATCATCAACCTATATTTCAAGGTCAGCTCAACACTCATCACATATTACAAAACATATAACTACACACACGCTACAACATTACATGCGGACCAAAACAATGTCGGCTAATACATAGTATGAACCTAAATCAACACCTTGAACATGAAACACCCTCAATAATTAATCAACAAACATCCACAACATGCTACAATCATCCGATCGACCAAGAACATTGCATAACATGAACATACCAGATAAATCGATAGTAACGCTCACAACGATTTATGTGGACAATAAACATGAATATGACCCAATCTAAAAACATCCACAAGGATCATGAATTACCACAACATCACCACTTACTAGAATCTTCATTATCATTATACTGAACCTCAAGAACACTCACTGAAATAACTGCCAAACTGAAAGATTCACTTGTGAACCTCCAAATCATGAACCATCTGAATTGAGGACACATATGAATGTCTCAAACACTCTACCGAATCCACAAACTAAAATATTGCAATTCTAGAGAAATGTAGAGAAAAATCCAAAACATGGAACACAACCAACAGAAAGACCCACCATAATACTGGATCACATAACTTGATCAAATCATCATACAGACCTCTAAAACCATAGTTGAATCAAATAGAGATATTTATCTAAAAATCCTTTGATCCACAACAACTCATCTACAACACACTGGCCAAACCAACTCATCTAATTTGACTGCAACACTGGAACACATGAATATGTTGACATCAATGACAACACATCATTCCAACAAACTTCTCAACAATATCCCACACCTTTTGATTTTATCTTTAATATTAAAAGTCACTTTAATATTCGGTTAATGCAATTTTTTACTATTTATTAAAGAAATGTAACATTTTCTAATTTGTAAGCCTTAATGTTTTTTAATACATTATTAAATAAAAGATATTAAAAGATGGAATTATTTTATATTTTCATAATCATATAATTATTTTAAATATTTATAAAAAGTTATGATACTGTTTTTTAAATTATCATATAAAAATGAATATTTTTTATAGATTGTAAGGAAGTTGTTTGAAGAAAGGAAGTAATGCGGGATGGGAAGAGTAGTGTGGTGATGAAAGGTCAGGTGCAACATTTTTATGGTCAAATGATAGCATTATCTTTCATCTTTGTGGTGCTTTAAGAATAGAGATAAGATGAATACTATGCCAAGCAAGGCAATAGCCAATCTAGGTTGAAATCTTCATGACACATATCTTATTTCACACAAACATCAAGAAATACAATTATTGCAAACTACAAAAGATAGCCTATGATTTGGTGAATGAAAAAAATCAAGTGAATGAAAAGTTATGAAAATTTGGTGAATGAAAACTAGTGAAAAAGTAATGACTCAAATGCATTCAATCATCTTACATTATACTCTAACAATGTCAATCATTGATCCCCAAAATCAACTCACACCCTCTCATAGAGAAACACCTATAATATAAATATAATTTCTTACAAGCTCAATATTTTTGATGTGAGCTTCCACTATCTAATAACATATATAATAAAAAAATTAACTTAAAATTTAAGAATAATAACTAAAATCCATATTATTTATATATAATACACAATTAATTGAAAAACATTTACTTTTAAAAAAGATGTAAATCACTCCAATTAAAAACATCATATTTTATATAAACCAGAATATTTAAAAGCACAATATATTAAAAAGAAAATATTCTTAAAACAGAAAGTATGGTGTTTACCTTCAAGGAACCTACCACAAATTCGGGAGACACTCTTAATTATTTTAAGTGCCACACATTTCAATTTGCAGCACTACTACTCTAGATAGTTTCCACTGTGCCAATTCCATAACTTCTGCGTAATCCATTTCTTCATGCCCGCAAATACTATAGCTTTTTTAAGTTGATTTTCTTTTCTTTTTGGATATGTTGTATCAAATTTAAAAAATTATTTAGTTATTAGATATATAAAAATGAATTTAAGAACTGAGTTTTTGATCAAGAATCAAGAATTGAGAAGTATCTATTTTGTCAGTTATCTAAGACATAATTTCAATTTCATTTTTTATGACGTGTGAACCTTACACTCAATAACTTAATTACTGTTTTTGTCATTACTGAAGTAAATTTTCAAGCTGATTTTCTTGATCATTTATTTTGGTTTTTTGTTAAAGATTTTTATGTCAAATTTATAAAATCATTTAATTATTTGATATATGAATGTGAATTTAAGATCAAAATCTTTTTGACCAAAAATAAAAAACTTAAAAATATCTATTTTGTCAAAATAATGTAAGATATAATTCCAACCTCATTTTGTATGATGTTAAAAATCGAATGTCAATAGTTGCCATTACGTTCGCTGGGCCTCTTTTTAACTCCTAGGTGGCCTCCATTAACATTAAACAAGGTCATCCCATACGCACAACCTCCATTTTCCACGCAAGCCATTCGCATATTTTATACACCATCCATGAACACACCAAACTGTCACGGTCCACACTTAATTAGATATGGACACGATGATTATATTGTTTTCCTGTGTTAGGTTTTTTATATTCGTACTCTATGCTTGAAAAACTTCACATTGGATTTTAGCATGCTTTCTTATAGCTTCATTGGATCCGCCAATCTTCCTTTAATGCTGCGAAGCGCTCACTTTTGCATTGGCTTTCTCCTGGTTGAGATATAAGCGGGTCCTGTTTTGTTCATCGAAGGGTCATCTTTATGATTTCCGTATGGTTTCATCCTCTTTGCCTGCCTTACCCATACTTCTTGTACGTCAATCTCCCCAAGCCAAGTTGTCTTTTGATGTCTTTATCGAATCTAGTAGATAACACACTGACTTATTGCCACGCTTTTTATGATCGTGCCACTCTTGTCCATTGTGTTGGCCTCTTCCTACAAAATTCAAGCTTCTTTATTCCTTGATGTGTGACCTGTTTAAACATTTCACCATGCTTTCATGGAGATCTCTAACCCTCTCTAAATCAGTGGCTTGGGATCCTATGCTCCTTAATGCCATTTGTCGTCCTGAACTTTTTTTTGATTGGTCTACAAAAGTGGTACACTGATCAAAAGAATTTTAAATGGGATATGAAGTAGAGACGATGTTAAATCAGATCAGTAGTTGTGTAAGGTTGAATTGTTTTGATTAAGGGAAAAACGGGTTCTGAAGGGAATGGCTTAAATCACACACACTAAGCTTACATTTTAAGGATTAAAAGTATTAAACATTTAGAGTTGACTGACATTTTGTAGGCTTAATATGTTGTTTAAGGTGTGTGGTCATACTAAGAATACACTTCTAGGCTTAAAAGTGTTAAACACTTAGAGTTGACTAACATTCTCTAACATTAATAAGTTGCTTAGTGGGTATGGTTTAAGGCTGGCCGTTTTGAAGGGACTTCAAAACCTTAAGTACAAAGAGTTGTCATCAGAAAACACAACCAACACACAATATAACAATGACAAAAAAAATAAAATAGATAGGGAGACCTCTTACACAATATGTTGTATAAAGTTGAATTGTTGTTATGGCCAAGACCACAAGTATACACCATTGTATGAAGGCCTACTTCAAAAAGGATATTCATATGCACCCTAACGTGAACAAAGCAGAGAAGGAAAAAGTATGTACATACCCAACAAGAGCCCACCTCCATAGGGCCTCTAAGTTGAGCTAAAGTAGTAGAGCCATTAGAGTTAAACATCTGCATGATAATGGTCATGGGGACTAATCTCTAGATCCCAACAAAGAAAGAAAGAGGCTAAAGGTAAATCCCCAAAATATTGAAACTTTTGAAGCAACCCACCAAGGAATAGTAGTGAAAATGAACAAATAGCGCCTATTGACCACACAAACCAAAGGAGCACCACACCAATGAGCACCTGGTATGGAGGTATGTTAGTGAAAGAAGGGCTTGAGATAACAACACATGTACATGGCCATTCCACAAGAATGACTAAAATGAACCCAAGAGAGTAACACCAACCTAGAACCTCGCATAAGACCACCTGAAATAGAGCACACAAGGGAGAGAAAATTTGTAGCACTAGGAGAATTATACACCCTAAAGAAACATCTCAGTATCCTTAGAAAACCTCACACCAAATCTCATTAGTATATCACAGTAGAAGAAAAGGAACCAAGGGTAAGTAGTAAACCATTTGGAAATGCTCGAAAAGGGAGCTATTTGCATTCACCCACAAATAGGGTACTAACAAAAGTACATGCATCATACAAATGGGTGAACCATGAAAAGGGAAACCCACAAATGGGCCTCACAAAAGGAGCGAAGGCCAACAAAACCCACCTCATCTACTTTTCCATCATCATCCTCCTCATTTGCCTCCCCTATAGCATCTTCCATGCCTGCAACCCTAACACCCCAACCACTCCTCATCTTTTTCCATTATATTTGTTGTTTGCACTTTTTTGTTTCAATCATATTGATTAAATAGCTACCAACATTCATCACCATTAAACTCCAAATAACTAATGCCAAACATTCCTTGTTGTGTGACCTATTATAAACATTGTGGTATTCTTTTATGAAGACCTATAAACCTCTCTAAATGAGAACATGGATTGCCATCCTCCTCAAACCATTTTGTCATTGTGAAATTCAAAAGTTTTAATTGGTGTGTAAAAAATGCATGATAGTAACGAGGAGTTTTAAAATGATGTCAACAACATTCTTAAAGTAGTTAATGAATCATATAAGGTGATGTTTGATAGGTGGATTTAACTAGATGATTTCTTGAATTAAGGGTAAGATTTTCTCTAATTACCTAAATTTACTTTTTCAATTTAGGGATGATTAATTATGCAAATTTCTATGATATTTAAAATCGTGTCATTATGTTTAAAGGAAATCAATGCATTAGTTTAAATAATTTAGGAAAACCAAGTTATGTGAAAGCATCTAGATTTGTAAACTTCAATTTGTACTCTAAAAGGAACCTAAAGTTGCACAGCTCTTCTATAAGTGTTTGCATGAATAAATAGTAATTCCTTTGAGACTATTTAGTTTCAAGGTTTTTGATCAAGGCATAATTATCTTGTGACTTATGATATGGCCTTTAGATGTATATATCAATGTTGCTAGCCTTAATATAGATACATAAAAGCGTAAAAAAATTAAGAAATCTTAGGTAAAGTGAAGAAGAATAATTTGTAAATATGACAAAACCATGTTATTTATTAAGGGTAAGATTCTGACCATATATCAACTACAATGAGATAATGATTCTTGGCCTTTAGGATTGTGAAATCACATAGAGTGAATGATGGAAACAATTGGGAAGAGGATGCACATGCATGAACCAAAAAACTTTGAGTTGTTTTGAAATCAAGGAAATCACAAGGATAATGGAAGTGGTTTTTCCTTCAATCATGATCAAAACACCAATGCTTTCCATGTTAGAAATAAAGGGATAATAAAAAACTCAAAGATTTCCAGCATAGAGGTAGCTGATAGCGCTACTTTGCCCTCACTTTTGGCAAGCCTTTGATCATAGAGCAATGATATTTTTTGGAAAATGGTTATAAGTGGGGAAGAATATTTTGTAAAGAAGGAAATTTTTGGTCTCATGGCTTTGGCCACTATTATGAGATCTATATTTTTAGGAGTTCAAGCCTCCAATAATTGAGGGTCTTGGGACTCTTGAAGCTATCTTTGAAATGGTTGTTCATTTATAGTTATCTAAATATATTGTGAAATGAATTTGAAGCCTTTGTGATATTTAATGAATGTCAAACTACGCCCTTGTTGCTTCTCTCTTATCATAGATAATGCACCATGCCTATAGTAAATGTATAGTTACTGTCTTGTCCATGTTTTTTGTAGTTTCCATTCATGAAATTTGAATCATGTTAAGTATTTACTCCTTCAATTTTCATAAAAAAGGCTCTAGATTATACCATATTCACAAGAAATTTAATCGGATTAATTCTTTCACTTGGCCTTTATGCTACTCTCATAAATAGTGTATGGATATATTAACTTATTCCTTTGCCACTTTGTGAGCCCTATTCTCATTCTAATATGATGGGAAAATACCATAATGTGCCTAAATAAGTGAGATAAGTAGAATCTCTAATGCCATTTCATGAGATGTTTTAAGTGTTTTAAGGGCTCTGCATTGTTTGAAGCTTCCCTTTTTAGAATCTTCGAATTCAAGTTATGATTTCTTTCTTCCCTTTCTCTCCCCAAAACTTCAAAGGGCCTTCTAAAATCCTAGAGGTTGTTCCATGGGTCGCATCCTATCTTACACCTATGAAACTTCCCAACTGCCCTATTGTTTAGTTGAAAACCTAATTGGGGATCAATATTTTTTTCTTGGCATGCCTGGTGGGATGCCAAAAGTTCTTTTTTTCTACTGAGAATCTTATTCACTAGATGGCATGATAGATAGCTCCTATGATTGGCCATGGAAAATAAATTTATGGTGCTATATCCCAATGATTGTGTTTGTTATATATCCATGGATAAACGGGATGAATTTCAATAGTAGTTGGAAGCCATTAAGATGGAGAAGAAGCAATGAAATAGCATGCATTAATATTACACCTAAGTGCAACATCAATGTCATGAAGTAGAAGAGAAGGGAGAATTGGCAATCTTAGTGTCCCAGTTCATGAGCACAAAAGATTTTGATGATAAAGAAGGTTCCCAAAAAAGGAAGGAACCCTGACCAAGATTGGTGTTTCCCTCTTCCTTTCTTAGAAAGTTTTTTTTCAGCTAATATCCCGCTACCTAAGACCATCTCTCTCTATAAAAAATAGACCAATAATTTGGAATTTGAATCATTCTCATGAACAACAAGAAGAGACTGAGAGACCTAATGACATATCAGAGTCCCTTGATCAAGATGAAATGCAAAATGAATCATGTGAAGGAATCTCCTCGAGCCCACAAAGAGTTGTTCCTCAAATAAACTCAACCATTTCAAACTGCAATAATCAACAATCACTCAAGATAGAAGTAGAGTTGCGAAGTCATCAATTCGATGGAGCAGATGATGATAGTTTCTATGATGAATAAGAACCTTTTTCTCATCGAGTTTAGTTGAGTTCCAACTAGAGAAGACAAAGAGAAATCATCCCCTTGAGAGCGGTTTCAAAGAAGAAAATTTTAAAAAGTGCCTAGACCCAGCCATTGAAGAGGTGAAGACCTCGTAGGTTCTCACATCTTATGAAAAGCCTAGTGCATGTGATATCAGACCTTCGCGTGGATGTTTAATTAGATATCTCACACATCAACAAGTGAAACAAACAATTATAGTCACCGTTTCTCCACCTCATGGTCAAAATCCTCTGAAGGTAAAGTCATCTATCCCATTATCTCTAGTAAATTTTTTCTCAATGATTAGATATACCACACTTCCTAGTGGGAATGAAGATTATTGTGGTGAATGCCTATTAGTTTCCCTTATTCACCAAAATAATGAAAAGAAACATATTTTAGGGTGAAAGTGAAGCTATTTTCAAAACCTAGTTAGTGGTTTAATTTAGCATGCAAATAAGGTTGGCTAGGGTAGGCTAGGTTAGTAGTTTTGTTTTCAATGAAGTGCTACTATGCATTTGTTTGTCCTTATGGGTAGGCATGTATAGCTTTTTTCTTCCCTAAGTACCTCGAGCACGTGTTTTGTTTGACGGAAGCATTTGTTTTCTTGATGCTTTTGTAGGGCATTTTTCAAAATGACTTGGACTCCTTTTGAAAAGACAAAATAAACTTCACATGACACAAGAAATATAAAAAATTTCCCAAAAAACAAGAAAGTGTCAAACTTAGTAAGAGATTGTATGAAGTAAGTATCATCTCCCTATTTATTGATTGTTGTATATAATGAGTGGTAGCCTTTATTTGTTCATTATATATAGAATTAAAGAAAGAGACAAGAAACAACAATGTAATATAAACAAATTCACCTTATGCATCATTGAAGTGAGATTCTATGTATTTTCCATAAATGTAAAGAAGGAAAAGACTGAAATGATACCTATGCAAATTTTGGTAAAAGCCTTATAGATTCCTTATATATATTTCATAAAATGGTATTTACAAAGCTATATATATCATGTTTTTAAAAAAGAGGCAAAATCACCAAAGTATGTTGTTTTTCTTTTGGCATTGGTGTATGCAACGTCGAGTGGGCGAAGACATACCCAACTGCCGAGTATTAGATGTGTTTTGACTATTGTCCTTGTCCTTGTCCTCATTCTTAAAATCATTCTCCTACTCATCCCCTTTGAAATCCATGTTTTAGTCAGATACCATGGTCATGAATTCTTCTATCCATTCCATACCCAGCGTCGGGTCCTCTTCTGAAAGCCTTTTGAGAAATTCACATGTAGGAATGGAGCAGTCCTGATGTTCTTCAAGGAACATGGTGTAAAAATTTCCAACAAGGGGGAGACATGGCACAAGCATGTCCCTTTCTATAAAGGATTTCAAATCAGTTACAACAAGGAGCCCAACCCCATATAGTGCATACCTCAAAACCTAGTCCAATCTACCAATAGCACGTCCCAAAATAGCCCACAGGTCATTTTGGATATAATAGGTGTTGGGTCACCCAAATCTAACAGTGAACCTAGAAAACATGAACCAATATCTGTGTCGATCCGATTCCTATCGTTATTGGTGAGGAAGTCTTCTCCAAGTATCAATTTCATTGGTACAATAATTAGGTCGGTCTCTATCCCTAGCTAGTGTTCAAGGCGAATGTCGCTAATTCTTCCTAGGAAGGCCTCCTGGACCTTTGTCGTTGTTAGCCTTACGGGAGTATCCATCATAACATTGCTATGCATTTCCTCTCTGCTAATCACTTCATGAGCAGCCTAATTTTGGGATGATCTCAAGATTAGCAGAGGCTTTCTTTAATAGACGGGCCAACCAAGTTTCATACAAGTCAAACTTTACTCCTGTAGTTAATTCTAGCAAGAACCATTCCCATGTAAGAGGCCACACATAGCAACGGTCCCACGGGTGATGGATTCCCAGTACAAATATTCCTTAGCATGACACTAGAGATGATGTAAATCGTATGCTTTGGGTAAGGAGAAAATTATGACATCTAATAATATGTTTATGATATAAGATTTGTTTCCTTGATGATTTTTATTTATTTTTATAATTAAAGATTTTCTCCTTTTAGATGCTTTATTGCGTAAGTTCATAGTGAATACTCTTATGGATCTCTGTGTAAGAAATTAAAATTTGATAATTGATTAAGTGAAAAATCTAAGGGCTATTCCTACTACAACTCTGGTTTCCAATCTGTGAAGTAGCTTTAGAATACCCCTGTAAACTAAAAGAAAAAGGGGAAAACCTATTCCAACAAATAAATATATAGCACTAAATATAAGTGATGCCGATAACTCTATCGAGGCTATATATGCTTGTTTGGCAATATAGATAGAAATCACGACGATATCCTTGTGAGGATATAGACACTTGTTTGAAAACAAGGCTCTATCTGGGTGGCTATGGGAGGCCAGTTCCATCCGTGTAGCTTAATCCATTCATATACTATTTTTTTCATATTTTCCAGGGTACAAGGGATTAATCACATGCGCACAACAGAGTAGCAGAGCAGCTCGCCCTCACATGTAGATTTCTAATGTACAAATGTTTAATTATAAATTTGAGAATACATCAAGAATCTCTTAAATCTTATATTTTAGAAATAATATTTCATGCCTAGCATTTCTCGTCTTAAAGCACATGGTTTATGTTTTCCCTTCTTCCATGGAGCGTAATCTTTAGTCTAGGAACCCCGATCTCTACAGACAATTATTCTGCGGTTTGGTTATCAAGACTCAATTCCTTCCCCTCTATGATTGTTTCAAATTACCATTTGAAATAATTTGATGAAAGGTTTGATGTTATTTTAGAGTTTCATGATAAATGATGTTCTTATGTTTAAACGTTCCTTGGCTGCAAGGAGTTTGAATAATGATGTTCTTATGTTTAAACGTTCCTTGGCTGCAAGAAGTTTGAATATTAGTAAGCAGGCATAACAAACTCCTGAGGGTTTTCGTGGATGAAGTTCGTTGCTGAAATCAAATAAGAGGCATCGAACATGAACTATCAAGAGGACCAATGAGTAAAGCATCTGGTTTATGTAACCAAATATCCAAGATTCACCTTTGCAATCTAAGGTCCCCTACGAGTCACCAGAACTATCAACTTTTATACAACAATTTATCTTCCGTCCTTTTGATTTATACAAGGTACAATCATTCCTTCATCACAATGAAGGGTGGGTCCTGGTGTCACAAGATGAACTACTAATTTCCTCTTAAAGTTTAGGTTTGGCTTGGGAGAAGCTCTGCTTATTCGTCACGCATCATAACCATAAAAAATTGAGGTGATGTTGCAGAGTCCATTAAAGAAACTTCGGTCACTTCACACGTGTCATATTAGTGAGAAGTCTTACCAAAAGGTTCGAAAATATCATTATGGGCCTTGAAAACTCTCCATGTATGCTATCCATATCTCCACTACAGTGAAACAATGATTCTCGGTTGTTAGGATCTTGAAAATCATGCAGAGTGAATGATGGAAACAACTAGGAAAAGGATGCACATGCATGAACTGGAAAACTTTCAAATGTTTTGAAATCAAGGAAATCATGAGGATAATGGAAGCGGTTGTTCCTTCAATCATGATCAAAGAATAAATACTTTCCATTTTGGAAATCAGGAGAGAATCCATGACTCAAAGCTTTCCAACATAGAGGTAGCTGGCAATGGTATTTTGCCCTCACTTCTGCAAAGCCTTTTATCGTGGAGAAATGATATATTTTTATTAAATGGCTATAAAAGGGGAATAATGTCTTTTAAAGAAATATCTTTTTGTTCTCATGGCTTCGGTCACTATTATGATATATGTTCTTTTAGCTTCGAAGAATTCAAGGTCTTCAAATTCTTCAAGCTATCTTTAAAATGGTTGTCTATTTAGACTTGTTATCTGAATATATTGTGATCTACATTTGTAGTCTTTGTGCCATTTAATGAATGACAAACTATTTCCTTGTTGCTTTTATGTTATCATAGATAATGTACTATGACTATAGTAAATGTATGGTTACTATCTTGTCCATGTTTCTCTAGTTTCCCTTCATGAAATATGAATCATGTTAAGTTTTTACTCCTTCATTTTTTATAAAGAAAGGATCTAGATTATACTATATGCATAAGAAAGTTAATTAGATTGATACTTTCACTTTTCCTTTAAGCTACTCTCATAAATAGGGTTTGGATATGTTACATTATTCCTTTGTCACTTTGTGTGCCCTATTCTCATTCTAAGATGATGGATAAATAGCATACTATGCCTAACTAAGTGAAATAAGTAGAATCTCTAATACCATTTCATGAGATGTTTGAAGAGTTTTAAGAGCTTTGCATTCATTGAAGCTTCCTTTTTCAGAATCTTCAGATACGAGTTGTGATTCCTTTCTTCCCTTACCTCCCTCTGCTCCCTCAAAATTAAAAGAGACAACTTCTAAAATCCCAAAGGTCTTTCCATAGGTCGCATCCTATCCCGCACCTATGAAACTTCATGGCTGTCATGTTCTTAAGTTGAAAACCTTATTGGGGATCAACATTTCCTATATAGAGATATGTGTTCTTCTAACATGTACTGCATTCTTCTTTTGTCAGGATTTGATTAATTCCCATCCTATGTTTGTAGAGATTCTTATTTCATTTATAATTTTTTATCCTATACATTTTAATAATAATTCAAATAGTAAGCATGTATTGATCATGTTATTTTCTTATGCATGTCATTAGTATTCCTAACAGTGATATGCCTCACACACCATGATATAGGTTCATTTTCTTTACATTTATGATTGTTCTACATCTTATATTGAGTATTTGGATGTCTCTTCTTTATATTCTCTTGTTTAACATGATGACATTGCATAACTTGATGATATATTATTAACTTTTCATCTTGTTTTTATTAGTATATCTTTTCTTTCTCCTACATTGGATGATGATATTCTAATGTAGAGTCTTCTAGATGTCAAAACTTTTGACTTGGCTATCTATTTGGGTTGAACTTTTACATGGAGAATAATATCTAAGAGTTCAAAAAGATTCCAATCAAATATATTCAATTGGACTAAATATAAACACTTTTTTGTAGGCTAAATTCCTTCATATGAGACCTCAAATTGGGCTTTTAGTGTTTTTTTTGTAGATTTTTCAAAATTGTAATTTTTAGTTATCTTTTATTCCATGCATGTAATTAGTGTAGTGTGTTGACAAATGATATCACTTGATTTAGCTTTCAATAATTAGTAAGTTTTGTAGTCTTACAAATAGCCATGCAATATTACCAAAAATAGGTGATTTTTGGATTGTAGTCATAAAGGGTTTATTTTTTCAAGTAGAGGTCAAATGGAAGGAAAATGGAAGAAAATTAATCCAATTTCTTGTGTTGTCAATGTTTTCTTTATTCTAGAACTAATGATGAATGTATTATAGTCGATTGGCTACACCATCTAGTATTAGAGTAGGAGGATGGATGGGAGAGGAAGAGGATGAGTAGGTCTTGCTCAAATGTATAGAGATATAAAAAATCTCTATAGTCAAATAGAAGATCATACAAATATTATTAAATAATCAGAGAATGAGACAAAATCGAGATGAGTGTGATGGGTAGAAAAACCATGGAGGTTTAGATCAACATGTAAAACATGAAGAAGATGAATAATTAGAGTGCATGGCTTTTGAAGCAATTATTCTTAGTCTCTAGAAGGGAAAATCATGGAATCAAAATAGAAGTTTTAGAATATGCAAGTAGTCTAAAGAAAGAAGATTCAATAGATTGGTTGAGAGACATGGGAAAATTCGTTGAATGAAAGCCTATGATAGTGGCACTCATGGCATGATGTGTATCGATATAGAATTTAATAATATTTCATTATTTTTCTACAAAAATATTATTGCATTTGCATTTATTTAGAATATAAATTATACTTTCCATGGTTGTGGAGAAGAATGTTGTAATGTTTCCATGTTTAAAATGTGATGATGATTGACATATTTTTTACATTTAATTTATGTGGACTACTTTGACTAAATTCGACGGCATTGAGTTGGTGGTGAATGACTGAAGTATTTTCTACACATTCTTGAAAATTAATTATCTCTAATTCTCATGAGTTGTCTATCATGATTTATCCTCATATTGATCTATAATATAGTTTTCTAATAGAGTTATAGTCTAATTCATTTTACTATAGCAATGTTTAATAGCATAATCTGACATTGTCTAGAAGAAATACAACTTGTGAGAGGATATTTTGAAATTATATTTAGATATAGTTCTTTTGATAACCACAATGACTACAATAAAAAATATATATTTTATGTCTCTATTTGTATTCACACATTAGTAATCCACTTAAAAGGGCCTAAAATTTAGTTTCATTGTGCGTTCCTTGATGTAAGTAAAATTAAGCTTATAAGTTTCTCATTCTCATCTTTTTTGATGTAGCTAGCACTAGAAGTACTTGGTTATTGCAAAATACATAGTCAAAATTTAGCTTGATCTTATCTCTTGGAGTTGGATACCATTTGATTTTTAATTAATTATTTTTCTTCTACTAGTTTTAACCTTCGACACACACACACACACACACACACACACACACACACACACACACACTATATATATATATATATATAGAGTACTAACTCTTAGTTACATTTCCAGTAATCAGTATTGAAAACACTTGTTTATAAAAATATAGGGTGATGCTAAATTATATTTTAGCAATTAAAATATATAAAGTTTTATTTGCAACCAATTATTTATTTTCTAATCTTAACCATTTGTAAAAATTATTAGTGTTTTAAAAAAAAAGAATCAAAGTACTATAATTCTTTTTGTTATCACATCTCCAAATTTTGAGTGTAGGCATCCCAAACTACTAATTTAAGATCCAGTTTAAATGATTTTAAAAAATGTGACCAATCTTGAGCTCTTTTTGTCCTTGACTTCTATTCAGTTACCCAAAGAACATGTACACATAAGATCAACAAACATGACCATATCTAAGTTATAAGTTTTATTACTTTAAATGAATCCATGACAATATCTTTTTGAGTTTTAAAATATTTTATTTATATGTATATTTTTGAGTGCTACATCCTTGAAGATACTTGATCATTTATAATTAACATGCATTTCAAAGTAGTGGGAATTTATAATAGTGAATTTTACTTACCCATACCATTACCTATTTAGTTTTAAGCTTATTCGAGCATTGGTACACTGATACACAAACATATTGAAAAATGGATTGATCTTATCCAAACTTAATACCATTTACTGATGTTATGCATGTAATCTATTACACATTTTTATATACAACAACAATTTGTCCCCTTTCTTGTGTTAACAAACTCTTGTACATTTTCCCTAGTTTCTTATTTTTGATTAGGGGCCAAACAGGTTTTGAAGGGACCTAAAACCATTTACAAATGGATTTTGGAAGGATTTGGAACCCACAAAAGGAAATCTACAAGAAGATGGATCATAGAGGAACAACAACCACAAAAAGAAATCTTCCAGAAGAAAGATCATAGATAAAAATAAGGAAAATAATCGCCAACCAAAAATAGAAAAGAGCTTTTACTGCATCAAGGCTATAACCAAACCATCAACTAGCTCAAGGATACATCTATCCTAAGCCCTAGATACAACAAGTCAAACATTATGAAGAATAGTCTTTTAGTTGCCACTTTCATTCGATGCATAAGCACAAAACCTATAGTTTTTGAAAGCTCCACCTCCAAAGGAGAAACACAAAAAAAAACTGAAGGTACCATTTAAACAAAGATCAAAATCAAACCCTTTATCATAGAGTACCTCTTCACCTGTAATACCTGTCTCCACCTCAATAGAAAATAGAATCACCTCTATAAGGAGGATAGAAAAAGACCCAACAACTAGCTGCCAAACTTTGAAATATCTTATCATATGGGGATCAAAAGATAAATAGCCCAAGGAACACTCCACCTCCAAAGGAGTAAGCCAAGATAGAATCATAGGAAGCTCCCCCATATCCACCCCTAACCAAAGACAAAAACATGCAATTGGGCCAAAGAAGATAGTGACCATCATTATAGCCAACAAGGAGACATATAAAGAAAAACTAGGGGGACAATAACATGCAACCATACCCTCGAAGAAAACAACATGAAAAATAGGGTGAAGCCATAAGATAGGTAAGAAAGGACTAAATCCTCAAAAAATAGGGCAACAGTTTTGAGCACCAAGAAAAGGGGGGCTTTGAAAGAAGTAGAAAAGGCCCCCAAAAGGCATAACAAAATAGAACTGGAAGCTAAGGAAAGAGTCTCCCAAGCAAAGGAGAACAACCCATAAACCAAATGAAAGCATAAGAGGAGGCCTTCTCAAGAGAAATGATTGAACTAAATAGGGGTAGAGAGGAAAGGGAAAAACAAAAAGAGAAACAAGAGGTCCAAAAAAAATCATAGACCCCCACCAAAGGTCCCCAAAACAATAGTAAACAAATTCTTTAGAAAATAGTGCACCACTCAAACCACATCTGTAATCCCTACACGGACAGAAGGCCCAACTCAAGGCTTCAAGAATGAAGTGAGGAATGAAATGTAGAGTGCTTTGGATGGTTTGCAAAAAAAACCTGATTCTGAGGATGAATATGAGGAAGCCGGTGAAGATCTTGAGGAAGATGAAGAACCAAAAGATGAGAGAGAGGAGATATTCTTGAAAGAAGTGGCACAAGAATGTAAAGTGCATAAAGTTGAGGTTTCTAACTTTTCTAGAACGCTGACCCTGGAAGATATGATCAATTGGATCAGACAGTTGGAGAATTACTTAGAGTTTGAGGATGTCAAGGACCCACAAAGAGTTTTATTGGCATAGACTTAGTTGAAAGGGAATGCTACCTTGTGTTGGAAAGAGTTGTAGAAAGATAGAGTGGAGAATGGTGAATTGAAGATCACCCGATGGAGACAGATGGTTGCAAGATTGAAGGCCAGGTTCATACCAGGAGACTATGAATTGGAGTTGTTCAAGAAGTTATAGAACCTAAAATAGAGAAACATGACTATGAAGGAATATACTAAGGAATTATACAATGTGGTAATCGAATCTAGACATAGAGAGATGGAAAGAGAAAAGGTGGTGAGGTACATCTATGGGCTTGCTTTTAACATTCAAGATGAGATGAGTATGTTGAAGATTTCCACAATTGAAGAAGATTATTAGTATGCTTTATAGGCCGAGGAGAAGGTGAGAAGAAGACAATTGAATAAGGGAAAGGAGAAATTAAAGATGAGTGATGGTATGAAAAAACTGGTTGAAGAAGTGGAGTCAAAACCTAAGTGGAGTAAAGAACTTGAGAAAAAGACACTAAGGAAAGGTAGCAGCAGTATGAGTAGAGAATTTCCTCGCAAGTGCTTCAAGTGTGGAGAAACTGGACATATATTCTATGAATGTAAGAAAGGAATGTCAAGAAGTTGTGTGGCAAGTGAGGAACTAGATGGTATCGGATTTGATTGCGCACCAGAGCAGGGAGAATGGCTTATGTTCTAAAGAAAGTATACCACATCTACTCAGAGGAAGAGTCTTTTCCGAATTGTGTGCAAATCAGGTGATAAGTGTTGCAAGGTCATTGTAGATAGTGGAAGTACTAATAATTTAGTATATGAGGAGATGGTTGTGAAGCTTGGATTGAACAGGCTTAAGAATCCTTGTCCTTATGAGGTGAGTTGGTTACAAGATGATCAGAAGATAGAGATAAAGGAGAAGTGTTTTGTGAATTTCAGTATTGGGCCTTTCAGAGATGAATTTTTATGTGATATTGTTCTTGTTAGGAAAGTCATGGCAGTATGATAGAGGAGCTATTTATGACTATAGAAGAAACTTAGTTACTATTGAAACATATGTGCAGAAGTTCACATTGATTTCTTTGAAGGATAAAGAGGAGGTGAAGAATCTGAGTCCTAAGGAAAGTTACAATACTGAGGAACCGGTGGCAGAGGTTATACTGGAAGGTTTGAAAGAATTGGTAGTAGAGGCTATACCAGAAGGTATGATAGAACCAGTTGTAGAGGTCATACCAGAGGTTTTGAAGAAAGATCCGATAGAACCAGTTGTAGAGATTATACCGGAGGGTGACATGAGTTGGCAGAAGGATATGATAGATAAGTCTGATGGACAGATGGAACCGGATGACAAAGAGATGATGGTGACATATCAGATGAAGTCTTGTGGCAGAACTAAATCAGTGTTGCAGAAATAGAGACAATGTGTTGATCAGAAGAAAAGAAAGATAAACAATGGAAGATAGAGGTTAGAGGAGCCAATTGAGGCACCGGAAGAGTTAAAGAAGAGGTTGGCAGATAAAGAGGATGTCTGGATTGAAAATGAGCATGGGATGTTAATTTTGAATCCATTTATATTTTCATGAGTTGCCTCTCATGGAACAACTTTTTCTACCTGGGTTGTCTGATGTAGGAGCATCCCCAGTCGATGGGCAATTTTGTATCAACTGAAAATATTTCCTTTCGATTTTGTTCTTGTTTAGTTCTTTGTGCAGTTTTCTGTGTTCATACCAATATGTACCGGTAGTTACTTGTTCTTCGTGGCAGATCTTATTTTCAGTTTCTAGACGGTTTAATGTGCTTGATTCCAGATTTCCAGTTCATCTAGGTTCTTTTCTAGTCAGTTATCGCTTCCGGTTGACTGTTTCTGGGTTCCAGGATAGTTCTTGTGCTTACCAGTTGGAAATACTTCATTACTGATGTGATTCTTGGCATGTGGATCCATCTTGGGTCTTATCCAATGTTCTTTGGTGTGTGTCCGACCTTCCTATTGAACTACATCACTTGGTTGTTATTTTTCGGAAAGATTTCTTAAATCTTAGGGCTGACCTAATTACACGTTTCATTTTCCTACATTGGTGAATGTAATCTTATGAGGCTGACCCGGATATGTTCCAATGGGTATAAATATGATGTTATGTAATCATTTGTAGGGGCACAGGAAGTAGAAATGAGAATAAGGATTGAGATTCACATATTGTGATCCAGTTGATTCTTAGAATCCCAATTGAATTGTATCTGGCTTGAAGCCTACATGTAACCGGTTTATTACCAGATGTTCTTTAATAATAATATGATGATTTTTGAATTATTACCGAAAGTTCTAAGGCTTTATTATGCTCTTTTTATGTGAATTTGTTAGGTTTTCATGTTGCTTTCATTGTGTCTCTCTTGCTGCATAAGCCGGTTGACTCTTTTGAGGGTTTTTACCAATTATGGCTACATCAAGCACCTACCACAAACAACAAGATGCACACACCACACCACACCAAAACCTTTGAAAGTTCTATTGCAAAATCCAGTGAAGAAGGGAATATCTTCAAACACCACCAAAGGCAGAGGAAAAAGAAGCACAACTATTGCGAACACAAACTACCATGGCTAGGGAGGAGGGCGACATACAAAACCTTCATCATTCTCACCATCCCCATTTGTATCAGAATCACCTGGTGCAAAAGAAACACTAACATTTCTCCCGCCTTGCGCACCACTCCGAGCACCCATGTCCTCTCTAGTTTCCTGTTTATTATTTCTATGGTCACACTTATTTCCATACACAATTCATTAATTATAATCTATTTCATTTAATGTTTGAAGGGAAATTCACAATGATGACATGATCCTCATGGTAGTAGACTCATTCTACTATAGATCAAACTTTTTATCTTTATTGACATAAGTTTCTATAGTGTGTTGTACATTATATATAAAGAAAATTAATATATTTATTCTAATTATTTAAAAATTGAATTCTCAAGATAAATTAAATATTTGGATATATCAATTGATGCTTTGAAATAAATATAACCTTGCACTATCCTTTTATAAGGTCTTGCATGATTAAAGAATGATATATTTTATTTTGATCCCTTGACCAAAGTGCAGCCTCCACCCTCTATGGGCATTGCTTTGGCTGCCTGATGGTCTTTTCTTTGTTTTGTTTTCTATTGATGTTATTCCGGGCTAAGCCCATTAGACTCTGTTAAGTTTATTTCTAGGCTAGGTCCATGTGGACTTCAAGGGTGTGTCTCTCTACCACCCACCATTTTTTGTGAATATGTATCCTAATTTAGATTATTAATATAATGCATGCCTATTTATAAAAAAGAAAAAAAGACAATCATACAGCCTATGAAAACAATTATTAACACTACCCGCCATTTATTAATTATTTATAAACTCCATTAGTTAAAGCTGCTGCATGGACTTGTACGTAAATATGTAAATGTAAATGGATGAGTGTAGATGCTTGCTGATCCATCGTATCCTTACTGAAATCGTCTCGTTCAAGTTTCTCATACCCAATCACACGAAAGCTAACCCTATTGAAATTGTCTGGCGTGCTGCCTGCCTAAAATATAACTCGAATCTCTGATTTTCCATCTACATAAATGTTGCTCCCAGTTTTGTATCAATTCAAAATGGAATCACAACCAATTGGCTGTTCAATTATTCTTTCTTATGTTACTCTTGTGTATATAAGAAAATGATTTTTCTTATCCATGTATACTTTCCTTTTCCATTGCTTATGTGTTAATGGGGCCACCTCTCCTGTGTTGGAAACTCTGCCTACTCAATCTGGCTTTTCCGTTGTTTGCTTAGCCGTTTCAGTCACATCGATCAATACATTCATTTCAATCATTGAGGAAAACTAAATTATGAAGAGAAATCATTTATATTTGTAATCTTCAATTTTTATTTCTAAAAGATACCTAAAGTTGCACAATTTTTCTACAGGTGTTTGTAATACTGAATAGTGTTTCTTTTGATATTTTTTTAATTCAAGGGGCCTGATTAAGGCATAGTGCTCTTGTTGCTTATCGTACAACCTTTAAGATGTATATATCAATGTTATACATAAAAGCATCGAATAAAGTAACAATATTTGATAAAGTGAAATAGAATAATTTGTAAATATTCAATAGATTACATTCATAATATCTATTATTGAAAATTCTAATTTCTAGATGATTGCTAGTTTGGTATTAACTGTTTTCTAATTTTAAAAAATATACTGGATCTTGATGTTTACTCACTTTTTATACTATCTTAAATTATCAATCTAAGTAAATTCATATTTATTTGTATACTTCATTCAATTACTACCACTTATCAAAATACAATTATAATTTGTTTGACTAGGTTGATTTGTACTTATTTAATTTGCATGTCATTAGGTGAGCTTACATCATGCATTAAGGAAAACATATTTTCCTCTACTTTTTTGGTGAACCCATCAAATCCATTATATCCTAGCCATCTTGTATGGTTTCTAATTCACATTGAAATAGATTTGATATTATTCTAAAAGATCATATTTGTAGCCTTACCTAGGCTACGATCCTTGTTTTTTTTGTATACCTGGTCATTAGGTTTAGAGTATACATAGATAATAATATTTTATCCCATCATGCCATCCTATAATATCTTATCATGATGATGACCATTAGGGTTTGTTCCATGGCTTAACTTGCATTCCTTTATCCTATATTATTACATGTTTTTATTTATCATATCAGATAAAATATCTATCCTTGATATACTTATGGCCATTTTTGTCATGGAGAGACATGTTCTTTATAAATAGAGGTTCTTTTATATCACATACCACCTTCCCCTATTGTTACTGAAGAGAGGCTTACTTTAATATTTATGACTGTTTTTATTAGAGTAAAACAAGTTTTACAAGTAGTCAAAATCTAAACAAAAATAACCAGTCACGAGGGTGAACCAAACGCTAAGCTACAATGGGCTAGTGACAAAAAAGTAGTACAAAACAAGGTCCACCGACCTAGGAACTACATAAGATTGTTCAACATTTAGACCAACTTATAATTTTTATCTATAAAAATCCTATTAATCTCAGTTAAGTCCTTAATAATGTTGGAATTCACTAGCTTACATTTATCCTTGCTACGGGTGCACGTCGATGGTCCCAAAATGATCTTAGTATTATTCGCTAGATTAGGCACCTTTTCCTTCCTTTACCATATATTGATATGGAGGGGGAGACATTGAGGGATTGTTCTTTCTCATTTAGTCTCCTAAGTCCCTTTGTGATGTCTTTTATGGCTGTCCTGCTGACTCCAATGACCTCTCTTAGGTTTTCATTGATCATTTCCATCTCCCTCTCCCAGTTCTTGATTTTCTCATCATGATAACCTTTCATGGCCTTCACATCTATATTAAGCTTCCTACTGAGATCCAACAACTTATCTACATGGGGGCTTCACTAGATAGGCAATATTATATCATGTGCATTCATATTGGTGGGTTTAATATCCCAAAAATGAGGGTACAATATATTGTCTATTAGTGAAAATAGGGGGGTTTTAATTTGAGCTATGAAAAAATACAATATCTAGTGAAAATAGGGGGGCTTTAAATCGAGGCTATGTATTGGGAAGGGGTGACAAAAAGATGTTTAGGGCAATATTTTTTGAAAATAGGGGGATTCTTTAGCATGTCATGAATGCATGAGATATAACCTAGGTTTACTAACTCAAGCCCCTATGCTTATCCACATTATCTGAGGAAGGGATATTCATAATACTCTATCCAAGCGCCAAATCATTGATTCTATATTTCAACCCCAAAATATCTGACACCACCCATTTGAAAAAGCTATTATGTCCATCTACCACTTTCTTCACCACTTTTTCCACATCCTCTGCATCGACCACTAAGGATCCCATGTCACTATCCACTAAGGACCCCTTTTCAACATCAAAATGGAATTTCAATTTAGATGTCCATGTCTATTCGTTGACCATCAACCATTGATGGGCCCCTATTATCTTTTTTGTCCTCCTGTTTCTTTGTTTTGACAACCTTTTTGTCCTATTTGAGCATGGGAGGGGGAATTGAAATTTCTTTCCCCTCTCGAAATAGGGCTCTTCTCTTTTTTCTTACTCTGACTTAAGGATCTTGAGGAAGCATTTTCTTTGCCTTTCTTAACAGAGCCATGGCTTAAGGAATCGGGGACAAACTCCACAGATGGAATGTATTCAGAGTCCACCTTATCTTAATTCTCCTAGTCGGTTTCATACCCATTACCTTGGGCAGAGTCTTTGTTAGGTTTTTTATGGGTGCCTAGGTGAAAATAAGCCTTTTCAGCAAAAGGGGCAAACTCTGACTATGTGGACTCATTAGTATAATGCCAATGAACATTTTGAGTATAATTAATACTATTGTTTTTAGAAATTCAGGGGTGAGGGCTAACCTTGAGGGGCTTAGCATGCTCCATTATCAGAAAAATTGATCCGTCGTGAAGCATAGGGGATACTTTTTCAAATGGGCTTTAAGACTATTGTTCAAGGAAGAAAGTAGGTAAAATGGAATAGATATACATCTATCATGCATAAAGTGATTCAAAATAGTAAAGTGACAGGTGAAAATACTTTTGTCATGACCATCTAAGATGATGTACCTCATAATCACCTCAACGTTGTCTGCCCATAGAGACTTGAGATTCTCATGGTTGTATCCTCCATCCTTTGTGCAATGAACTTTATCTCTCTCATTTGTTTAGAAAGAAATCTCAAGGACTTCCTTGGTAGCTTTCCCATCTCTCTATAACTTTCTCCCATCCATAAGTATCCCAGTAACTTGGACACAATGAGGGTAGGGTTTCATGAACTACAGATTCCCCTCCAAATGCTTGTAAGGTACCATTCTTCTAGCTCTTGATGAATTGCTTGATAGCCCTCAAATCATTGTCGTGAAGTTTATCAATGTAGGGGGTTATCCCTCTACTAGAAATCTCATCACACACCTTAGTCTTATTCATCTATTTCTCATATGAAATGGGTTCCAATCTATTGCAGTCACCTCCCATATTGGGCCTACAAACATATCTGTGAGCACCCCACAAAAGGCCATTAGACCCTAGAATACAACAGAGAACAAGAAAAATGAAGATTCTAAAATTGGCAAGAGAATGAAACTTTCCTTTCCCAATGATGTTATGATCAGACACCTCATCCCTTGCTTCCACTCATGCAAAAAGTACCACATAATTAAAACCTGAATAGCTCCCAAATCAACATGTATATCTATCATCATAATTAAGGTTATTAATCTCTGTGGAAATAAGATCATAGATACCCCACCAGTTAATCCCAATATCTCTGACTCCAAGATTTGCCAAACTTCAACACCCTCTTCTCTTTACTTCACTCCAAGCTTGCTAATTCAACGTTAATTTTGATTAGATTAGATGCTAACTACTACACAAATAATGTGCTTGGTTCTCTAAGCCTATGGAAATCACTATATATTCTTGTGCCACGGTCAATCATGGTAGACTCTTTCTTTTCCTCAAGGAAGTCAAGGACTCGATTAGAAAGATTGTGCAAAAGTGCCTAGACCTTTTTGGTCTAACATATATTCTTCTCCATCGCTTTGACAAAGGGCTCAACTCTTTTTATTCACCACAATATGTATTAAATTGGCTTCTATTCTTTCATTTTCCTAAGCTCACAGGCACAGGAAAGGCTTGCATTTTGATACCAAATGAGAACTTGATTATTATCGATTCAAGCCCATAGCCTTTAAAAAGGTGATACAGTTGTAAAACCAATTAACAGTTCCAAAAATTTATATAAACTAAAACTAAACCTAATTCTTCGGTATAATCATTTTATTTGCACATAACTATTTATAGATGTTTACTGTATTACTTATCACACGATATTGTCAAACCATTTAGGGCCTTTCATTTTTACTATTACACTATAAACATGAACTTACACTAATATAATTTTTGAGGTATGTTAGACATCATGTCATAATCAATTAATAATTGAATTATCTTTTTCTTTTGGTTTTTCATTTTAACTTAATTGTTGAAAACTATAAAGAATCAATGATTTAAAATATTATTTTGTATTTACATTTTTAATTTAATATTTAATTTTGAATTGTTTACACTTATAAATTTTTATTATTAGTCTAGATTGATTATTGTAAGTTATAAACATTTTATTTGATTACACTAAACAAAATATAGAGAAAAAAATATAATTATTTACAAATTAAGAACAAACATGCAACAAAATATTAAAAAATAGAATAAATTAGAATTTAAAAACATTCATTTTTTGAATTGAATCAAATAATAATTGTTAGGTAAAAGTACATCTAACATGTTAGCTAGGTGTCAATTGTTTGTTTCAAATGTCAAATATTTGAACCCTAACTATTTTATAGTCAACTTTACTTATCAAGTGTTTTTATTAATGATATTATTCAATTAAAAATATTCTTCAAATTTAAAATATATTTTATTCAATACATATGTATAATAAATTTTCTAAAATTGAACTTTTTATATGACATAATCTTAATTATATTTTATGAAAAAAAATATTTGAATATAATTATACAATATGAATGAGTGACACAATTAACTAAGAACTTTAAATTCTTCAGATATAAATGTTGACATAAATTTTCTTTTTGTATGTGCCGATTCTCATCGATTTTAAAAAAAAAAACCCTAAAAAGAATAATACCTAAAATACAGCCATGGACCCATAAAAAATAATCTTCAAATTGGAAAACTTCAGTTTAAGAAAAACAATTGGTTGTTTTTAGCGTGAAATAAAAAATAGAAAGCGCGTAGCAAATTTAACCTTATCCTATGATATTGCCGTCCACACATTTAAAAGGTCAATTTATGTAATTTATACGTCGGTTGATTATACCAACAAATGGCATCTCATCGTTTACATCACGATGACGTATGGGTTAAATCAAATAGCTTGTTGGCTAAATATATTTTTAAATAGTTTTTGTATCGAACTGTTTGTACTTACCAAGAGCGATGAAATATTCGCGTTTCATTTTTGTTTGAACCAGCAAAGTCTTAGATTCCGGTAAACCCTGTCGTGTTCTAATGAGAGGTTCCTCAAAAAAAAATTCTGGTCAAATGTCGTTAATGGTGAAATGGAATTCTTTGGTTGAACCGAAAAGAAAGATTCCCGCTCTCTAGAGGTTTGTTTCCTTCCATATGTCTTTATACAGAGAAAACAAGTTTATCATCACACGAGTGAATTATATATTCTTGGAAATGGCACAGAATTTGCAGAGGCATAAAGAAAAATGGGCTTAGCAAACGAGATAGGTCCTTCTCCATGTCTCTCAGTTCATACTCTCAATCACATTCTCTGCGAAGAAAGCATGCCTTCTATGGATCAGAGTTTTGTATTGCCAGCCCAACAAAATTTTCCATTTTCGATCACCAATAACCAGGAGCAGAATGATCTTCTGAAAAGCATGAGTAATCAGATAATCTCACAGCAGTTTCCTGAGTTTTCATTTCCAGACCATGATTTTTCTGAGTCTCCTGCTTTATTCAGCAAGGAAATGCTCACAAAGGAGGAAACTTTGACGTCTGAAGAAATCTTAAAAATGGCCGGCACCCGTTATATTGGGGGCACTGGTTATCGCTGTGAGTCTTATTTTGCCATTCCAGCTCTTCCAACAGAAGATCAGAGCGGATTAGATTTGGCCCAGATTCTGTTTGTCTCTGCAGAGATGATGAGCAACAGGCGATATGATCAAGCCATCAAACTGCTGAGGCAATGCCGGAACTTTTCTTCACAGTGGGGAAATCCTATGCAGAGGGTCTGTTATTACGTCTCTGGGGCGCTAATGGAGAGAATCGAACGAGAGACCAGGCAGGAGATAAAGAAGAGTCCTAAAGCACATCTGGATGTTGCCTACAATTTTGAGAGTGGAAAAACTAAGACTGAGTTTTATGGCCTGGTGGCTTTTTACACTAGGGTTCTTCCTTATGTGAAACTGCTGCAGTTTACGTCTATGCAGGCAATTATAGAGGCTGTGGGGAATGCGAATAATATTCATGTGATAGATCTGGGGATTCGAACCGGGTGTCAGTGGACGGTTTTGATGCAGTATCTTGCCCTAAGAGGTGGTTCTTCTTCTCTGGAGCTTCTGAAGATCACAGCCGTTGGAATGGATGGGGAAGAGCTGAAGGTTAGTGGGAGAAGACTTGATGAGTTTGCTAAATCTTTGGCGATTCCGTTTTGTTACAGGACTGTGGAGATCTCAAGCATGGAGGAAATTAATGAAGGTTTATTTGATGTTAAACAAGGTGAGGCTCTTGCAGTTTATGCTCCTATTGTTCTGAGAAGTCTGTTATATAAGCCGGTTCTTCTTGAATGTGTTGTAAATGTTGTAAAAAAGTTAAGGCCTAGGATAATGGTGGTCACAGAAATTGAAGCGGATCATAACTCTCCTTCTTTTGAGAATCGATTTATTGAGGTACTTTTCTATATTAGCACTTATTTTGACTCCTTGGATGTTGCCTTGCCGGATAGAAATGATATTCAGAGGGTCAAGTTTGAGGAAATGTTCTGTGGGAGCCAGATAAGGAATATGATCGTTTTTGAGGGGAATGATAGGAGGGTTAGACATGTTAGAACTGATGTGTGGAGGTGCTTTTTTAGACATACGGGATTGAAGGAAATGGGGTTTAGCTACCAAGCTTGGTATCAGGCTAGATTGCTGTTGAAGAAATTTCGGGGAGGAGATTTTTATAGTGTGGAGCCCAATGGACCTGCCATAACTATTGGGTGGAAAGGAACCCCATTAGTTACAGTTTCTGCATGGACTTGTAACTGAATGTGGGTGTTGTAAATGTAAATAAATGCGTGTAGATGCTTGCTCATTGATCTTATCCTTGTTTAAATCTTTTCGTTCAAGTGTCTCTTACCCAATCATACGAAAGCTAAATGTATAAATATAGTCTCACCTGCTACTGCCCTAAAAAAATACTAGAGATTTTAATATTCCTTCTGCAAAAAAAATTACTTTGCTTTTTTGTTTCAATTCAAAATCGAATGATAATCAATTACATGTTCAATTATTCTGTTTTATATTAGTATTCTATATAAAAAATGGCTGTTCTTATCTTCGCGTACTTTTCTTTTCCTTTGTTTATGTGTTAATGGGGGCCACTGGTCTCGGATTGGTAACCTTTCCTTGCTGTGACAATTCCATTGTTTTCTTCTCCGTTTCAGTCACATCAATTAAACTACAATTACCAATATTCGTCACCATTAGATTCCAAATTGCTAATGCCACACATTTTAACTCACCGCGAATAAACTGCAAACTTTAACAGTCATTTAAGAAGTTCCATGGGGTCATGCAAAGAACTAGTTTTGTCGAGTAGAGGTACTAATGCAAAGAAAATAGAATTCTCTAGTTTCTAGATTCTAGGTTTAAGTGGGTGCCTTTAAGGTGGAGCTGAAAAGCTTTCTTTGCTTTTTAAAATTTTGCTGTCAATTATTATTCATTTATAATTATTTAAATTCTTTTCATTTTATTTTCTGGATTTAGGTATATAATTATAGGTTTAATATTTCTGGTTGCTTAAAAGTAATTATTAGACATCAACTTCAAATTTGAGAACTTGAATTGTTTTTGGATGAATTTTGATGCATGAGATCACATGCTTATAAGAAAGCTACAACTAGTGATTGCACTTTGATGTGCAATGGTTACGCTGAATACAATAACATTGGACAAAACATTCAAGAGGGGATATAGAAGAATAGCAGAAAAGTCAATTTGATAAATTGACATATTATAGTTCAGTTTTTTGAGAAGTTAAACAAGTTTAGTAATTTTTCATATAGAGGTAATTCATTTATAAGGAAAAGAAGGTGATTAGAATGTGTGTGGTTGAAATGTGGGTGCAAATATAATCAGATTTAAATGAGGATTAACAATCTAAGCATACACAAGTCAATCAAACACTCAAGATAAGGATGTTTTTTATTCAAGAAAAAATGAGTTTTATAGAGACTCGAAACCGCAGAGTTACGAACAAAATATTAAAACATAATGTTCAACAGACAAAAAGGTTGCATAACCAAGAAGAAAATCCAACAACACCAAGACAAAAAAACCAGCAAAAAACAGACACAAAAGGAACCCTCTAATTTAAAGACTTTAGAGTTTTATCTACCTCAGTCTCGAGGGCGCACATATCTCGAGCAACTTTCGTCAGGTCCTAGATCTCCAGAGACTTCGTGTCCGCTTTCCTCTTCATGTTGGCTCTAGTCCTTTTGTAGGGCCCCAAATCCCCTTTTCTGTCTTTCTCATCTTGAAGGTCCACAATCAGAGTGCCCTATTGAGTCGCTTCTTGTTTCTCCACCATGGTACTTAGAGTAGAGGCAGTTTGCTTGACAATCTTATGGTTGTGCTCCATTATATTAATCATGATGCCCCTGATCTTCTCCATTTCCCCTTCCATGTGCTTCATTTTTTTTTCATTATCAGTTTTCATTTTCTCCATAACCTGTATGGTTCTTTGTAAATATTTAGGCATCGAGACCTTTTCCGCTTCGGTCCATAAAGCCCCATTAACATTCTGAGTGATGCCTTTGGTTTCCAACTCTTCCACCTTGCTAGGGAAAACTTTGTTCCTGATACTTAGCTCTTTAACCTCATGAAATACCCATTTGATCAATCGAAAATAGTCGACCGCCCCATTTCTTGCAATTGCTAGGATATCATCAGGGAACTCCCTACCCTATTTAAAATAATGATCCTCCAGGTTGAGGTTACCTAGGAATCTAGGGTGATTCTCCCTATCAATGGCCAGGTGCGAAGAAAAGGAATTTTTGGCATCTTTAGAGGAAGCAGTACTACTATTAGGTTTGTCTTCAGAATATGACACAAGTTTCTTCTTAGAAGTTTTCTTCTCCCTTTCTTGTGCATTTTTGGAAGAACCCTTGGGAGGATCTTTAGGATTATTTATAGAGACCTCTTTTTTACCTGAGGGCTTGCTCTGTTTAGTTTTCTTGAGCCCCTTCTTGGAAGAAGGGGATTCCTCCTCCTCCCAACCAGTGTCCGACTCCTTATCATTCTCAGAGAAACTAACATTAGAAAAAGAACCTTCAGAGTTGAGACGGAGATAGGGTTTGACGGGGTAGGCATTTGACTATAGTGAGCATAGATCAATCTAATTAGACCAACATGCATCACTGGGTTTTTCCTAGAGCTCTTTATGTGCTGCTTAATGCTATGGTTCAGAGAACAAAGTAGATAATGGGGAAATGAAGCACTCACCTTATGATGGAAGTGGTTGAGAAGAGAAAAGTGATAGCCATATACCCTTGTGAATCGACCATCCAAAGTGATATACTCCATGATAATTCTTAGAACCTCCCTCCGAACAGTCTTGACAAACTTATCTTCAAAGTAGCTACTAGAAATTTTAACAAGAGCTTCCCTCTCTTCCTTTGTTTTAAAAAATTTAAGGACAACTTCGTTGGGAAACTTCCTATCCCTGAAGAATTTTACCCCCTTTGTAGAGAGTCTAGTGACTTCACCAATGACATTCTCATCAAATTTTACCCTGCAGCCAAAGATAATAATTTCACCCTCCCAATTCTTCATAAAATATGAGGTGATTTTAGGGTTTGGGACATGAAGCTTATCAATGAAGGGAAGTAGTCCCCCTTTGTTGATGTGTCTCCAGACTTTGGGCTTCTTCTTACTCTTGTCACATGCAGTTAGTTCGACACTTTTCCTACTACCTCCCATTCTTGCATTGAACTTTCCTCTATATCTCACAGATGAAATGAATAGAGAAAATATCCAACAACAGAGCCAAAATGCCCAGAAAATGTGCCCAACTGTGCTACCTTTAAGAGTATTTAGTGCACCTTCATTATGATGAAGAAGGGCCAAGTACCGATTCTTTTTCATATCAATCATCGTCAAAAGCAGAATTTTTTCCATGCATGATATCAAATCCTATTAAGGCTCTGACATTAGCACCAAGATCATTGTAGGCATGCCACATATGCCGTCCATTTAACTTTACCCCCTTATTGGCGAAAAAATCAGCCACTTGATTAGCTTCCTGATATATGTGGGTTATCTTGACTTTGTCAAATTTGGTGAGGAGAGCTTAGCCTCATCAATCCAAATTTTGATAGTCCAAGATGGGGATGATTTCCCTTGTAGACAGTCAATGATATTTTTTGTATCTCCCTCTATCCAAATATTTTTGAATTTGTTTTAATAAGCTAGGGAGATAACATTGTAAACACCTATGAATTGGGTGATGTGGTTGGACTGGGAACCTAGGGAGAGTTCCACCACCGAAATAAAATTGCCATTATCATCCCTTAACACTCCCCCGCTTCCAGTCAACCCCGGGTTTCCCTTGGCTGCCCCATCAAAATTGGCTTTAATCCAGCCCCTTGGGAGATGAGTCCAGCGAAGAACTTCATGATTCATTTAAGCAGGGTTTAAAGTCATAGAGATGTCATCTTCAATCATCCAAGTGTTGGCCATTTTAAGATCATAATTTGTGCAGATCAAAGCCTTATTCCTTTTCTCATTTTTAGGGAAGTTATTGATATTCTTCACAATTAGCCTGAATATTTTCTCAAAAACCATGTTCTCCAGAGTCTTCTTATCCCTAAAAATTCTTTTATTCCGCTCCTTCCAAACTCCCCAGGCCAAAAATAGGAAAGAAAAGGACCAGACCCTGTGAATAAAGGAATTCAGAGAAGGGAAATCCATTGAGAGAATAGGTCCTCAATAGATGCAGGAAATACCCAAGGTATGTTCCAAAGTGATAGGATTCTGCTCCAAATTGAAGCGGTGTAAGAGTAGTGAATGAAGAAATGATTCACAGATTCCACTTGTTCCTTGCATAGGTAGCATCTATTCAGAATTTGGAAGCCGCTCTTACAAAGGTTATCGACTGTGAGCACTTTTTTCTACAGAAGAATTAAAAAAAAATGTTAATCTTGGGAGTCATGTTTCTAAACCAAGCTTTCTCCCAATAGGGAGATGGGGTAGGAGAAAAGGACAATAGAGAGACAACAGAGGAAACAGAAAAATTTCCATTAGGATTAGCCATCCAAGCTAAAAGGTCTTCCTGGTGATCAAGATTCATATTGACTTCCCTCAAAGCCAACATAATAGTCATAATATCTAAGTTGACCTGACAAAGATCCACCCATTCACCATTACTTCTATAATATTCTACTGAAGGCCCAAACAATTCCTTACATCTTTCAACCCATCTAGCAAAGACATCACAAGAAATTAATGGCTCTTTCAATAGCTATCTATCTTCACAAAAATTGACTTTATTTCCTTTTCTTATACTCCAACCTATTCCCATTTCTATTAAATTCCTCCCTTTCATCATGTAATTCTAGAGAGAAGAACCACAAGGTAGATCAGTAGAATCCAGGAATGTCTTAAGAGAGCCGATATTCGCCAAATATTTTCTCCTTAATATACTATTCCATTGTCCATTAAAAAAGAATGTTCTCCAAATCTATTTTGCGAGGAGAGTTTTGTTCACCGTCTTTATCCTTCTTAAACCAAGCCCTCCCATATGTTTTGGTCTATAGACAACTTCCCAACCAATGAGCGACATTCTTTTCCTTTCTTCCACCCCGGACTAGAGAAAATGTTTTTGAATCTTTTCAATAGCTTCCACAAATTTAGCAGGGATTTTAAATAGACTTAAGGCGTCACTCAAGGTAAGGATGTTAGAAAGGAAATTAATGAAGGATAATTGACAAAGCAATAAAAATGTAAACTCCATATTGTCCCTTTGATTTGATTATCGTTCAGTTTGATATGTGCTTGATGATATTGAGGATTCTCAATTTTTCTCCGTGATGTGGGATTATGCAAATTGGGCTCAAAAAATGAATATGGGACGGTTGGATGTGAGTATGCAAATTGACATGGTAAGAGTATGGGCATGAAAAAGGTGGATAAAATGGTGCATCACAATGGTATGAAAGTGAGAGTGTGGATAATTTTGGCATTAAGATGATATGGGTATATGAAAGGTGGATAAAATGGTGCATTACAATGGTATGAAACTGGGAGTGTGGATCATTTTGGCATTACAATGATGTGGATATGTGAAAGGTGGATAAAAATGCATAGAAAAGAGAGGGTTTAAATAGAATTTGGCGAGGAGAATGAGAAGCATGAAAATGCATCACTTGTCTCTCTTGAGGAAAACTGACAAGGGAAGGATTAACAAGTGTCCTTGGGAAGGGCAAGTGTCATGAAAGAAAATGACAATTGTCTCCAAGGACATATGTCAATTTTGGGAGATGGTCAACCAAAATTGGTTTTAATTTCCTAGATATTAGGAAATTAGAGGTGTGTACACACATGTGAGGGGGTGGTGTTAGAGAGGATAAGACTAGTTAGGTGGATAGGGTTAGTTAGAACCTCAGGGTTAGACTATGGGTTAGGTTAGAAGAAGGGTAAAGTTAGGAGGCATGTGGGGAAATTAATTCATGAATTGGAGGAAAAGGATGACATGAACTAATAAAATAATTGAATTATTTTATTTAATGGTGGAAGGACAAAAGGGAAATTAATTAATTAGAAATGGCCTATCAATTAAATTAATTTGGCAAAAAGGGGATGTCATATTCAATTAAATCATATTGATTATTTAATTAATACAAGCTCACAAGGGTGAACTTTCTTTTGATACTACCTTGTAAGTTGATTCTGATAGATCTTGTGTAGGGGAAAAAGCGAGACTAGGACAATGTACCCTAATCCTAACTTTTGACACACATTGCGGAATATGAAAGAGCCTAGAGATATCGCACAGTTGGCTACTTCTTTTGGTGAAAGAGAGAGCCACGGGATATCTATTAGGATTTCTATTCCCTTGTTGAAATTGAAAGCTAAAATGATACAAGTTCAAACCCTAACCTCGAAATGTAAGTATGAACTAGTAACAAGTTTGCAGAATTGAGATTAAACAATAGACAGCTGTAAATGTAAGGATAAAATAAGAATGCAGATATGTACCAAGAGTCAAAATTGGACTGAAAATGTTCGGGACGGGGGCGCGGGCGCCACTGTCCTAAAAACTGCACTGGAAACCACTGTTTTGCACCCTGAAACACTGTTTGGAAACTGTCGGAGAGCTGTCTGTCCGGAGGACCAGGGCGCCCAGCGCCTCTGTCCCAGGGACCAGGGCGCCCAGCGCCCCTGTCCTGGTCTTCTGAGCTGCAATTTTACACAGGGTTCTGTCTCAGTCTCCTCTTTCCGGATCTGTGTCCTGCGGCGTCGTCCGAATCCCGAAACCTGCAATAATATCTGAAAAGGGGGAAGGGTGGCTATATAGGGTTTTGCCTTAGTCAAACCCCCCGCTTTGGTGATTTCCACCTCCACGAATAGCCAAGTTGTTTTGTAAAATGTATTGTGTGTGCAGACCTAGTGTGTGTGCAAGGTCCAAAATGCAAGAAAGCAAACTAGAGCAACCTAGAAAGTAAACCCTAATTGCTTGTAAATGATAATGCAAATGCTCTAAATCAAGATGCAATGTGATCTAAAGCATGAATACCTGATATATCAAAGCTTATGTAAGGACATGAAAACAATATGAAATCATACCCAACCCTCAAGGGAGGAGTACAAGCCAATCTTCAGTCGGTAATCTCCTATTGTTCTTCAATGTCTTCCAAGCCCTAATTGGATGAATGAATGAATTTGATAGATGCTTGATAGAATGATGTTGAGTGTTGTTGAAGTCTTCCAAGATCTGCTCTTTTGCTACATATGAAGTTCCTGGAAACAAAAATCCGATCCCTTCCAATGAGGAAAGAGAGCTTTTATGTATGAAACCCTAGGTCGTAAATTCGTATTTTGGCCGACCTAGAGATTGAATATCCCACCAATTTCTTGGGGTTAAGCTTTATTTTATGATTGGATCGTGCTCCCAAAATTTCGGGAAAAATGTCCGGGACCATGTTGCACGGGCGCCATGGTCCCGACAACTTTTCACCAAATTTTCAGGGTCGTCGGATATGATGATTTTAGAGAGAATCTCGAAGTTACAGGTGATTTCGAGATGTTTAGACCGCGAAACCAAGCCCCCAAGTTCGAAATAGGACTTAATTAGGGTTTTTGATTAAGTGATGTATTGGAGGAATAAAATGCGAAGGGCACGCTTTAGTGAAAGGGCCCAACTTTATGATGTAGAGAATGATGAAATAGGGACCTTAGACCTAATTAATTTGATTAATTAAGTGCTTAAGGAGAAATACAATGCAGAATGCAAAATGCACTAAGGCGGGTGCTAAACTAGGTGTGAAATTGTACCACCCTAGCGAGTGCGTACAATTTACGACGCTACAGATCTATAGATGATCATATGCTTTCTAACATTATTTTTCAAGGAGATCTAATTGAGCTAGTCTTGCCACTCTATATTCTTCATCATAAATGATCTCTTTCAAGGATATATGCAATGATGGTAACTTGACCTCAATTGGTAAGGCTGCTTCTACATCATAGACAAGGGAGTATGGGGTGGCTCCAGTGGAAGTTCAGATGTTGGTGCGATAAGCCCAAAGGGTGGGTTTTAGATGTATTTTCCAATCACAACTAGTTTCATTGAAAACCTTATTGAGAATACAGAGGTTGTCTCAACTTGGCCATTACCTTGAGGATAATATAGAGTAGACCAACAATGGTCGATATGGAATGTGGAGCAAAGGTCATGCACATATTGGTTTGAAATGGGGTTCCATTGTCACTAATAATGGTGGAGGGAATCTCATAGAGGGAAATCATTTGATACATGATAAATTTGGACACCTACACACCGGTGGTGAGGGTGAGGGAGATGGCTTCGACCCACTTGTTGAAATATGTAGTAGCTGCAATGATAAACTTGTGTCAATCTGAGGAAGTAGGGTGGATCTTACAAATGAGGTTAAGGCCCCATGTAGAAAAAGACCATGGTGTTTTTATTGTCTAAAAATCTTGAGTTGGAACATCAATCAGGTCTTTGTGCCATTGACAAGACACACACTTCTAAAAAAATTCATAGCAATTATGTTCCATGGTGGGCTAGTAATATCCCTCTCCTAAGAGTTGTTTGGCAAGAACATATCCACTCATATGAGAGCCAAAAGTTCCAACATGCACTTATTTCTTCGCAAGATTAGCTTTATCTGAATCTAAACATCTAGCAAGGATGCCATGGTAGACGTGATGATGTAGATTATCTCCTATAAGGGTAAATCGAGCACAATAACTTGAATGAGGTTGCGACAGTCGTTACAAGATATTTTGGGTGGAAGGTTATCATCTTTAAGGTGGGTGTGTATATCGTGGTACCAGGGTGATTGGGGTCCAATGATATTGCACATCATTTTTATGTGCAATATTTCAAATGTTGTCTGGAGGAGTTGTTCAACCAAGAACTCATATTTATGGCTATTTGATTCTATTGTGAGAAGGGACACAATTGTCCATTGCATGAGATGCCTTGTTTTGTGTCTTAGGGATCTAGTCAAACATGATATTTTGGAAGTTCTTCTTTAGATCATCAACCATTCATTTATATGGCAAGAGCTTATCATCTTTAGTTTGATACTCATCATTTACCTATTGGATGACTAACTGTGAATCCCCATAGATGAAAATATTTATTATATTCCACTAAATCACTGTCTTGAGATTGATTATGAGTCCTTAATACTCAAAAATATTATTTGTACATGGGAAAGACAACTTGAAGGACTTGGGGATGAGAACCCCTTAAGGAGTAAAAAATAATAAACCTTCCCCTGATCCTTTCTAAGTGTGAGATCCATCAAAGTAGAGCTTCCAGGGGGTTGTACAATGATGGTGCATATATATTCATCTGGGAATTTTGTGATGAATGGGTAAGCATCTATCAAAGGAATTTTGGCTAATTGATCTATAATGACCTATCCTTTGATGGCTTTTCTATCTACATATTGAATGTTAAATTCATTGAATAACATAACCCACTTAGCCATACGACCGGTGAGTGTTGTCTTGGATAATAAGTATTTCAATGGATCAATCTTGTAGGTGAGATTGACCGTATGACTCATGTATTATCGAAGCTTTTGTGAGAAAAAGACAATAGATAGACATGATTTTTCCATGGGAGAATAATTTAGCTCATAACCTACCAAGGTTTGATTGATGTAGTAGATTGCTCTTTCTTTTCCTTGATCATCATGTTGGGAAAGAAGTTCCCCCACGATAGTCAAAGTCACTGATACATACAAGAGCTAAGGCTGATAAGGGATGGGTGGCATTAGTACGAGATGATGAGCCCAGTATTCCTTTATCCTATCGAACACTTGCTGGCATTGGGCAGCCTAATTGAATTTTATATCTTTTCTGAGGTGGTGTGTAAATGGATGACATTTATCTGCAAATTGGGCAATAAAATATCTGACAAATTGTAACTTTTCTTGCAGGCTATGTAGATTTTTTAATGTTCTAGGAGGAGGCATCTCTAAGATTGCTTTGACCTTTTTGAGATAAACTTAAATGCCACACTTGGATAGAATGAATCCTAGGAGTTTACCTGATGTAACTCCAAACACACACATTTTAGGGTTGAGGTGCAACTTGTATTTAGCTAGGTGCTCAAATATTTGCTTGAGGATAGTTGTATGCTCTTGTCTTGTCTTGGATTTACCTAGATAGCATCCACATAGTCCTCCAGTATCTTGTGCATGAGGTCATGAATGATTACTATCATGACGCTTTGATATGTGGTGCCTACA